>NC_041387.1:476242021-476424634 GCF_002162155.2 Triticum dicoccoides
GAGGTGCTTGCCAAAGGATAAAATGAAAAAGGGAAAGGTGAAGATCACCTTGACTCTTGCATAAAAGTAAAAGACATAAGGTAAAAGATAGGCCCTTTGCAAAGGGAAGCAGAGGTTGTCATGCGCTTTTATGGTTGGATGCACAAAATCTTAGTGCAAAAGAACGTCACTTTATATTGCCACTTGTATATGGACCTTTATTATGCAGTTCGTTGCTTTTATTGCTTCCATAACAAGATCGTATAAAGCTTATTTTCTTCACACTAATAAGTCATACATATTTAGAGAGCAATTTTTATTGCATGCACCGATGACAACTTACTTGAAGGATCTTACTCAATCCATAGGTATGTATGGTGGACTCTCATGGCAAAAACTGGGTTTAAGGATATTTGGAAGCACAAGTAGTATCTCTACTTGGTGCAAGGAATTTTGGCTAGCATGAGGGGGAAAGGCAAGCTCAACATGTTTGAATGACCCATGACAATATACTTTAACTGAGATGTGAGAAAACATAACCCATTACATTGTCTTCCTTGTCCAACATGAACTCTTTAGCATGTCATACTTAATGAGTGCTCACAATTATAAAATATGTCCAAGATAGTATATTTATATGTGAAATCTCTCTTCCTTCAATATTCTTTCATGAATTGTTCAAATGACCAATACAATGCTTGCTGACCTTCAATAAATTTACAACCTCTACTTCTTAGATGTGAAGTCATTACTCCCCATGTGATAAGCAAATGAGAGAGATATAATTCCAGATTTATGACATTCAACTCATTCAACCATTTACTCATAGGATATAAGTGAAGCACACGAGTAAATGACAAACTACTCCAACAAGATATAAGTGAAGATCAATGAGTAGTTAAATAATTATGCAACTATGTGAAGACACTCTCTCATTTAAGAATTTCAGATCTTGGTATTTTATTCAAACAGCAAGCAAAGCAAAACAAAACGACAATGCAAGAATAGCACAACTCATGTGAAGAAGCAAAAACTTAGGTTCAACCGATACTAACCGATAGTTGTTGAAGAAGAAAGGTGGGATGCCTAACGGGGCATCCCCAAGCTTGGATGCTTGAGACTTCTTGAAATATTATATTGGGGTGCCTTGGGCATCCCAAAGCTTGAGCTTTTGTGTCTCCTTAATTCCTTTTATATCACGGTTTCCCTAAATCTCAAAAACTTCATCCACAACAAACTCAACAAGAACTCATGAGGTAAGTTAGTATAAACCAATGCAAAAACCTTATCATTTTCTACTATAACAAATCACTAAAATTATTATTCAACATTGCATACTAAATGTCTATGCATATTTAATACTCCTATCCTCAAATAGAATCATTAAACAAGCAAACATATGCAAACAATGCAAACATAACAGCAATCTGCCAAAACAGTATAGTCTATAAAGAATGCAAGATTCAACATACTTCCCTAACTCCAAAAATTATGAGAAAAATACTACACTTTAGAAGATTTATCAGATCTCGATATGCGAAAAGTTTCAATATTATATCATTCTCTGACTTTTCTAGGGAATTTTTACAATAGTGGTAAACCTTCTGTTTTGAAACAGCAACATGTATACATGCAAAATAAGCATGGTAAAGGCATCCTTGACATTTTTATTGAAAATATAGATGAAAAACATTATTCTAAATAACAGAAAGCAAATACTAACAAAATAAAATGACGCACCAAGCAAAACACATATCATGTGGTCAATAAAAATATAGCTCCAAGTAAAGTTACCGATGAATGAAGACGAAAGAGGGGATGCCTTCCGGGGCATCCCCAAGCTTAGGCTCTTGGTTGTCCTTGAATATTACCTTGGGGTTCCTTGGGCATCCCCAAGCTTAGGATGTTGCCACTCCTTATTCCATAGCCCATTGAAACATTACCCAAAACTTGAAAACTTCACAACACAAAACTCAACAGAAAACTCGTAAGCTCCGTTAGTATAAGAAAATAAAACCACCACTTAGGTACTGTTGTGAACTCATTCTAAATTCATATTGGTGTAATATCTACGGTATTACAACTTCTCTATGGTCCATACCCTATGGTACTACTCATAGATTCATCAAAATAAGCAAACAACACATAGAAGACAGAATTTGTCAAAAACAGAACAGTCTGTAGTAATCTGTATCAAATGTATACTTTTGGAACTTATCAGCCTCAACTACGAGTGCAGAGCGTAGCTTGTGAGTAATACTGCGAAGCCAGTCATCGGCGTCGAGAGGCTCGACGGAGTGGTGGAAGGTGGGTGGATGTAACTTGATGAAGTCACTGAGCGACACCAAGTTATTCCTCTAATGTTGTGATGTGTTCTGCTCGATGCGCTCTAACAAATGGTCGGTCTCCCGCTTGTTTCTCTCAGCCTCCAGCATAACCTCGGCCAGAGAAGGAGGGTGAGGCAGGTTTGCTTCCCCAACTCTGCTGCCTTCGGCCTGCTCTGGGGGAGCAGGGTTGTTGCGGGTATTAACCATCCTAGGAAAACAAGACAATGGTTTAGTCCAGGATGACAAGATTCTGACATAGAAATGCAGAATGTAAAGAATATCTCGGAATGCAAGATGATCATCCGTATGACATGGTAAATACAGAAACTGCTACATTTATTCCATCGTCATACACACCATACAAGGTTTAGTACAAGACCAAACGGAGTTCAACTACAGTGAAAGGAAGATTACATCTCATCGAAGGCATCCCAAGCTCCTATACATTATTTTTCTACACCTCCGGAAAGTGGTACACACTAAGTCATATCCCATGAGTCACGCAGGACGGTGGACGATATAACTATTACATTACTAGTGATACTACTACTAACTCAGACAGCTCCGTAGTAGTCCTCGTAGAAGTCACCTCCATAGCCTGGAAGCTCAACATGATCATCCGGAAACAGACGGTCCCGTGGAGCTTGTGGACCATAGGGGCTAGGATGAGGTCTTGGAACAACAAACGGTGGCCTACGGGGACCACGGGGTGGGGTGATGCCTCCCACATCACGCCAATCCATCATGTCTGGCAGAGCAGATCTCACAGGATACAGATCCCTTGTATCCATATATCCAGCTTGCACAGCCGGTGCAAATCGAGTCAAAGTGGCCCAAAGATCCGCACGGGTATTGAAAAGCTCCAGTCTCAAGGCCCGATTTTCATGGTCCTTGTCCTCAAGCAACTGTGCAGTGGTGCGGGTTAGTGAGTCCTCCTGAGTGGAGTCAGCATAGATAGCCTGGAGATACCCTTGTGCTCCCGGGAGTGAAGCTGGCATATATCGGAAGTCGGTGTTCTGAAGCAAGCCAGTCCTGACTCGCATGATGGTCATCATAGAGTAGGCAGCATCCTCCACAGCCATCTCAATAGTAACCCCGAGTCCATAGGAACAGTGGAGGGGCTTGGTAGATCCAGGATAAGAAGGAAATATCCTGACAGTGCAGAAATATTGACTTTGATTAAAGTCTCGGAATTGCTCTTCGACCGTGTACTCGGGATACCAACGGTATCCAGCCTCAGTCATTACCCGAACCAACATGGCAGTATGGCCGGGTACATCTAGGTATCGAGTCAGGCGAACCACTTGATTCTGAGGACGGGAAGCCATCTGGAACATGATATAATACAAAGGCATTAGAATTTGTAGCAGAATT
Organism: Triticum dicoccoides; assembly: GCF_002162155.2. Lineage (NCBI taxonomy): Eukaryota > Viridiplantae > Streptophyta > Magnoliopsida > Poales > Poaceae > Triticum > Triticum dicoccoides. The sequence goes on from NC_041387.1 coordinate 476,245,702, forward strand.
TGGACAGCATAACGGCTGTAAATGCTCAAAAGGATTTTGAGACATTTTGCAAAGAATTGCATAGACACTCAACAACATCATATCAAGGTTCTAGGTCCATCCTAGCAACATAATGGGGTAGTAGAACTGAACTAGGCTTGTATCCATCAAACCTATAAGGTACTACTGATTAGTAACACGTGAACCTGATAGAGAGAAGAGATCCTAATTCCTTAACCCCCAGTGGAAGAATAGACTGACTCAGATTAGAATGCCATGAGGTAAAGGAGTAAAAAGAGCCTTACGTTCCATCCCACAATCAATTCCCCTACATATAACTAAAGCATTACTAGACTCAACATCGACCAGTTTGGCTTGGAGAACCTATAGGCAGTTCGGCTCTGATGCCAACGCTGTCAGGACCCCGACTCAATGCCACATCGATCTAGCATGTAACACCTCATATCACTTTGCGGCCTCACGCACGGTATTCCCACGGGTGTCGCCTTACCTTTGCCCGGGACCGTTTGCGCCTTTTGGCACACGTATATGATAGTGTCGCTAGCATCCATATGATAAGGAGCCCGGCATGACATGGCTAGTCGTGAACCCAAAGTGGCACAAACTTACAGGGACATGCATCCATGACCCAGCATCGAACGTGTCGGTCATCAACGAGTGAATCCGGGCTGTAGCGCTGGGCTAGCAGGACTCGGTAAACCGGGCTCTAGCGGGCTAACAGGACTCCGGTATCCATCGCGTGACATTTCCCCGAAGGGACAGACACAGGAATGAAGAAGGACACATGCCGGCCAGCCTAAGTGCTCCGGAGCAGTAGCAAGCTACCATGGCTCAGTGGAAGCACTAGGAGACATTTCCCGGTAAGAGAGGCTACTAAGGATAAACAACTAGATAGTCAGATCCCACACATACCAAGCATTTCAATCATACACACAATATGCTCGATATGTGCAAATACAACAAGGCATCACAACATGACTCTACAATACAAGTACTTTATTTAGAGGCTCAGAGAGCCATACATATCATACACACAAGTACGGGTCACACGACCCAGCATTCAAGTCATACAGACATACAAGCCAACAGCGGAAGTAACTTGTCTGAGTACAGACAACTAGTAAAATAAAAGAGCCTTGGGTAAGCCTGGCTATACTACATGGTCCTTCACAAGCTCAGGATCACCACCTGGGCCTCAGTCTACTCATCGATGTCAACGTTTATGAAGAACCCGTCAGAAGGGGTTGTAGCATCTTCTGTAAAATGTAAATTAAAGCAACATGAGTACAAAGGTACTCAGCAAGACTTACATCAGACCCTACATACATGCACATTATCAAGAAGGGTTGGTGGGGTTATTGCAGCAAGCCATCTTTGACTCTTGGCTAAACTATCCTACGAGACTCCAACTTGAAAAGGTTTTGCGCACTCGAGTCCACTACTCACCACTTCAATACACCACCGAGGATCCACCTCCGTCATCCCATGGAAGAGCCATCCTCGGCACTCACGCTTATCTTGAGGCTTTTAGGAGTATCCATTTACTTGTCTATGAACTGTATAGGCAACCAAGTAGTCCTTTACCGCGGACGTGGCTATTCGAATAGATGATGTTAACCCTGCAGGGGTGTACTTCTTCATACACGCTCTCACCACTTACCGCCGTTTACACGACATGTACTCGGCAACCTTCAAGAGGAAGCCCAACGTGGGTGTCGGCCATGACCTACCTAAACACCTAAGTCTCTAGTCCAGGTTTATCGCCTATTCAGGTTCCATCCGCAGGGAGTCCGGCCGAGGTTTCCACATACGGCCCCGAACGATGGGTACAGGGTTCCGAGACACCTAACGGGTGCCCGGTGTACCCGGCCACGTACCTACCGCATCACAGCCCACCCCGCGGGTTAGCGCTGTCCACGGCCTCCAGTAAGCTACAAACACCAGAAACTACTTGCAACTCCTGGACAGAGGACTAGGGTGAATAAGAAGCCGAGAGGGTCCATTGGTTTCGGGCCCAATGCATGGTAGTAGCTGAATCTTAAATCACACATACAGATCTCAGTGCTTAAGGACGGCTTCAATGAAACAACCCACCATGTACTCCTACATGGCCTCTCATCGATACCTTTACCAAATCGTGTTCAACACATTACTCTCATTACCAGCATGATCATTTCACTCTAGCCCATCACCCAGATGAACCAGACCTAACACGACTCTATGCATAGCAGGTATAGCAAGGTAGGAACAACACATACACATGGCTCAATCAACTCCTACACATGCTAGTGGGTTTCATCTAGTTACTGTGGCAATGACAGGTCATGCAGAGGAAATGGGTTCAACTACCGTAGCACACAGCAGTTTGAATCGCGTTGTCTTAATGCAGTAAAAGAGAGTAGAAGCGAGAACATGGGATTGTATGGATATGATCAAATGGTTGGTTGCTTCGCTGATGGGTCGGTGCACTGATATTGTTCTTCGTTGGGGTAATCACGGTACTCCTCGGGGACAGAACCTGCCGCAGAGAGCACCAATACACAAACATCACCAAACAATATGCAACAATATGATGCATGCATGATACATGGCAAAATGAGTGTATTGGGCTAATGCAACTAAGACCAGATGTGTTTGAACCATTTTGAATCAAAGATTCAAGTTTCAAACTCATAAATGACCCTTTTAAGTGCTTTATATTGTTCTGCACTAAACATCAGGTTAGCTTTCTTAAACATGCATGAAACCAGTACAAATGGATAGATTGGATTTTTCTGATCATTTTTCATATATAACACTTTGCATTTGGAGCTACAGTTTAATTTCTATGATTTTTTGAAGTTTGTGGTATTTCCTGGAATTTCCTGTGTATAAATAATTCGAGTAAATAAATTACTACGTCAGCATTACGTCAGGATGACGTCAGTGGTCAACGGAACAGTCCAGGTCAAACCTGACTAGTCGGTCCCGTGTGTCAGTGTAATTAGTTTAACTAATTATTAGTTAATACTAATCCTAATTAGTTAACAGGGTTGGGCCCCACCTGTCATTGACGCAGGGGGTCAAACTGGGCCCACCCATGGTCAAACGAGGGTCAGCGGGGTCAACTTGCCGGCGTTTAGCCGCCGGCGAGGCCGAACGCGGCGGCGAGAGTGCATTAGTGCGTTCCGGTGACCAAATGAGCGGCGGAGGGCGTCTACGCGTAGCTGGGAGCAAGCCGCAGCTCTTGGTGGTGGTGGTTGAGCTCGGGGTGGCCGGAAACGTCACCGGCGACGACCTTGGTAGTTGCCAGAATTCGGGTGAGGTTGAATCCGAGGCTACGGGACATGGCGAGGCTCGTGGTGAGGTGCGTTGGGCTCCTGGGGACGTAGTGAGTGTGTTGGACATGGTGGTGCGGCCGGTGGGTTGCCGGAGTCACGTCGGCGACGAGCTCGGCGGCGGCGCGTGCGGTGAAGCTTCATGTGCTCATTGTGGTGCATGAGAGCGAGAAAGGAAATGGGGGAAAGGTAGCTGGGCTCACGGCGGTCTCGAGGAAGCAGACGGTGCGGTCGGGGACGAGCTGGTGCGGCGGCGATGGCGAAGGGGATCTCCGGCGATGGCGGAGTCGGGCGAGGTCGGTGCAGAGGCCTCGGGGCAAGCGAGCGCTCGGGGCTCGGCTAGCTCGAAGAAGAGGAGGGCGGCGGAGCTCCTGGACATGGTGGCGCGACGCAGGGACGACGGAGAGCGCGAGTTTCACGGCGGTGCGGGCGCGGCAGCGTCGGCCATGGCGCGGGAGAGCGAGGGAGAGAGGCAGGGGGAGAATGGATGTGTCCACGGGGTTCGGGGCGCGATGTGGAGGTCGTACCGAACAGCAGGGCAGCGAGGGGAGGAAGTAGGGCGACGGGCAGCTGCGTGGCACGCGCTGGTGCCGCCGTCGAGCACCTGCCTGCCTGCCTCGCGAAGGCAAGCAGCTCGCTGGAGCGGCTGCTGTGCTGGGCCGGCTAGGTGGGCTGGCTGGTGGGCTGGCTGGTGGGCTGCCAGGTTAGTTCCCTCTCTCTCTCTCTTTTATTTCTGTTTTCTATTTCTTCTATAACTTTGTGGACTTTCTAAAAATACCTAGGCAACTCCAAAAACCACCAGACTGCTTATGGTCACTAACTGGAATATATCCAGCATGGAACATTTTAGTTTGGGATTATTTGAGCATTTGAAATATTTTATATAATTTAAATGCCCAAACTCAAATACTTATGATTTAATTCAAAGACCTTAGGATGACCTAGAGAATTGTGCACCACTTTTGGCAGAGGTTCTGAACCAAGACAAAAATGATGGACATTTTAGAAGGGCATTTCAGGTTCATTGAAATTATTTTTAGTAAGCCCTAGTTCGTTTTAGAGGGGGCTGGGGGTTCTATCATCCCCATTTCAAGTTTCTGTTGAAAAAAATAGACATAATGCAACACTCTAATGCATGAACTAGCTAGGGTGTGACAGCTATCGTTTAACGCCCCTAGCTAGGCATGATGATTTCAATGATGCTCACATAAAAGATAAGAATTGAAACATAAAGGGAGCATCATGAAGAATATGACTAGCACATTTAAGTCTAACCCACTTCCTATGCATAGGGATTTTGTGAGCAAACAACTTATGGGAACAATAACCAACTAGCATAGGAAGGCAAAACAAGCATAACTTCAAAATTTTAAGCACATAGAGAGGAAACTTGATATTATTGCAATTCCTACAAGCATATGTTCCTTCCCTCATAATAATTTTCAGTAGCATCATGAATGAATTCAACAATATAACCAGCACATAAAGCATTCTTTTCATGATCTACTTGCATAGAAATTTTAGTAGTAGGAGCAAATAAAGCAAATTTCTTCTCATGAATGGTAGTGGGAGCAAACTCAACGAAACAACTATCATGTGAGGCATAATCCAATTGAAAACTAAAATCATGATGACAAGTTTCATGGTTATAATTATTCTTAATAGAATACAAGTAATAACAATAATCATCATATATAGCAACTTTATTCTTATAATCAATAGGAACCTCTTCCGAAATAGTGGATTCATCACTAAATAAAGTCATGACCTCTCCAAATCCACTTTCATATTCATCACAATAAGATTCAACATCCTCCAAAATAGTGGGATCATTACTTCCTAAAGTTGACACTCTTCCAAACCCACTTTCATCAATATAATCATCATAAATAGGAGGCATGCTTTCATGATAATAAATATTCTCATCAAAACTTGGGGGACAAAAAATATCATATTCATCAAACATAGCATCCCCAAGCTTGTGGCCTTGCATATCATTAGCATCATGGATATTCAAGGAGTTCATACTAACAACATTGAATTCATGCTTATCATTCAAAGATTTAGTGCCAAACATTTAATAGATTTCTTCTTCTAGCACTTGAGCACAATTTTCCTTACCATCATTCTCACGAAAGATATTAAAAAGATGAAGCGTATGAGACAAACTCAATTCCATTTTTTTGTAGTTTTCTTTTATAGATTAAACTAGTGGTAAAACAATAAACTAAAAGATTCAATTGCAAGATCTAAAGATATACCTTCAAGCACTCACCTCCCTGGCAACGGCGCCAGAAAAGAGCTTGATGTCTACTACACAACCTTCTTCTTGTAGACGTTCTTGGGCCTCCAAGTGCAGAGGTTTGTAGGACAGTAGCAAATTTCCCTCAAGTGGATGACCTAAGGTTTATCAATCCATGGGAGGCGTAGGATGAAGATGGTCTCTTTCAAACAACCCTGCAACCAAATAGCAAAGAGTCTCTTGTGTCCCCAACACACCCAATACAATGGTAAATTGTATAGGTGCACTAGTTCGGCGAAGAGATGGTGATACAAGTGCAATATGGATAGTAGATAAAGGTATTTGTAATCTGAAATTATAAAAACAGCAAGGTAGCAAGCGATAAAAGTGAGCGTAAACGGTGTTGCAATGGTAGGAAATAAGGCCTAAGGTTCATACTTTCACTAGTGCAAGTTCTCTCAACAATAATAACATAATTGGATCATATAACTATCCCTCAACATGCAACAAAGAGTCACTCCAAAGCCACTAATAGCGGAGAACAAACGAAGAGATTATGGTAGGATACGAAACCACCTCAAAGTTATCTTTTTTGATCTATCTATTCAAGAGTCCGTAGTAAAATAACATGAAGCTATTCTTTACGGTCAATCTATCATAGAATTCTTACTAGAATAACACCTTAAGATACAAATCAACCAAAACCCTAATGTCACCTAGATACTCCATTGTCACCTCAAGTATCCATGGGCATGATTATACGATATGCATCACACAATCTCAGATTCATCTATTCAACCAACACAAAGTACTTCAAAGAGTGCCCCAAAGTTTCTACCGGAGAGTCAAGACGAAAACGTGTGCCAACCCCTATGCATAGGTTCATGGGAGGAACCCGCAAGTTGATCACCACAACATATATCAAGTGGATCACGTGAATATCCCATTGTCACCACAGATAAGCACGGTAAGACATACATCAAGAGTTCTCAAATCCTTAAAGACTCAATCCGATAAGATAACTTCAAAGGGAAAACTCAATCCATTACAAGAGAGTAGAGAGGGAGAAACATCATAAGATCCAACTATAATAGCAAAGCTCGCGATACATCAAGATCGTGCCATAGAGAGAACACAAGAGAGAGAGATCAAACACATAGCTACTGGTACATATCCTTAGCCCCGAGGGTGAACTACTCCCTCCTCATCATGGATAGCGCCGGGATGATGAAGATGGCCACCGGTGAGGGATCCCCCCTCCGGCAGGGTGCCGGAACAGGGTCCCGATTGGTTTTTGGTGGCTAGAGAGGCTTGCGGTGGCGGAAGTCCCGATCTATCTTCTTCTCTGATGTGTTTAGGGTATATGGGAATATATAGGTGAAAGAAGTCGGTCGGGGGATGCTCGTGGGGCCCACGAGACAGGGGGCGCGCCCCCCACCCTCGTGGCCACCTCGAAGCTTCCCTCGCTTGTACTCCAAGTTCCCTGGATTGCTTTTGTTCCAAAAATAAGTTTTCCAAAGGTTTCATTCCGTTTGGACTCCGTCTGATATTCCTTTTCTTCGAAACACTGAAATAGGCAAGAAAATAGCAATATGGGCTGGGCCTCCGGTTAATAGGTTAGTCCCAAAAATAATATAAAAGTGTATAATAAAGCCCATAATCATTCAAAACAGATAATATAATAGCATGAATGCTTCATAAATTACAGATTCCTGCTCGTAGCCTCTTTCGATAAGTAAGAGTGTCGAACTCAACGAGGAGATAAAGGTAGAACAAATACTCTCTCAAGTCCTATCAGCCACTGATACGACTCTACGCACACTTGACGTTCGCTTTACCTAGAACAAGTATGAAACTAGAGGTACTTTGTAGGTGTGATAGGATAGGTTTGCAAGATAATAAAGAGCACGTAAATAAAAAGTAAGGGCTGTTTAGATAAATAAGCAATAATAGTAAATATAGCGAGTGCGGAAAAGTGGTGGTAGGAGTTGTGAAATTATCCCTAAGCAATTGACTACTTTACTAGACGGATAGCAAGTTTTATGTGGGAGAGGCCACTGCTAGCATGTCATCCCTGACTTGGAATTCTATGCACTTAGGATTGGAACTATTAGCAAGCATCCGCAACTACTAACGTTCATTAAGGTAAAACCCAACCATAGCATTAAGATATATTGGTCCCCCTTCAATCCCGTATGCATCAATTTTTATGCTAGGTTGAAGCTTCTGTCACTCTAGCCCTCCAATACATAGTCCTTTCAACATACAACTAACCCTATGGTGTGATCCATGTGCACGCTCATATGATGGGCACCAAAGTACAGCAACATAACCACAAGCAAATTAAATCAATCATAGCAATTCATCAACCACCAATAGAACAACGAAAATCTACTCAGACATCATAAGATGGCAACACATCATTGGAAAATAATATGAAGCATAAAGCACCATGTTCAAGTAGAGGGTACAACGGGTTGCGGGAGAGTGGACCGCTGTAGATAGAGGGGGGAAGGTGATGGAGATGTTGGTGAACATGGCGGAGGTGTTGGTGAAGATCGTGGTGATGATGATGGCCCCCGGCAGCGCTCCGGCGCCACCAGAAGCGAGGGGGAGAGAGCCCCCCTTCTTCTTCTTCTTCCTCGACCTCCTCCCTAGATGGGAGAAGGGTTTCCCCTCTGGTCCTTGGCTCCCATGGCTTGGGAGGGGCGAGAGCCCCTCCGAGATTGGATTTATCTCTCTGTTTCTGCATTCTGGGATTCTGCCCTAGCACCCTTTCTTTTATATCTGGAGAACCGTAACTCCGATTGGATTGAAACCTTCGCCCAGATCTTTTTCCAAAAATTAGCTTTCTTGCGGCCAAAGTAGAGCATCAACCGCCTTATGAGAGGCCCACGAGGGTGGGGGCGCGCCCACCTAGAGTGGGCGTGGGCCCCTGTGTTGTGGCCACCTCGGGCATTGTCTCGCATTGATTCTTCCTCCCAAAAATCAAAAATATTCCAAAATAATTCTCCATCCATTTTTATCCCATTTGGACTCCGTTTGATATGGGGTTTCTACGAAACATAAAACATGCAATGGATAGGAACTGGCACTGGGCACTGGATCAATATGTTAGTCCCAAAAAATAGTATAAAAAGTTGCCAAAAGTATATGAAAGTTGAATAATATTGGCATGGAACAATAAAAAATTATAGATATGACAGAGACGTATCAGCATCCCCTAGCTTAATTCCTGCTCGTCCTCGAGTAGGTAAATGATAAAAAAAGATAATTTTTGATGTGGAATGCTACCTAGCATAATCTTGATCATATGTCTAATCATGGCATGAATATTAAGACACGAGTGATTCAAAGCAATAGTCTATCATTTGACATAAAAACAATAATACTTCAAGCATACCAACCAAGCAATTATGTCTTATCAAATAACATAGCCAAAGAAAGCTTATCCCTACAAAATCATATAATTTGGCCATGCTTCATTTTCGTCACACAAAATGCTCCCATCATGCACAACCCCGATGATGATCCGAGCAATTGGTTCATACTTTTTAACACGCTTCAGCTTTTTCAACTCTTACGCAATACATGAGCGCAAGCCATGGACATAGCACTATATGTGGTATATGGTGGTGGTTGTGAAGACAAAAAGGGAGAAGATAGTCTCACATCAACTAGGCGTATCAACGGGCTATGGAGATGCCCATTAATAGATATCAATGTGAGTGAGTAGGGATTGCCATGCAACGGATGCACTAGATCTGTAAATATATGAAAGCTCAAACTAGAAACTAAGTGGGTGTGCATCCAACTTGCTTGCTCATGAAGACCTCGGGCATTTGAGGAAGCCCATCATCAGAATATACAAGCCAAGTTCTATAATGAAAATTCCCACTAGTATATGAAAGTGATAACTCAAGAGACTCTCTATATGAAGAACATGGCGCTACTCTGAAGCACAAGTGTAGTAAAAGGATAGTAACATTGACCCTTCTCTCTTTTTATCTCATTTTTTATTTTCTTTTTTCTTTTTTTCTTTTTTCTTTTATTTTTTGGGTGGGCTTCTTTGGCCTTTTTTTATTTGGGCTTCTTTAGCCTCTTTTATTTTTCATAAAGTCCGGAGTCTCATCCCGACTTGTGGGGGAATCATAGTCTCCATCATCCTTTCCTCACTGGGGCAATGCTCTAATAATGATGATCATCACACTTTTATTTACTTACAACTCAATATTACAACAAAGATATGACTCTATATGAATGCCTCCGGCAGTGTACCGGGATATGAAATGATCTAGCATAGCAATGACATCAAAAAACGAAAAAGCCATGAAAACATCATGCTAGCTATCTTACGATCATGCAAAGCAATATGACAATGATGGAGCATGTCATAATAAATGGAACGGTGGAAAGTTGCATGGCAATATATCTCGGAATGGCTATGGAAATGCCATAATAGGTAGGTATGGTGGCTGTTTTGAGGAAGGTAAATAATGGGTGCATGATACCGGCGAAGGTTGCGCGGCATAATAAAGGCTAGCAAAGTGGAAGGGTGAGTGTGCGTATATCCATGGACTCACATTAGTCATAAAGAACTCATATACTTATTGCAAAAGTCTACTTGCCCTCGAAGCAAAGTACTACTATGCATGCCCCGAGAGGGATAGGTTGGTAGGAAAAGACCATCGCTCGTCCCCGACTACCACTCATAAGGAAGACAATCAAAGAAACACCCCATGCTTCAAATTTGTCACACAACGGTTACCATACGTGCATGCTACTGGACTCGCAAACCTCAACACAAGTATTTCTCAATTTCACAATTACCCAACTATCACGACTCTAATATCACCACCTTTATATCGCAAAACTATTGCAAGGAATCAAACATATCATATTCAGCGATCTACAAGTTTATGTAGGATTTTATGACTAACCATGTGAATGACCAATTTCCGTCATCTCTCTAAATAGATATAAGTGAAGCAAGAGAGTTTAATTCTTTCTACAAAATATATGCCCACACTCTAAAAAATATAAGTGAAGCAAAAGAGCATTCTACAAATGGCGGTTTTCTATGTGAAGAGAAACAGGCAATCCAAACTTCAAATGATATAAGTGAAGCACATGAAGCATTCTATAAAGCCATACTCAAAAGATTTAAGTGAAGTGCAATGAGCATTCTATAAATCAACCAAGGACTATCTCATACCAGCATGGTGCATAAATAAAAAATGAAAACTAAATGCAAAAGACGCTCCAAGACTTGCACATAATGCATGAACGAAACGAATCCGAAAACATACCGATACTTATTGAAGAAAGAGGGGATGCCTTCTGGGGCATCCCCAAGCTTAGACGCTTGAGTCTCCTTGAATATTTACTTGGGGTGCCTAGGGCATCCCCAAGCTTGAGCTCTTGCCTCTCTTCCTTTTCCTCATATCGAGACCTCCTCGATTAGACACTTCATCCACACAAAACTTCAACAGAAAACTCAGTAAGATCCGTTAATATAATAAAGCAAATCACCACTCTAAGTACTGTAGCAAACCAATTCATATTTTATTTTTGCATTGTATCTACTGTAATATAACCTTTTCATGGCTTAATCCACTAATATAAATTGATAGTTTCATCAAAATAAGTAAACTATGCATCAAAAACAGAATTTGTCAAAAACAGAACAGTCTGTACCAATATGAACATTCACCATACTTCTGGTACCCCAAAAATTCTACCAAAATTAGGAAAAATAAAAATTTGTACGGCCAGACAGTGCAAAAGGAATCATAACCGTTTGACTTCCCAGTTAAAAACGTAAAATCACGCACTACAAAAAAAGTTTCTGTCCAACACCGTACAAACCAACAAGCATTGTAAACATCCTAAAGGCAAACCTTGGCACATTATTTTTATAATACAATGGAATTGTACAAGGGGATAATTATTTTTGTTGAAAAGTTTCTGTAATCAAGATTCAAAAAGTTTCTGTGAGCATGAACAAAGTTCAAGGCTAGCTCTCACTTCAACAATGCTTGTCTTTCTCACTTTCACTTTCCTTTTTGAAAAGTTTTTGGGTTCCCCTCATTATTATTATTTTATTTTTTTTAAACTATATAAAAGAACTCAACAGAAATAAATGACTCTCTAAAACTTCCGGGTTGTCTCCCTGGCAGCGCTTCCTTTAAAGCCATTAAGCTAGGCATATAGTGCTCAAGTAATGGATCCACCCGGATCCCAAGGTATATCAAAGCCAATTTTAATTAACAATGATTCATAATTAAGTAGTGAGCACAAAGTAACATATATCATGCAACAACGAAGTCTAACTTTCTTACTATGCATTGGCATGTCATAAAAGAACAATTCATGCACACCAAGTAAAGGCCAATGCATAGTATAAAAAGTTTCTTGCAATTTTATCATATTGGAAACATAGAGAGGTGGAGATATAGTTCCTCTCTCATAATAATTGCGAGTAGGATCAGCAAGCACATGCATATTATATCTATAAAAATCATCATGTGTAGTAGTAAAACGCAACCCATCAATATAATCCTTACTAAGCACAAACTTCTCCGATATAGTGTAGTTTGGAGAATTCAAAAAGATAATAGGACTATCATGTGTGGGTGCAATAGCAACAATTTCATGTTCAACATAAGGAACTATAGCAAGTTCATCTCCATAAGCATAATTCATATTGGCATCTTGGCCACAAGCATAGCAAGCATCATCAAAAAGGGATATTTCATACGAATTAAAGGGATCATAGCAATAATCCTTCGGTAAGCACGACGGGAAATTAAACAATGTATGAGTTGAAGAGTTACTCTCATTAGAAGGTGGGCATGGGTGATCAATCCACTCTTCCTCCTTTTGTTCTTCGCTCTCCTCCTCATCTTTTTCATCCAATGAGCTCATAGTTTCATCAATTTCTTCTTCCATAGACTCCTGCAAAATATTAGTCTCTTCTTGGACAGCGGAGGAGTCCTCAATATATGGTTTAACATAGACATTAGAAGCATAATTATCATAACAATATTGAAATATGGCAAAAAAATTTGATTTGTAAAGAGTAGCGTCATACTTTTCAATCAAAGAAGCAATCTCATAAGCACCCTTAAAAGCAACAAATTCTTCAATTTTTTTAACATCATAGTAATTATAAACACCCTTAGCATACGAAGATACAATTCCATTATCACTAAACAAGCATTGATAGGGTAGGTGTTTCTTAGGGTCTTCAGAACAACAAGTAAACTCATATATTTCACATAAATTCCAAGCATAGCATTGCAAATGTTGAATTTGATCCCATAATAGTTTCCCTTTTTCAGATATACAGTGTCTCACATAACAAGCACGCTCATCTAAACATTTTCCCTCAACTAAGCTAGTTGGGGTTTCAGCACGAGCACAAAGGGATCGAAGATGATCCAAGTAAAAAGCTTCAGGAGTGTGATAGATTTTGAGTGGTTCTTCAACCACTGGTGTAGTAGGTACAACTAATTTTTTTGGTATTTTGCATTTCCTACCCATAACTAAAGATAGAAAACAACTAAGAACATCAAATAAAAATTACTTAGTGATAAAGCAAACAAGCACACACGAGAATATTCACCCCACGCTATGACTCCCCGGCAACGGCGCCAGAAAAAGGTCTTGATAACCGGCAAGTATACGGGATAGTTGTACCCTCTTTCGATAAGTAAGAGTGTCGAACCCAACAAGGAGCTAAAGGTAGAACTAATACTCTCTCAAGTCCTATCGGCCACTGATACGACTCTACGCACGCTTGACGTTCGCTTTACCTAGAACAAGTATGAAACTAGAGGTACTTTGTAGCTATGATAGGATAGGTTTGCAAGATAATAAAGAGCACGTAAATAAAAAGTAGGGGCTGTTTAGATAAAGAAGCAATAATAGTAAATATAGCGAGTGTGGAAAAGTGGTGGTAGGAGTTGTGAAATTGTCCCTAAGCAATTGACTAATTTACTAGACGAATAGCAAGTTTTATGTGGGAGAGGCCACTGCTAGCATGCCACCCCTGACTTGGAATTCTATGCACTTATGATTGGAACTATTAGCAAGCATCCACAACTACTAATGTTCATTAAGATAAAACCCAACCATACCATTAAGATATATTGGTCCCCCTTCAATCCCGTATGCATCAATTTCTATGCTAGGTTGAAGCTTCTGTCACTCTAGCCCTCCAATACATAGTCCTTTCAACATACAACTAACCCTATGGTGTGATCCACGCGCGCACTCATATGATGGGCACCAAAGGACAGCAACATAACCACAAGCAAATTAAATCAATCATAGCAATTCATCAACCACCAATAGGACAACGAAAATCTACTCAGACATCATAAGATGGAAACACATCATTGGAAAATAATATGAAGCATAAAGCACCATGTTCAAGTAGAGGGTACAACGGGTTGCTGGAGAGTGGACCGCTGTAGATAGGGGGGGGAGGTGATGGAGATGTTGGTGAAGATGGTGGAGGTGTTGTGAAGATCGTGGTGATGATGATGGCCCCCGGCAGCGCTCCGGCGCCACTGGAAGCAAGGGGGAGAGAGCCCCCCTTCTTCTTCTTCTTCTTCCCTGACCTCCTCCCTAGATGGGAGAAGGGTTCCCCCTCTGGTCCTTGGCTCCCTTGATGATGGTGTAGGACCTTGAAGTATGTCTAGAGGGGGGTGATTAGACTACTTGACCAATTAAAAACTTAACCTTTTCCCAATTTTAGCCTTTGGTAGATTTTAGCTATCTTAGCACAAGTCAAGCAATCTTCACACAATTCAAGCAAGCATGCAAAGAGTATATGAGCAGCGGAAATTAAAGCATGCAACTTGCAAGAATGTAAAGGGAAGGGTTTGGAGATTCCAAACGCAATTTGGAGACACGGTGATTTTTGAGCCGTGGTTCCGATAGGTGGTGCTATCGTACATCCACGTTGATGGAGACTTCAACCCACAAAGGGTAACGGTTGCGCGAGTCCACGGAGGGCTCCACCCAAGAAGGGTCCATGAAGGAGCAACCTTGTCTATCCCACCATGGTCGTCGCCCACGAAGGACTTGCCTCACTAGCGGTAGATCTTCACGAAGTAGGCGATCTCCTTGCCCTTACAAACTCCTTGGTTCAACTCCACAATCTTGTCGGAGGCTCCCAAGTGACACCTAGCCAATCTAGGAGACACCACTCTCCAAGAAGTAACAAATGGTGTGTTGATGATGAACTCCTTGCTCTTGTGCTTCAAATGATAGTCTCCCCAACACTCAACTCTCTCTCATAGGATTTGGATCTGGTGGAAAGAAGATTCGAATGGAAAGCAACTTGGGGAAGGCTAGAGATTAAGATTCATATGGTAGGAATGGAATATCTTGGCCTCAACACATGAGTAGGTAGTTCTCTCTCAGAAATGGTAAGTTGGAAGTGTAGGTTTGTTCTGATGGCTCTCTCTACGAATGAAGAGGAGGTGGAGGGGTATATATAGCCTCCACACAAAATCTAACTGTTACACACAATTTACCAATCTCGGTGGGACCGAATCAACAAACTCGGTCGGACTGATTCGGTAAACCTAGTGACCGTTAGTGATTTTGGTGGGACCGACATGCAACTCGGTAGGACCGATATGGTTAGGGTTAGGGCATAACGTAATCTCGGTGAGACCGATTACACAAACTCGGTGAGACCGATTTTGGTAATAAGCTAACCAGAGAGTTGGTCAGGTAAACTCAGTGGGACCGATTCGCTCTTTTCGGTGGGACCGAAATGTTATGAAAGGGAAACAGAGAGTTTACATTGCAATCTCGGTGGGACCGATCGCTCACTTCGGTTAGACCGAAACGTTACGAAGGGAAACAGAGAGATTACAATCCCATCTCGGTGAGACCGAGATCCCTATCGGTGAGACCGATTTGCCTAGGGTTTGTGGCAGTGGCTATGACATCTGAACTCGGTGGCACTGGATAGAAAGAATCGGTGGGGCCGAGTTTGACTTTAGGTTTAGGTCTTATGTGGATATGAGAAAGTAGTTGAGGGTTTTTGGAGCATATCACTAAGAACTTGAAGTAAGAAACTCATCAAGCAACACCTCATCCCTCCTTGATAGTATTGGCTTTTCCTATAGACTCAATGTGATCTTGGATCACTAAAATATAAAATATAGAGTCTTGAGCTTTTGAGCTTGAGCCAATCCTTTTATCCTTAGTGTTTTGAGGGATCCACTTTCCTCATCCATGCCATGCCATTCGTTGAGCTTTCCTGAAATATTTGTCTTGGAATAGTATTAGCTCAATGAGCTATATGTTGTTAGGAATTACCAAAACCACCTAGGGATAGTTGCACTTTCAATCTCCCCCTTTTTGGTAATTGATGACAACATATAGATCAAAGCTTCGACAAATGATAATAAGATTGAAAAACATCGTCGCTTTGAGAAGTATGTGATAAGCAAGAGCTCCCCCTAAATTTGTGCATAGTTTAAGATTTTCTTTGGATTGCAAATGCACAAGGAATTAGGCTCATGGGTTACTCTTCCATGTCACATACATCTTGGTGGAGCGCTCAAAATAATAAAGATTGAATATATGCACTCATCACCAAGCAAAGTGAATGATCATATAAAGATAAATGGGATAATGTCATCTAATGTGCATAAGTGTAGCTTATGATCAAACACATGATCATCAATGTCTCACAGACAATAACGTAGTATCTCAAGCAAGCAAAAGCAAAAAGAGTTCAACCACGAAGACAAGAGAGAACAAAAGCAAACTCTCTCTCTCAAAGCCTATGATCTATACATTTTTCTCCCCCTTTGGCAACAAGTTACCAAAAAGTTCCTAGAAAATGCATAGTACTATTTCATCTCTCGGGCTTGGTCTTCAGTTGGTGGTGTAGAGATGGCTCCTTGGACGAAGACTTCAGTTGATGTGGATGGAGCTGAAGGAGTTGGTGCTGGAGTTGGTTGCACTGGAGCTGTAGCTGGTGCAGATGAAGTGGCTCTGGTGTCTGTCACAGGCTCTGTAACTGATCTCTGAGCTCGAGGCACTCTGGCAAATGCATCAGTAGTTGTCCTGCCCTTCCTCTCCTGCATGTCATCCTGTAGCTGCTCCACAACTAATTGAATCTCAGTTACTTTAACATCTAGGTCATAGAACTTTTGTTCCATGATTCTTTCCAGGCTCTCCTGGTTTTGAGTTAGGGTGGCCAACCCTTTCTCAATCCTCAGAGTTGATGCTATTAAGTAACCAAGCTGGTCCTGCTTGCTCTTCAAAAATTACTCAGATGCCTCCTCTAAAGTTGGCATCTTGGCAGCCTTCTCCTTCTTTGCCTTCTCCTTTTTCTCTTGAGCTTGCACTGATGAAGGTTCATTCTCATTCATGAAAACTTGATTGTCCTCAAAATCTAGATAAATGACAAAGTGTTCCTTATCCAACAGGTATTTGCCTGTGCCCATCTTCGAATTGATTAACTCCTGGATTTGTGGGGAATATCCACAACTTCTCTTTTGGTCTGCTGTTGTCCTCTTGATAGTCTCAACTATGAGGCTCATGACCTTGAATTTCTGTGGCACATCAAATATGTGTAGCAAATTAATTGCATGCCCTATGATCATGTTGTGGTCACCTGACTTGGGCAAGAGAGTGTGCCTTAGGATCCAGTTGATCGTTGGCAGCCCTAACAGAAGAAAATGGACATACCCAAACTTGAAAGTCTCAAGTGATTTGTATGGGATCTCCTTGTACATGTGTGACATAGAATTGTGATCCTTCTTCTTGGAGTAGACATCCAAGTCATCTTCACTCTCCTCTAGGGCATTGATCAGATTTGCCCATTCCTCAATAGTTGATTGATACCTTGTACCTTCAGACATCCAGACTATTCTGTCATCAGGATAAAAGTGAGCTGTGGAGTAGAATTGCATAACTAGCTCATCATTCCAGTTTGTGAACTTCTGTCCAACAAACTCATCAACTCCACAAGCCTTAAAACTGTCAAATACTCCTGGGTAGTGATCCTCATTTTCCTTCATGTATTTCCAATCTACCCACCTCATGTCACAAACTATGGGCTTCTTGTCCAACAACACAGTCTCATAAAAGTCATGTTGTTCCTTAGTGTGGAACCTGTAATCAACAACAGTTCTCCTTCTAATTGCATAGGGATCAGACAATCTCCACTGCCTGAGCCCTGCATCCTTCCTCAGCTTCATATTCTCAGCCACTGGATGAGCATCGTTATGGTCTGGAATCTTGGGTTTCAGCTTCCTCAGAACTTGTCCTTCATCTTCTTCCTCAGCTGCAACTTCAGGCACTGGGGCCTTGTTCTTCTCAGCAGCTGGTATGCTCCTGGTATTCCTCTTAGGTGCAGACTTGTCCTTGGAGGCAGCTTTGGGTGCTTCTTTGGGCTTTGATGATGCAGCCCCTGACCTTATAGCATCACCCATCAGCTTTTGTGCCTTGGGTGCTGGTGCAGCAACCTCTTCCTCCTCCTCCTCTTCCATCATGGAAGGTTGTCCAACAACTCTGGCCATGGTCTTTCTGACCCTTTCTTTCCTCCTCTTTCCTTCTGCAACTGGCTCTTTGGGATCAGGTTTCTCAGGTTCTTGTGTTGATCCTCTGACCTTTAGCATAGGTGTCCTCTTGGAAGGGACCTTCCTGTTCAGTCCAGGCTTTGTAGTCTTAGCTGAGCCATACTCCTTTTTGAGCACTATAGCTGCCACATAGTCCTCATCCTCAGAGTCTGAGGTTCTCTTCCTTCTGGCTCTTGTGGCTGCTTTG
Organism: Triticum dicoccoides; assembly: GCF_002162155.2. Classification (NCBI taxonomy): domain Eukaryota; kingdom Viridiplantae; phylum Streptophyta; class Magnoliopsida; order Poales; family Poaceae; genus Triticum; species Triticum dicoccoides. The sequence continues at coordinate 476,264,068 of NC_041387.1, forward strand.
GGAAAATTGCTAGGAGTGCTCCCGCTGCCATCATCTCAGGTGCTAGAGGGACTAGTGCCCTCACTCATGTGAATCTGCTCCTCTTCCCTGTTCTGGCTGTCACTTTGGTCTGACATGCTGCAAGCTCTGACTGCTGACCCTGTGAATAGTTGTAGTTGAGATAGAATGGATGAGCATCACAAAATGCAGAGATTTTTGCAAAAGAATGATTCAAAAACATAGTTTTAGTTTTCCATAGAAAGCATTTCAGATCAACCGATTTGCAAACTCGGTGATACCGAAGCAGCTTTTGGGACCTAAACTAGTGATCTCGGTCAGACCGAGTCACAGTTTGGTGGCACCGAGACTGCTAGGGTTTCACAGAATTCTAAAATCGGTCACACCAATTTGCAATTCTTGGTCAGACCGAGAATCACTTGTGCAATGGCATTAGCCGAATCAGTGGAACCGAGTTTTTCAACTCGGTGGGTCCGAGATGGTTTCGGCAGAAACCTAACCCTAAATTTTCAAATCATATCTAATTTAAGATTTGTTTTGATTGGATAAATGCATTTCAATCGTGGCAAGAATCATAATGAACACAATGTGCTAGGAATTGGACGGGGATAGCACTGTGATCGAGTACATACCCTAGTTTGGCGATGAACTCGCTACGGCGGCAACAACGGGGATGAATTCCGTTGACGGCGGTGGAGACCAGCGACTGGAGGCGGCTGGTGACAAAGTCGACGATCCGGAGACCTAGGAGGCAGAGCGAGCTATGCGCGGGCGAAGGAGTTTGGAGAAGTTTTCCAAATTTTTGCCTGTGTGTATATATAGCCCGACCCTGTCGGTGTGACCGAGTGGAACAACTCGGTGGCACCGAGATGCATAACCGTTGACAGTTACAGCAACTCGGTGAGACCGAAAAGTTCAAATCGGTTGCACCGAGATTGAAAACCTAGATCGACTTAGTGATCTCGGTATGACCGAAATGGAAGAATCGGTCAGACTGAAACACACAAAGAAGTTTTGGAAGTTTAAGTCCATGACGAATCGGGGACTCCGAGTGCTCCTCACACAGAGTGGTTCAAATCAGACTTGATTAAATTTTGTGAAGTAGCATGAATAGAGTTTGAGACAAGAAAAGCATAGATAGCCAAGTTACAGCAGGCACATGGAGTCTGAAGCTTTGTCAAGCAACGCCCAACACCGTAACCAGCATGGTGGCTACAACCCAGTGCAAAACCGAGTACGCCAGGAGAACGAGTGGGCGGCTCAACTAGCGGCTCAGCTGGCGGCTAATCAGGATATCCCAGAGTATCCAACGACTTCTATTGAGATGGGAGTAGCCACCAGAACCGGTGGAGTTCCTTGTTTGATACCAGCTTTGCGCAACATGCGCCTGCCGAAGGACTTCAAGGGACCTTGAAAGGTGCCGAATTACACGGCTGACTTACAGCCCGGAGCGTGGATTGGGAGTTATGAGATGGCCATGGAGCTGTTGGAGCTCAGTGACGCGGCAATGGCTAAATACTTCACCATGATGTTAGATGGAACAGCCTGGTCTTGGCTAAAAGGTTTACCACCTAATTCCATTGGTTCGTGGGAGGAGTTAAAAGCCCGTTTCATCCAGAACTTCAAGGATACATGTAAGCAATCTATGTCAATCATGGACTTGACGAGTTGTAGGCAGGAAGAGGGTGAATCCACCACCCATTGGGTACGCCGAGTCAAGGAGATCATTCACTCATCTGATAAGATGGATGCCGGCTCTGCAGTCCTCATGTTGGAGAGGAATTGTAACTTTGAACCACTGAGGCAGAAATTGGGCCGCCTTAAGCGTGACTGCACCGATATGGGAATGCTGATGGCGGCTTTAGTCAAATATGCCGATTTTGATAATACCAAGGACCCCGCGTCTGACGATGAGAAGACAGGGAAGGGTAAAAGGAACGGTAATGGAAAGGGTCAACAGCACAACACGGGGAATCAAAGCGGCAATAAGCGTAAGGTGGATGGCAACCCGGAGCTTGTGGCTAACACTAGTATACACGGTAACAATCAGAGACGTAAGGGTAAGTGGCCTCGAAACGCCGGGTCAGGTCCATCTCTTGAGCAGCTACTCAACGAGCCCTGTCCGAAACACGGCACCTGGGAGCACCCCGCTACGCACCTGTGGAAAGATTGTGCGGTCATGAAGGCGTTTAAAAACTCCAATATCTTTGATGGTGGTCATGGATCTGGTGGTGGTTCAGGGGCCGACGGCTTTCATGGCCCGGGCGGCGGTTCAAATTCTAGTTTTCAGGGACAGCCGGGTGGAAATAGTCAGCATCAATCTGGTCAGGGAGGACAGCAGCAGCAACAGCAGTCGGGTTACCAGAGCCAACCAAAGTAGTTGAGCGGTGGGCAGTACCATGTGTTTACCACCAGCTTATGCAAACGTGACCAGAAGGTTCATAAGAGGGCTGTAAATTCGGTTGAACCGGCAGTTCCTCGTTATTTGAGATGGTCAGAGCAACCCATCATTTGGAGCAGAGAGGATCACCCTCCACGCTTTGATAATCCGGGTCAGTTAGCCTTGGTGGTAGCACCCCAGGTTGGTGGATATAAGTTTACTAAATTACTCATGGACGGAGGCAGTAGCATCAATATACTCTATTATGAGACCTTCTAGCGCATGGGGCTGACTGAGAAGAATCTGAGAACATCCAACACTGTTTTCCACGGGGTGGTTCCAGGCAAGTCGGCTTACCCAGTTGGTAAGATTGAATTAGAGGTGGCTGAGGGAGTCCTGGACTAGGGGGTGTCCGGATAGCCGAACTATCATCATCGGCCAGACTCCAAGACTATGAAGATACAAGATTGAAGACTTCGTCCCGTGTCCGGATGGGACTTTCCTTGGCGTGGAAGACAAGCTTGGAAATACGGATATGTAGATCTCCTACCATTGTAACCGACTCTGTGTAAACCTAGCCCTCTCCGGTGTCTATATAAACCGGATGGCTTTAGTCCATGGGACGAACAACAATCATACCATAGGCTAGCTTCTAGGGTTTAGCCTCCTTGATCTCGTGGTAGATCTACTCTTGTAATACCCACATCATCAATATCAATCAAGCAGGACGTAGGGTTTTACCTCCATCAAGAGGGCCCGAACCTGGGTAAAACATCGTGTCCCTTGTCTCCTGTTACCATCCGCCTAGACGCACAGTTCGGGACCCCCTACCCGAGATCCGCCGGTTTTGACACCGACATTGGTGCTTTCATTGAGAGTTCCTCTGTGTCGTCACCGATAGGCTCGATGGCTTCTTCGATCATCAACAACGACGCAGTCCAGGGTGAGACCTTTCACCCAGGACAGATCTTCGTATTCGGCGGCTTTGCACTGCGGGCCAATTTGCTTGACCATCTGGAGCAGATTGAAAGCTACGCCCCTGGCTGTCAGGTCAGATTTGGAAGTTTGAACTTCACGGCTGACATCCGCGGAGACTTGATCTTTGATGGATTCGAGCCACAGCCGAGCATGCCGCACTGTCACGATGGGCATGATTTAGCTCTGCAGCCGGACAGTGCCCTGGAGGCCGCACACGAGTCCGCTCCGATCCTCAATTCGGAGCCGGCTGCGCAGATCGAGGATGGGTGGCTAGACACCGCCTCGGGGGCTACAACCTCTGCGGTAATGGAGCCGAACACTGACCTTGTCCCTCACAAAGCTCGTGACTCCGAGGTACCGGACTCTTCGTCGGACTCCGAACCTCCCGCGCCCCCTCCAATCAAATCCGATTGGGCGCCGATCATGGAATTCACTGCTGCGGACATCTTTCAACACTCACCTTTCGGCGACATCTTGAGTTCGCTAAAGTATCTCTCATTATCAGGAGAGCCCTGGCCGGACTGCGGTCAAGACGGTTGGGATGCGGATGACGAAGAAATTCAAAGCCCACCCACCACCCACTTAGTAGCCACTGTCGACGATCTAACCGACATGCTAGACATCGACGGTATGGACGACGATGCCGGAGACGACCAAGAACCAGCGCCTACTGGGCACTGGAAAGCCACCTCATCATATGACATATACATGGTGGATATCCCAAAGGATGGGAATGGCGAAGGAACAGCGGAGGATGACCCCTCCAAGAAACAGCCCAAGCGCCGGCGTCAGCGGCGCCGCTCTAAATCCCGCCACAGCAAGAATGGAGATTCCTGCACCGGAGATAATAACACCCCAGACAGTGGTGAAGACAACCCCCTCCAGCAAGATTCAGCACAGGAGGACGGAGATGCCAGCCCTCATGAGAGAGCAGCAGACGAAGAGGTAGAGGATTACATGCCTCCCTCCGGAGACGAGGCAAGCCTCGACGACCACAAATTCATCGTGCCTGAGGATCCCGTCGAACAAGAGCGTTTTAAACCCAGGCTTATGGCCACGGCAAACAGCCTCAAGAAAAAGCAGCAGCAGCTTAGAGCTGATCAAGATCTGCTAGCCGACAGATGGACTGAAGTCCTTGCGGCCGAAGAGCATGAGCTCGAACGCCCCTCCAAAAGCTACCCTAAACGCAAGCTGCTCCCCTGATTAGAGGAGGAGTCATATGAACTTGCATCACCAGCAGACAATACGGCTGACCGACCACCCCGTGGCCGCGATAGAGAGGCCTCTAGGCCCTCCACTAGAACCGTACCCCGGCAGCGCTCGAAAAGCATAAGGCCACAGGGGAACGCTCTGGACTTGCAAGATATATTGGAGGATAAGGCAAGACAATCAAGATTGATCTATGGATCGCGTGGGCGCCCCATGATACGTGACGACAAACGTCGCGCCAGACACAGTAAGTCCGGCCGGGCCGAACACAGTAAACAATATCGCCCAATACAGAGGCGCCGCACACCCACTATGCTTCACAGATGAAGTAATGGATCATGAAATCCCTGAAGGGTTTAAACCCGTGAATATTGAATCTTATGATGGCACAACAGACCCCGCGGTTTGGATCGAAGACTATCTCCTTCATATCCACATGGCCCGCGGTGATGATCTTCACGCCATCAAATACCTCCCACTCAAACTTAAAGGACCAGCCCGGCATTGGCTTAACAGCTTGCCAGCAGAGTCAATTGGGAGTTCGGAAGACCTGGAAGCCGCATTCCTCGATAACTTCCAAGGCACGTATGTGCGACCACCAGACGCTGACGACCTAAGCCATATAATTCAGCAGCCAGACGAATCGGCCAGACAATTCTGGACACGGTTCCTAACTAAGAAAAATCAAATCGTCGATTGTCCGGATGTGGAGGCCCTCGCGGCCTTCAAACATAACATCCGCGACGAGTGGCTTGCCCGGCACCTAGGACAAGAAAAGCCGAAATCCATGGCAGCCCTCACATCACTCATGACCCGCTTCTGCGCAGGTGAGGACAGCTGGCTAGCCCGCAGCAATCACCTCAGCAAAAATTCTGGCAGTCCGGATATCAAGGACCGCAATGGCAGGTCGCGTCGCAACAAAAACAAATGACGCATTAATGGCGACAATAGTGAGGATACGACAGTCAATGCCGGATTCAGAGGCTCCAAACCCGGTCAGTGGAAAAAGCCATTCAAAAGAACTACTCCGGGTCTGTCCAATTTGGACCGAATACTCGACCGCTCGTGCCAGATACACGGCACCCCCAAAAAGCCAGCTAACCACACCAACAGGGACTGTTGGGTATTCAAGCAGGCAGGCAAGTTAATTGCCAAAAACAACGACAAGGGGCTGCATAGCGATGACGAGGAAGAGACCCGACCGCCGAACAATAGAGGACAGAAGGGTTTCCCCCCACAAGTGCGGATGGTGAACATGATATACGCAACCCACATACCCAAAAGGGAGCGGAAGCGTGCACTCAGGGATGTATACGCGATGGAGCCAGTCGCCCCGAAGTCCAATCCATGGTCCTCCTGCCCGATCACTTTTGATCGAAGGGACCACCCCACCAGCATCCGCCACGGCGGATTCACCGCATTGGTTTTAGACCCAATCGTCGATGGATTTCACCTCACCAGAGTCCTGATGGATGGCGGTAGCAGCCTAAACCTGCTTTATCAGGATACAGTGCGCAAAATGGGCATAGACCCCTCAAGGATTAAACCTACAAAGACGACCTTTAAAGGCGTCATACCAGGTGTAGAGGCCAATTGTACAAGCTCAGTTACACTGGAAGTGGTCTTCGGATCCCTGGATGACTTTCGAAGCGAGGAGTTAATCTTCGACATAGTTCCGTTCCGCAGCGGCTATCATGCTCTGCTCGGACGTACCGCGTTTGCAAAGTTCAACGCGGTGCCGCACTACGCATACCTCAAGCTCAAGATGCCAGCCCTCGAGGAGTCATCACGGTCAACGGAAACACTGAACGCTCTCTCCGAACGGAGGAACATACAGCGGCTCTCGCGGCAGAAGTACAGTGCAGCCTCTTAAGGCAATTCTCGAGTCCGGCCGTTAAGCGACCGGACACGGAAAAATGCACCCGGAGTAACCTACAACAAGATCACCTGGCACGTTCCGAGCATGCGTAGCAATGCGGCCCCAACCCCAGCCCCTGCAAATTTCAAGACAGGTCCTTCGCATACATCATTACGCTCTGGAGATACCATGGGCATAGGGGGAGGGGCACGACCACGATAGGCCCAGAATGCGGCTTAACCACACCAAGGGCACTCAAGTGTGTCATTCTTTTTTTTTCTCTCTTTTTCTTTTTTTTTACCCACAGGACTCCGTTCATCAGAGGCCCTGTCCGGCAGTAGACCTGCCGAACTCACGATGCAACAGCCAGGGAAGGAGAAAGGCTATGACGAATATCCAAGTGGTCTCCATTACGAGCATTAAATCTATTTAATACACCATTCCGCGGCCTACCCCTGGAGGGGGACATGTTTAATAGTCCCATCCCTTGCTTATCGCACCATTTGTATCGTTCTGCATTCACAGCAGTATTTCTTGAATAAACAATGCAACACCTTTTTGCTTATAATTGCATTTCTTTCTTATACATATATGACATGTTGCATCCGTACACTTTGGTACGGCTAAATACACCAGGGGCTTATGCTTCCCGCATCATGGTGTGATAAGTCCGAACACTTCCACAAGTGCGGCACCCCGAACTTATAGCATTATATGCATCGGCTCCGAATCATGTCTTGGGTCAATAGTTGGGTTTGCCCGGCTCCCATGTTTTGGTACCTTATGTTCTGTTGTATCGGCTAAGGAGCACTGGGAGAACGACTACGATTGCGCCCCAGTTGAGCTGGGTGAGCGCCTCAGTGGAGAAAGCTAAAACTGACCGTCATGATGAGGCGAGACCCGGTCGCTATTCGAGAGGTTTTTTTGAGTCCCTAAAGACTTATGCCTCTTAGAGCGAGGAACCGGCTTTGTCCGGCCCAGGCGTGGATAGCGCCCCAAATTTGGCCTTCCGAACACTAGGGGCTTTGCCGAAATTTAGAATTATAGAATTCTATGGCTAAGTGAGAGTGTTCAAGCATTATAAGTCCGGTTGCCTTGTTCGTTGTGTTGAGCGCCTCCCTAGATGGACCCAAAAATGGGAACAAGAGTGCTCAAATTTATCCCGAACACCCCAGCACTCGTGGCATGGGGGCTGAAGCCGACGACTTGCCATCTCTCAGATTTGATAAACGGTCGCACAAAAGGTAATATTTTAAATTAACAAGTGTTGCTTAGCGCATATGAACAAAGTTTCCAGCGCACGGGATAACAAAATGCGAGTTTACTCAAATATTACATCTTTGGAGCACTCACCCGCAATAATGCGGGCACCCTTCAGGACACTCTTATAATACATCTCGGGCGTGCGATACTCCTTGCCCGGCGGTGGCGCGTCCGTCACAAGCTTCTCAGCATCCATCTTGCCCCATTGCACCTTTGCGCGGGCAAGGGCCTGACGGGCACCTTCAATGCAGGCGGAGTGCTTGATGACTTCAACCCATGGACACGCATCCACCAGCCACCGCACCAGGCCGAAGTAGCTCCCAGGCATGGCCTCCTTAGGCCACAGCCGAACTATGAGGCCCTTCTTGGCCTGTTCGGCCACCTTGTGGAGCTCGACCATCTGCTTCAGCTGGTCGCTAAGGGGCACTGGATGTCCGGCCTCAGCATACTGAGACCAGAAGACCTTCTCCGTCGAGCTCCCCTCCTCGGCCTTACAGAAAGCGGCAGCATCGGACACACTGCGGGGCAGATCTGCGAACGCTCCTGGAGAGCTCCGAATTCGGGTAAGTGATAGGTAATTCACACTCACATGCTTACTTTGCATGAAAAATGCCTTACCCGCCGCTATTTTCTTCAACGCCTCGATTTCCTAGAGGGCCTTGTAGGCTTCGGCCTTAGCGGCTTTGGCACTCTCAAGAGCCGATGCAAGCTCGGACTCTCGAGTCTTCGAGTCACACTCCAAACTCTCATGTTTTTCCACGAGAGCCTGGAGCTCTTGCTGTACCTCCGCCACCCGCGCCTCCTGCTCCTCTTGCTCGGTGCGCTCCACGGCCGCATTACGTTTGGACGCGGACACCGCCTCCTTCAGGGTCGCCACCTCGTTCGTGGCCCCTGCAATACCCATGTTATCCTTGTCATCCTTCTTGCAACCAAATCCTTTTTCTATAAGGTACAATTTTAATAAGGTGTTACTCACCTTCCTTATCCTCGAGCTGCTTCTTGGCACGGCCGAGCTCGTTCTCGGACCGCTCGAGGCTTTGTTTCAAAGTATCGACCTCCGCAGTCAGGGCAGCAGAGATCAGCAGCACAACCTGCAATCCCATATTGACATTTTTTTATGACTCCTGCGTATATCTTTTTAGATCCTCAGTCCGACTTTTCTTTCCGAATACCGAACCGAGCATCAGGGGCTACTGTCTATGCGGTACTATTTTACATATATCAAAATTCTTACCTCAAAGCCTGTTAGAAGGCTGCTGCAGGCTTCGGTCAGCCCGCTCTTGGCGAGCTGAACCTTCTGAATCACCGCACTCATGACAGTGCGGTGATCCTCTTCGATGGAGGCGCCGTTGAGCGCCTCTAGCAAGCTATCCGGCGCCTCCGGTTGGACGGAGGCCGCCGGCGTCACGGTCTTGCCGTTCTTATGAAGGGGCCGCCCGCCGGACTCCGGAGCCACTACAGGTTCCGGGGCGGAGTCCGGTGCAAAGTCCGGGAGGTTGCCCTGCGGCACCTCCGGGGCCTCGTCCTCCTGGCGGGTCCCTTCCCGGGATCCCACCTCGGCATCGTCCGCATCATGGGGGGTGGAGGCGGTTGGAAGAGAATCCATATCCGACGCACCCAAGGACCCGCTCGACGAAGCGGGAAGATCATCCTTGGGCAGACTGCAGGGTAGTATGCGGCATTAGGAAGACACCATGTGGCGAAAAGAAAAACCATGAAGTTATTCGGGAGTCTGGATACTTACGATCTCGCCAGGGGCTTGGCCCTTGGAGGCCAATCCTCGTCGTCGTCGCCGGTGTTGGCAGAGTAGTCCGGGGGAAGAGTCCTTCCCTTCTTAGACCCTTCGGCCTCCCTCGTTTGGGAGGCCTTCCTTTTCTTCCCTCCCCCCGCTGGGGGAGATGCCTCCTTCTTCTCCTCCTCGCCTTTGTGGGAGGAGTCTGCCTCGGAGTCATCGTTCGATGACACCTGAAAATGGGAACTCTTTCGAGTGCCCGTGGCCTTCTTCTTGGCCTTCTTCTCCGGCACCACGTGGGGTGCCGGAGCCAGCAGCCCCGTTAAGCGGGCGTCCGCTGGGTCCTCTGGCAATGGGGCCGGACAGATAGTCTGTTCGGCCTTCGTCAGCCAGTCCTGTCAAAGGAAAGGGAGTTTAGATCCTGCATAGAGTCAAACTATGGAAAACAAGCGTCCCGTAAAGGACAAAATTGCTTACCTCGTCAGCCGGACGCTGTGAGCTGAATCCGCGATCTTCGATAGCGGATGCGGGAGCCTCAGCGCCCTTGAACAGCACCTCCCAGACATCTTCATACGTAGTGTCGAAGAGCCCGCTCAAAGTCTGGTGCTGCGCCGGATCGAACTCCCACATGTTGAAGCCCCGTCGTTGGCACGGGAGGATCTGGCGGATGAGCATGACCTGGACTACATTGACAAGCTTGAGCTTCTTGTCCACTAGCTTTTGGACGCAGGCTTGGAGTCCGGTCAGCTCCTCCGAATCACCCCATGTCCGGCCGCTCTCTTTCCAGGAGGTGAGCCGTGTGGGGATGCCAAATCTGAATTCGGGGGCCGCTGCCCATTCGGGGTCATGTGGCTCAGTGATGTAGAACCACCCCGATTGCCACCCCTTAATGGTTTCCACGAAAGTGCCCTCAAGCCAAGTAATGTTGGACATCTTGCCCACCATGGCACCTCCGCACTCTGCTTGGCTGCCCTTCACAACCTTCGGCTTGACACTGAAGGTCTTGAGCCACAAGCCGAAGTGGGGCTGGATGCAGAGGAAGGCCTCACACACGACGATAAACGCTGAGATGTTGAGGATGAAATTCGGGGCCAGATCATGGAAATCCAGGCCGTAGTAGAACATGAGCCCCAGGACAAAGGGATGGAGTGGGAAGCCCAGTCCACGGAGGAAATGGGAAAGAAATACTACCCTCTCATGGGGCCTCGGGGTGGGGATGAGCTCCCCCTCATCGGGGAGCCGGTGCGCGATGTCGCTGGACAGATATCCGGCGCTGCGTAGCTTCTGGATGTGCCCCTCCGTAACGGAGGAGGCCATCCACTTGCCTCCCTCTCCGGACATAGTTGGAGAAGGTTGAGGTGAGATGTGCGGACTTGGGCGCTGGAGCTCGAGTTCGCGGAGATGGATAAGCAAAGGAGGAAAAGGCGTAGGTAAAAGGGTTGGATCTTTATCCCCTTATATGGGCGGACGAAAACATGCGTCCCCACCGGCCTAATAAAACTCGCTTATCTCCCAAGCGCCGCAATCAATGGCGCGGTTGGGTTACCCACGTCCGTATTGATGGGAATCCCGGAATAAGGGGAACACGATCTCTGCTTCGACAAGACGTGCCAAGGAAACCGCTTCGCTAAACATGCTGAGCTGGTACAATAAAAACAATTCAAGTAAAGGCTTGGTAGTGGTGTGACGTCACGCCACAAAACACGTCAGCAGATTGAACTTGTGTAAATATTATTCTCTCTACGGTGGTATGTGGAATTTATTTTGCAGAGCCGGACACTATCCTGGTGTTCACAATCTTCTATAAATTATTCGGAGAAGGAACCCGCCTTGCAATGTCGAAGACAATATGCGCGCCAGACTCGTCGTCATTGAAGCCTGGTTTAGGGGCTACTAAGGGAGTCCTGGACTAGGGGGTGTCCGGATAGCCGAACTATCATCATCGGCCGGACTCCAAGACTATGAAGATACAAGATTGAAGACTTCGTCCCGTGTCCGGATGGGACTTTCCTTGGCGTGGAAGGCAAGCTTGGCAATACGGATATGTAGATCTCCTACCATTGTAACCGACTCTGTGTAACCCTAGCCCTCTCCGGTGTCTATATAAACCGGATGGCTTTAGTCCATGGGACGAACAACAATCATACCATAGGCTAGCTTCTAGGGTTTAGCCTCCTTGATCTTGTGGTAGATCTACTCTTGTAATACCCACATCATCAATATCAATCAAGCAGGACGTAGGGTTTTACCTCCATCAAGAGGGCCCAAACCTGGGTAAAACATCGTGTCCCTTGTCTCCTGTTACCATCCGCCTAGACGCACAGTTCGGGACCCCCTACCCGAGATCCGCCGGTTTTGACACCGACAGTGGCCTTTGGGGATGAGTATGATTCCAGGGCTGAGAAGTTGACGTTTGAGGTGGTGAAGATTAGGAGCCCATATCATGCTCTGTTTGGGCGACCAGCTTATGCTAAGTTCATGGCATAGCCGTGTTACGTTTATCTACAGCTCAAGATGCTGGGTTACAAGGGCACCATCACCGTGCATGGGAGTCGAAAGGTGGCCTTGGAATGTGAAGAAGGCGACGCAGCTTATGCTGAGACAGCCTGTGCCGTGGAGGAGCTCAAGTTCTATCAAGACAATGTTGACCCGGCAGATATGACCTCCCTTAAGAAGCCAACTACTGAGCATGACCCGGTGTTGAAGTTTAAATCGGCCGTTGAGACAAAGCTTGTTGACTTCACCCCAGGAGACGCCTCTAAGCAGTTCAGTATCAGTGCCAATTTGGATCCTAAATAGGAAAGCACGCTCATTGAGTTTATCCGTGAGAATCGGGACATCTTTGCATGGAAACCTTCTGACATGCCGGGTGTACCGAGGGAACTCGCTGAGCACACTCTCAATATTGATCCGACGTATAAGCCTGTCAGGCAGTTTCTCCGACGATTCAACGAAGAGAGACGGGAAGCTATTGGGGAAGAAGTGGCGCGGCTCTTAGCGGCCGGGTTTATTGTTGAAGTTTTTCATCCGGAGTGGTTGGCTAACCCGGTGCTGGTGCTCAAGAAGAACGACACTTGGCGGATGTGTGTGGATTACACGGACTTAAATAAGGCTTGTCCGGCTAATCCCTTTGCACTCCCCCGTATTGATCAAATCATTGATGCTACGGCGGGTTGTGAACGTTTGAGCTTTTTGGATGCTTACTCTGGCTATCATCAGATCAAGATGGCAGTTAAGGACCAGGAGAAGACAACTTTCATCACTCCGTTTGGGGCCTTCTGTTATGTATCTATGCCATTTGGGCTCAAGAGTGCCCAGGCAACTTATCAGCGATGTGTGCAGAACTGTTTGCACGATCAAATTGGGCGCAATGTTCATGCTTATGTGATGACATCATGGTGAAGTCCAGAGAAAAGGAAACTTTAATATCCGACTTGAGAGAGACCTTTGACAACCTCCGGGTTTACAAGATGATGCTTAACCCGGCCAAGTGCGTGTTTGGTGTGCCTGCGGGCAAGCTCTTGGGCTTTCTGGTGTCAAATAGAGGCATTGAAGCTAATCCGGAGAAGATCACGGCGATTACCTCTCTGGCTAAACTGGCATGTGTCAATGATGTTCAGCACCTGGCGGGACGGGTTGCTGCTTTAAGCCGGTTCATAAGCCGGTTAGGAGAGAAGGCCTTACTGTTATATCAGATGATGAAGAAAACAAACACTTTTGTCTGGAGCAATGCTGCTAACACTGCCTTTGAAGATTTAAAGAGACAGTTGTCTGAGCCACCGGTTCTTGCAGCTCCCATTGATAAAGAGCCATTATTGTTATATGTGGCTGCTAACTCACAGGCCGTCAGTGTTGCCATCATGGTGGAGCGTAAGGAGGCAGACAAGGAGCATCCGGTTCAACGGCCGGTTACTACATCAGCGAGGTGCTCATTGAGTCTAAACAAAGGTATCCACATTGGCAGAAGCTTTTTTATGGTGTGTTCATGGCAAATCGGAGGCTGAAGCAGTACTTCCAAAGTCACCCTATAACGGTGGTAAGCTCAGCTCCTTTGGGAGACATCATTCAGAATAGGGAAGCCACAGGAGGAATCGCCAAGTGGGCCATTGAGCTTGGGCCCTATGGTCTAAAGTATATGCCCCATACTGCCATCAAGTCTCAGGCCTTGGTGGATTTTATCAATGATTGGACAGAGTTGCAGGCACCTGAGGAGAAGCCGAACAATACGTATTGGACTATTCACTTTGATGGGTCCAGGCAGTTAGAAGGATCAGGGGCCGGAGTTGTCTTAACTTCCCCTCAAGGTGATAAATTTCGTTATGTGCTCCGGCTCATGTTTCCTTGTTATGAGGCTGATAATGAAAAGGCTCGACAAGAGGCGCTTGACTTGTTTACTTGGCAATAGCCCGCTCGGCGATTTACCAGCAAGACCTTCGTCGTTATCACAGCCGCCGGGTCAGGAGCAGAACATTTCAGGAAGGCGATTTAGTGCTCCGGCTCATCCAGGATCAGTCCGATATGCACAAGCTATCCCCTCCTTGGGAAGGACCCTTTGTGGACAGCAAGAATCTACACAATGGGTCATACTACCTCATTGATATTCGAGAGCACAAAGACTCAGGTAAATCGGAGGAGGAGACCCGCCGGCCGTGGAATATAGCCCATCTTTGGCCTTATTATACTTAAACCACTAGTTCTTTAGATGTATATATTTTTTGACAATGTATATATTATATGAAGTAATAAAGCAGGACCTCTGTCCTTTTTTCACCCTCAAAAAAGTGTATACGTCTTTTTGGCAGGTGGTGGAAACAACCAACAGGGACCGGATCATATCTGAATCCGGCTTTACCTTTGGTCCGGCTTATGATCATATCTGAATCTAGCCATGATCACTTGGGGGCTTCCTGTTCAAACATAGGTCGTATCCGAAGCAAAGAGAACATAGCTGTCGATACCCACTTGATCGGCATACTTGCCAAACTTACTTGGGGGCTTCTTGATCATATTTGAATCACAGCTTAACCCCTGTAGGTCTGACGTGGATCGTATGCGAATCAGCGTCATTAAACAAATCTTATGGTCACTGGGGGGCTTCCTGTTCAAACATAGGTCGTATTCGAACCAAAGAGAACATAGCTGTCGATACCCACTTGATCGGCATCGCCAAGCCACCGGGGGCTATATGATCATATCCGAATCTTAGCTTAACCCCTTTGGAACGGTTTACTGATCGTATCCGAATCAGAAGCCTGTAAAGTATTTTGATTATCCTGAAACCTTGTGAAAAGCATTTTGAGATGTTTTTTGTCTTGCCGGTTTAGTATTCATCACCCCAGGTTGTTAAGTGTCGGGAGAACATTATATGAGCCGGGAAGGTTATCCAAGGATTGCAGAATAAGGCAAGTAAAGTTTAAAACGCCAAGGAAGCAAAAGCCAGAAATATATAGCCATGGTAGCTTACGAAAAGTATTAAGCATGCACAAAGGCATGACAGGCATAGGAAGTTTTTTCTACCCTATTAGAAGACTCCCCGAGTCTGAAATTAATGAAGCATTGTTTTTTGGCCTGGTGATTCACTCCTTCGGCGGGCTTGAGGGCTCCGGGTTATCCTTCTCCGCCTCTCCGTCGGTTGCCTTGTCCTGGAAGGTGGATGAGGCCCAGTCAATGCCGCTCAAGGCTTCAAATTTAGCTTCATCATCTATTAACCCGGCCGGGTCCACTTCAGGGGCAAAGGTATGCTTACGCGTTGGAGGGATTAGACTGATTTGGTCATACGGAATGTTTGGGATTCTCTGGTTCTCGTTATCATAGCCCGGAGAATACTTAGTGAGATCAGTATCATTGCCAATGAGAGTTACCAAGGGACGAACGACTTTGACACAGGTGGTGAAGTCTTGATCATCAAATACAGAGCCATCCTCCTTCAGGCTTGGATATCCAAGGGTAAGATCAGCCAAGTCAAGTTCTGGCACCCATGCCTTTGCCCGGCTTAATGCGGCCACGGCTCCGGCTCTTGCAGATGCCTGCCTTAAGTCTTTAATCCGTTGAGGTAGCACTGCGAGATGCTTCAACACATCTTGTAGGAGGCAAGGAGGGGTATTTGATAAAGCTACAACGGCCAAAGCACGTTGTGACCCGAAATATAGCTGCTCCACAAGGGTATAAACAGCCTTGAGCTTGATCAGCATGTTCTGCTTGAGGTTGGTACTCCTAGGGCCTGTGTTGTCACAAGCATAACAATAAGCCGGGGATAATTATCACAATAATCCTTGGAAGATTGCGATGTTTAAAGGGTTTTTCAGAGTGGCTTACCGAAGATGGCTGAGACCATTTGGGATATCTGCCGCTTTAAGTCGGACAGTTCGATTGTTGCTTCGGCAAGAGATGCTTCGACTGTCTTGGCCCGAGTCATCAGGGAAGCCTTCTCATCAGCCCAAGTTTTCTTCTCCGACTCAAAATTCTTCTTTAGTTTCTCATTTTCAGAGACACTAAATTCAAATTTGGAGTTTGCCTTCTGCGTCTCAAGCTCTTGAATTTCCAGACGGCTCTTCAGGGTAGCAAGCTCTGATTCAAATTGACTTATGGCAGCCTGCATTAACACCGGGTTATGGTAAGGATTATAATAAGGTAATATTTAAGTCCCAAGCACTTTACAAATAAAGATACTTGGCACTTGGGGGCTAATGTATGCTAAATTTTTTTTAACTTTATCCTGCTGGGTCACACATATTAAGTCTCAAGCACCTTACAAGTAATGATACTTGACACTTGGGGGCCAATGTGTATTACAGATTTTAAAGCCTTATGTGACAACCGGGTTAAGTAACTTCTTTTTTAAGCCGGGTAAGTTAACAGGTAAAGCAGATTTATAAAAAGTCTGCAACATATTTGTTCATAAGCAATAGACTTGGGGGCTGGTACAGTATGTAAGATTCAGGTAAAAAGTATAAGTTATACCTCAGATTTGTGCTGTATTTGTTTCACCATGTCAATTTCCAGGTCACGGCTATTATGAACCTGATTCAGATAGCCCGAGACTATATCACCAATGCTTAGGTGAGTATAATCAGTGATGTCCTTCTTGGTTTTTTGGCGTTGCGCAAATTCTTCCTTGGCGGTACATTTGGCAAGGACGGTAGGCCGCCCTGGTTCAACAAACTGAGACTTCACAATTTCAACTTCCGGTTCATTTGTTTTGACCGGGCTAGGAATCTCCGGGTCACTTGTGTGGAGGGTATCTTCAGCAGGGAAATCAGAGGTTGGCATTGGAATATCAGAAGCTGGATTAGGCGGCGGCTGATGGGTAGAGTTGTCTGGAACAGATGCATTAATCACCGGTTCAGCCACGACCGGCTCTTCAGACGACTTATTCTTCTTTGCCCGTTTACTGGGTTTCACTTGCAGGCTGTTAACAAAAGCAGAAGGATGAATACACAAGCATGAATAAAGCAAAAAGTGCGTAAGTTTACATTACCCGGGAGCAGTTTTGAAAGTCAGCATATTTGATTGCATGGATTCGCTGGAAGAAGGAGAGGTATGCTGATAGTTGGAGTCATATGAATTGAGAGGTTGACGAATTAAGCCTGCTAAAGGTAAGACAGAACATAAATCAGAGATAACCTCAGTCCGACGCTTTCTGGTTACATCAGGTAAGCCGGAGGAGAGTTCTGCATCCTTGTTGTTCCGGGTCTGCCTCCGGTTCTCAAACTGTTGTTGCTTCAAAATAAATTGAGGATCTTGATAAGCAAGTGCATGTGAAAATCTTACTTTCTGGGTCACCCTTCGGGTCTTTCACTTTGGCAAAGGCTCTGAGTCGGAGGAGATTATAGTTACCTCTTCATTGGCTACTCGACTGTTCCCCGTATCCTCCTGAAGGGATAAAATGTCAGACAGGTGATAACAAGGGACTTAAGAAAATTTAAAGATTACCTCTTCTTCATCTGAAGAGCTATCCTCCAATCTGAGTAAGTCGGAGGCGATGGGTTTCTTCTTCTTTGAGGTTCCTACCTTGGCGGCTTTCCTTTCAGCTTTCTTGGTCGTCTTGGCTTGTTTGGCAGCTTCATGGTCATATTTGGCTTTCCAGAAGTCATCAACGGCCTGTGAAAAAAAAGTTAAAGAATTATGAGTATCAAGCAAGGTATAATGTATCCGTAAATATTTGTTATGATTGATAACTTACTGCAGACGCCGGGTTATTCTTGCAAAATGGAAGTAAGCCGAAGGCGTTGCTCGTCACAGTACCCTCCTTCAGCAGTGACTGGGTTGTAGCATCCACCACGTCATTTGGTAACTCGTCGGGGCTATGGCGTAGCGGATCAGTCTTTTCTCCAGTATAAGTACACATTAAGCCGGGACGGCGGATTAATGGAAGTATACGCCAAGTGACCCAGACTCGGACCAGATCGATGTCGTTTAAGCCATTTCCCAAGAGAGCTTTTATTTTCTTGATGGTGGGATTGAGAGGCACGTGTTCAAGGGTTGTCAGCTTGTCTGGTACCGGATGGTTAGACTCAAGGCGCAGGGCGCGAAAGCCGGGCAGAAGTTTTTCATCAGCCGGAGAAATGTCCTGACAGTAGAACCACGTCTGGTTCCAAGATTTGGGGTGACTCAGCAACTCAGCATAAGGGAAAAGACAGTCTCTCCATCGCTGGATTGAGATGCCGCCAAGCTCAAGACTGGGCCCGTTGGCACGTTCATTTTGCCGGTTCATGTAAAAAGTTCCCTGAACAAAAGCAGACTTGGCTCTTCTCCCAGGTACACCTCGCAGAAGACTTGAAAATTGCAAATATTTGACACGGAATTGGGTCCGATGTCTTGAGGTCTAAGGTCAAAGAAATTTAAAACCTCTCTGAAGAATTTTGAGCCGGGAGGAGCAAATCCACGGCTCATATGATCCGTAAAAATTATTACTTCCCCTGCTTTGGGGTGAGGCTTTTCTTCAGATGGGTCAGGGGCACGGTACAACATGACGTCCATTTTTGGCAGATGCCCAGTGTCGGTGTCAAAACCGGCGGATCTTGGGTAGGGGGTCCCAAACTGTGCGTCTAGGCGGATGGTAACAGGAGACAAGGGACACGATCTTTTTACCCAGGTTCGGACCCTCTTGATGGAGGTAAAACCCTACGTCCTGCTTGATTAATATTGATGATGTGGGTTACAAGAGTAGATCTACCACGAGATCAAGGAGGCTAAACCCTAGAAGCTAGCCTATGGTATGATTGTTGTTCGTCCTATGGACTAAAGCCATCCGGTTTATATAGACACCGGAGAGGGATAGGGTTACACAGAGTCGGTTACAATGGTAGGAGATCTACATATCCGTATCGCCAAGCTTGCCTTCCACGCCAAGGAAAGTCCCATCCGGACACGGGACGAAGTCTTCAATCTTGTATCTTCATAGTCTTGGAGTCTGGTCGATGATGGTAGTTCGGCTATCTGGACACCCCCTAGTCCGGGACTCCCTCAGTAGCCCCTGAACCAGGCTTCAATGACGACGAGTCCGGCACGCATATTGTCTTCGGCATTGCAAGGCGGGTTCCTCCTTCGAATATTTTATAGAAGATTGTGAACACCAGGATAGTGTCCGGCTCTGCAAAATAAATTCCCCATACAACCGTAGAGAGAATAATATTACACAAGTTCAATCTGCTAACGTATTTTGTGGCGTAACGTCACACCACTACCAAGCCTTCAAATTGTTTTTATTGTTCCATCTCAGCGCGTTTAGCAAGGCGGTTTCCTTGGCACGTCTTGTCGAAGCTGAGATCGTGTTCCCCTTATTCCGGGATTCCCATCAATACGGACGTGGGTAACCCAACCGCGCCATTGATTGTGGCGCTTGGGAGATAAGCGAGTTTTATTAGGCCGGTGGGGACGCATGTTTTCGTCCGCCCATATAAGGGGATAAAGACCCAATCCTTTTACCTGCGCCTTCTTCCTCCTTGGCTTATCCATCTCTGCGAACTCGAGCTCTAGCGCCCAAGCCCGCACATCTCACCTCAACCTTCTCCAAATATGTCCGGAGCGGGAGGCAAGTGGATGGCCTCCTCCGTCATGGAGGGGCATATCCAGAAGCTGCGCAGCGCCGGATACTTGTCCAGCGACATCGCGCATTGGCTCCCCGACGAGGGAGAGCTCATCCCGACCCCTAGGCCCCATGAGAGGGTAGTATTCCTTCCCCATTTCCTCCGCGGACTGGGCTTCCCGCTTCATCCCTTTGTCCGGGGCTCATGTTCTACTACGGCCTAGATTTCCATGATCTGGCCCCGAATTTTATCCTCAATATCTCGGCATTTATCGTCGTGTGCGAGGCCTTCCTCTGCATCCAGCCCCACTTCGGCTTGTGGCTCAAGACCTTCAGTGTCAAGCCGAAGGTTGTGAAAGGCAGCCAAGCGGAGTGCGGAGGCGCCATGGTGGGCAGGATGTCCCACGTTACGTGGCTGGAGGGTACTTTCGTGGAAACCATTAAGGGGTGGCAATCGGGGTGGTTCTACATCACCGAGCCGCGTGACCCTGATTGGGCAACAGCCCCCGAATTCAGATCCGGTATCCCTATACGGCTCACCTCCTGGAAAGAGAGTGGCCGGATCTGGGGGGATTCGGAGGAGCTGACCGGACTCCAAGCCTGTATCCAGAAGCTGGTGGACAAGAAGCTCAAGCTTGTCAACGTAGTCCAGGTCATGCTCATCCGCTGGATTCTCCCGTGCCAACGACGGGGCTTCAACATGTGGGAGTTCGATCCGGCGCAGCACCAGACTTTGAATGGGCTCTTCGACACTACGTACGAAGAGGTCTGGAAGGTGCTGTTCAAGGGCGCCGAGGCTCCCGCATCTGCTACCGAAGATCGCGGATTCAGCTCGCAGTGTCCAGCTAATGAGGTAAGCAATATTGTCCTTTACGGGACGCTTGTTATTCATAGTTTGACTCTATGCGGGATCTAAACTCCCTTTCCTTTGACAGGACTGGCTGAAGAAGGCCGCACAGGCTATCTGTCCGGTCCCATTGCCAGAGGACCCAGCTGACGCCCGCCTAACGGGGCTGCTGGCTCCGGCACCCCACGTGGTGCCGGAGAAGAAGGCCAAGAAGAAGGCCACGGGGACTCGGAAGAGTTCCCATTTTCAGGTGCTATCGGACGATGAATCTAAGGCCGACTCCTCCCACCAAGGCGAGGAGGAGAAGAAGAAAGCCTCTCCCCCAGCGGGGGGAGGGAAGAAAAGGAATGCCTCCCCAACAAGGGAGGCCGAAGGGTCCAAGAGGGGAAAAACTCTTCCCCCAGACTGTTCCGCCAACGCCAGTGACGACGACGAGGACTGGCCTCCAAGGGCCAAGCCTCTGGCGAGATCGTAAGTATCCGGACTCCCGAATAACTTCTAGGTTTTCGTTTTCCACAACATTATGTCTTTCTAATGCCGCATAAAACCCTACAGTCCGCCTAAGGATGATCTCCCCACTTTGTCGAGCGGGTCCTTAGGGGCGTCGGATATGGATTCTCTTCCGACTGCCTCCACCCCCCGTGATGCGGACGATGCCGAGGTGGGATCCCAGGAAGGGACCCACCAGGAGGAGAGGGCCCCGAAGGTGTCGCAGGACAACCTCCCGGACTTTGCACCGGACTCAGCCCCGGAACCCATAGTGGCTCCGGAGTCCGGCGGGCGACCCCTTCGTAAGAAGGGCAAGACCGCGACGCCGACTGCCTCCGTCCAACCGGAGGTGCCGGATAATTTTCTAGAGGCGCTCAATAGCGCCTCTATTGAAGAGGAACACCGCACTGTTATGAGTGCGATGATTCAGAAAGTTCAGCTCGCCAAGAACGGGCTGACCGAAGCCTGCAGCAGCCTTCTAACAGGCTTTGAGGTAAGAATTTCAATATATGTAAAATGGTACCGCATAGACAGTAGCCCCTGATGCTCGGTTCGGTGTTCGGAAAGAAAAGCCGGACTGAGGATCTTTAGAAAGATAAACATAGGAGTCATGAAAATATGTCAATATGGGATTGCAGGTTGTGCTGCTGACCTCTGCCGCACTGACTGCGGAGGTCAAAACTTTGAAGGAAAACCTTGAGCGGTCCGAGAACGAGCTCGGCCATGCCAAGAAGCAGCTCGAGGAAAAAGAAGGTGAGTAATACCTTATGAAAATTGTACCTTACAGAAAAAGATTTGGTTGCAAGAAAAATGACAAGGATAACTGGGGTATTGCAGGGGCCACTAACGAGGTAGCGACCCTGAAGGAGGCGGTGGCCGCGGTCGAACGCAATGCGGCTGCGGAGCGCACTGAGTGAGAGAAACAGGAGGCGCGGGTGGCGGAGGTACAGCAAGAGCTCCAGGATCTCGTGAGGAAACATGAGAGCCTGGAGCGTGACTCGAAGACTCGAGAGTCTGAGCTTGCAACGGCTCTTGAGAGTGCCAAAGCCGCTAAGGCCGAAGCCTACAAGGCCCTCCAGGAGATCGAGGCGGTAAAGAAAATAGCAGCGGGTAAGGCATTTTTCATGCAAAGTAAGCATGTGAGTGTTAATTACCTGTCGCTTACCCGAATTCGGAGCTCTCCAGGAGCGTTCGCAGATCTTCCTCACAGCGTGTTCGATGCTGCCGCATTCTACCGGGCCGAGGAGGGCAGCTCGACGGAGAAGGTCTTCTGGTCTCAGTATGCTGAGGCCGAACATCCGGTGCCCCTTAGCGACCAGCTGAAGCAGCTGGTCGAGCTCCACAAGGCGGCCGAACAGGCCATGAAGGGCCTCATAGTTCGGCTGTGGCCTAAGGAGGCCATGCCTGGGAGCTACTTTGGCTGGTGCGGTGGCTGGTGGATGCGTGCCCGTGGGTTGAAGTCATCAAGCACTTCGCCTGTATTGAAGGTGCCCGTCGGGCCCTTGCCCGCGCAAAGGTGCACTAGGGCAAGATGGATGCCCAGAAGCTTGTGACGGACCCACCACCAGAGGGCAAGGAGTATCGTACGCCCGAGATGTATTATAAGAGTGTGTTGAAGGGCGCCCGCACTATTGCGGGTGAGTGCTCCAAAGATGTAATATTTGAGTAGACTCGCATTTTGTTATCCTGTGCGCTGAAAACTTGGTTCATATGCGCTAAGCAACGCTTGTTAATTTAAAATATTACCTTCTGTGCGGCTGTTTATCAAATCTGAGAGATGGCAAGTCGTCGGCTTCAGCCCCCATGCCACGAGTGATGGGGTGTTCGGGATAAACTCGAGCGCTCTTGTTCCCATTTTTGGGTCCATCTAGGGAGGCGCTCAACACAACGGACAAGGCAACCGGACTTATAATGCTTGAACACTCTCACTTAGCCATAGAATTCTATAATTTTAAATTTCGGTGAAGCCCCTAGTTTTCAGAAGGCCGAATTTGGGGCGCTATCCACGCCTTGGCCGGACAGAATCCGGCTCCTCGCTCGAAGCGGCATAAGTCTTTAGGGACTCGCAAAGAACCTCTCCAACAGCGACCAGCTCTCGCCTCATCATGACGGTCAGTTTTAGCTTTCTCCACTGAGGCGTTAACCCAGCTCAACTGGGGCGCAATCACAGTGGTTCTCCCAGTGCTACCTTAGCCGATAAAACGGAATGTAAGGTACCAAAACATGGGAGCCGGGCAAACCCAACTATTGACCCAAGAACATGATTCGGAGCCGATGCATATAATGCTATAAGTTCGGGGTGCCGCACTTGTGAAAGTGTTCGGACTTATCACACCATAACGCGGGAAACATAAGCCCCTGGTGTATTTAGCCGCACCAAAACATACAGATGCAACATGTCATAGATGAACATATGTGTAAGAAAGAAATGCAATTAGAAGCAAAAACTGCTGTAAGTGCAGGACGATACAAGTGGTGCGGTAAGCAAGGGATGGGACTGTTTAACATGTCCCCCTCCGGGGGTAGGCTACGGAATAATGCATAAAACAGATTTAATGCTCATGATGGAGACCACCTGGGTTTTCGTTGTAGCCTTTCTCCTTCCCTGGCTGTTGCATCGTGGGTTCGACATGTCTGCTGCCGGACAGGGCCTCTGACGAACGGAGTCCTGTAGGTAAAAAATAAAAGGAAAAGAAAAAGAAACGGCACACTTAAGAGCCCCTGGTGCGGTTGAGCCGCAGTCTGGGCTTATCGTGGTCGAGCCCCTTGCCCCATGCCCATGGTATCTTCAGAGCGTAATGGAGTACGCGAAGGGTCTGTCTTAATGTTTTACAGGGGCTGGGGTTGGGGCCGCACTGCTACGCGTGCTTGGAACGTGCCAGGTGGTCATGTTGTAGGTTACTCCAGGCACGCTTAGCTGTGTCCGGCCGCTTAGCAGCCGGACTCAAGAATTGCCTTAAAAGGCTGCTTTGTACTTCTGCCGCGAGAGCCGCTGTATGTTCCTCCATTTGGAGGGAGCGTTCAGTGTTTCCGTTGACCGTGATGACTCCTCTAGGGCCTGGCATCTTGAGCTTGAGGTATGCATAGTGCGGCACTGCGTTGAACTTTGCGAACGCGGTACGTCCGAGCAAGGCATGATAGCCGCTGCGGAACGGGACTATGTCGAAGATTAACTCCTCGCTTCGGAAGTTATCCGGGGATCCGAAGACCACTTCCAGTGTAACTGAGCCTGTACAATTGGCTTCTACACCTGGTATGACGCCTTTAAAGGTCGTCTTGGTAGGTTTAATCCTTGAGGGGTCTATGCCCATTTTGCGCACCGTGTCCTGATAAAGCAGGTTTAGGCTGCTGCCGCCGTCCATCAGGACTTTGGTGAGATGAAATCCATCGACGATTGGGTCTAGAACCAATGCGGCAAACCCACCATGGCGAATGCTGGTGGGTTGGTCCCTTCGGTCAAAGGTGATCGGGCAAGAGGACCATGGATTGAACTTCGGGGCAACTGGCTCCATCGCGTATACGTCCCTGAGTGCACGCTTCCGCTCCCTTTTGGGTATGTGCGTGGCATATATCATGTTCACCGTCCGCACCTGTGGGGGAAAACCCTTCTGTCCTCTATTGTTCGGCGGTCGGGTCTCTTCCTCGTCGTCGCTATGTAGCCCCTTGTCGCTGTTCTCGGCAATTAACTTGCCTGCCTGCTTGAACACCCAACAGTCCCTATTGGTGTGGTTAGCTGGCTTTTCAGGGGTGCCATGTATCTGGCACAAGCGGTCGAGAATTCGGTCCAAATTGGACGGACCCTGAGTTGTTCTTTTGAATGGCTTTTTCCGTTGACCGGGTTTAGAGCCTCTGAATCCGACATTGACTGCCATATCCTCACTGTTATCGCTGTTAATGCGGCATTTGTTTTTGTTGCGACGCGACCTACCACTACGGTCCTTGATATCCGGACTGCCAGAATTTTTGTTGAGGTTGTTGCTGCGTGCTATCCAGCTGTCCTCACCCACACAGAAGCGGGTCATGAGTGATGTAAGGGCTGCCATGGATTTCGGCTTTTCCTGTCCCAGGTGCCGGGCAAGCCACTCGTTGCGGATGTTATGCTTGAAGGCCGCGAGGGCCTCGGCATCCGGACAGTCGATGATTTGGTTTTTCTTGGTTAAGAACCGTGTCCAGAATTGTCTGGCCGATTCGTCTGGCTGCTGAATTATGTGGCTTAGGTCATTTGCATCTGGTGGTCGCACGTACGTGCCTTGGAAGTTATCGAGGAATGCGGCTTCCAGGTCCTCCCAACTCCCGATTGACTCTGCTGGCAAGCTGTTAAGCCAGTGCCGGGCTGGTCCTTTAAGTTTGAGTGGGAGATATTTGATGGCGTGGAGATCGTCTCCGTGGGCCATGTGGATGTGGAGGAGATAGTCCTCGATCCAGACCGCGGGGTCTGTTGTGCCATCATAAGATTCAATATTGACGGGTTTAAACCCTTCTGGAATTTGATGATCCATTACCTCATTTGTGAAGCACAGTGGGTGTGCGGCGCCTCTGTACTGGGCGATATCGCGACGGAGCTCAAAAGAGCTTTGTCTGTTGTGTTTAGCCCGGCCGGACTTACTGTGTCCGGGGTGACGGTGATCGTCACGTATCGTGGGGCACCCACGTGATCCATAGATCGATCTTGATTGTCTTGCCTTATCCTCCAATATGTCTCGCAGTCCGGAGTGTTCCCCTGTGGCCTTGTGCTTTTCGAGCGATGCCGGGGTACGGGTCTAGTGAAGGGCCTTGAGGCCTCTCTGTCGCGACCACGGGGTGGTCGATCGGCCGTATTGTCTCCTGGTGAAGCGGGATCATATGCCTCGACCACTAATCGGGGGAGCAGCTTACGTTTGGGGTAGCTTTTGGAGGGGCGTTCGAGTTCATGCTTTTTGGCCGCGAGGACTTCGGTCCATCTGTCGGCTAGCAGATCTTGATCAGCTCTAAGCTGCTGCTGTTTTTTCTTGAGGCCGTTTGCCGTGGCCATAAGCCTGCGTTTGAAATGCTCCTGTTCGACGGGATCCTCAGGCACGATGAATTCGTCGTCGTCGAGGCTTGCCTCGTCTCCGGAGGGAGGCATATAGTCCTCTACCTCTTCTTCGGCCGCTCTCTTATGAGGGCTGGCATCCCCCTCCTCCTGTGCTGGATCTTGCTGGAGTGGGTTGTCTTCGGCGCTATCCGGTGTATTATTGTATCCGGTGCCAGAATCCTCATTCTTGCTATGGCGGGATTTAGAGCGGCGCCGCTGACGCCGGCGCTTGGGCTGTTTCTTGGAGGGGTCATCCTCCGCTATTCCTTCGCTGTTCCCATCCTTTGGGATATCCACCATGTATATGTCGTATGAAGAGGTGGCTTTCCAGTGCCCGGTGGGCGCTGGTTCTTGGTCGTCTCCGGCATCGTCGTCCATACCGTCGATGTCCTCAGAGTCGTAATCTAGCATGTCGGTTAGGTCGTCGACAGTGGCTACCAAGTGGGTGGTGGGTGGGCTCTGAATTTCTTCGTCGTCCGCATCCCAACCGTCCTGGCCGTAGTCCGGCCAGGCCTCTCCTGATAACGAGAGGTACTTTAGCGAACTCAAGATGTCGCCAAAAGGTGAGTGTTGAAAGATGTCCGCCGCGGTGAACTTCATGATCGGCGCCCAATCGGATTCGACTGGAGGGGGCGCGGGAGGTCCGGAGTCCGGCAAGGAGTCCGGCACCTCGGAGTCACGAGCTTCATGGGGGACAAGATCGGTGTTCGGCTCTATCGCCGTAGAGGTTGCAGCCCCCGAGGTGGTGTCTAGCCATCCATCCTTGGTCTGCGCAGCCGGCTCCGAGTCGAAGATTGGAGCGGGTTTGAGTGCGGCCTCCAGGGTACTGTCCGGCTGCAGAGCTAAATCATGCCCATCGTGACAGTATGGCACGCTCGGCTGTGGCTCGAATCCATCGAGGATCAAGTCCCCGCGGATGTCAGCCGTGAAGTTCAAACTTCCAAATCTGACCTGACGGCCAGGGGCGTAGCCTTCGATCTGCTCCAGCTGGCCAAGTGAATTGGCCCGCAATGCGAAGCCGCCGAATACGAAGATCTGTCCGGGGAGGAAGGTCTCACCCTGGACTGCATCGTTGTTGATGATCGAAGAAGCCATCGAGCCTATCGGTGACGACACAGAGGAACTCTCAATGAAAGCACCAATGTCGGTGTCAAAACCGGCTGATCTCGGGTAGGGGGTCCCGAACTGTGCGTCTAGGCGGATGGTAACAGGAGACGAGGGACACGATGTTTTTACCCAGGTTCGGGCCCTCTTGATGGAGGTAAAACCCTATGTCCTGCTTGATTAATATTGATGATGTGGGTTACAAGAGTAGATCTACCACGAGATCAAGGAGGCTAAACCCTAGAAGCTAGCCTATGGTATGATTGTTGTTCGTCCTATGGACTAAAGCCATCCGGTTTATATAGACACCGGAGAGGGCTAGGGTTACACAGGGTCGGTTACAATGGTAGGAGATCTACATATCCATATCGCCAAGCTTGCCTTCCACGCCAAGGAAAGTCCCATCCGGACACGGGACGAAGTCTTCAATCTTGTATCTTCATAGTCTTGGAGTCCGGCCGATGATGGTAGTTCGGCTATCCGGACACCCCCTAGTCCGGGACTCCCTCACGCAGACTTTACAAATTCAGCTAGTTTGCTATTGGTCACTATGGATGGAACCCAATTGCAAGTTACAGGGGCCTTGGTAGCCTTAGGAGCCATCACAGCAATTGGCCTATGGAAAAACAAGAAGATCCGGTTCAATTTTAACCCGGGAGGAAAATCTTGATTATTTAAAGGGCGGCTTAATGAGGGGCCTAATGATATAAGGATGCTTGTGCAACAATATTAAGGCTGCTACAAGTATCAAGTGCAATTCAAAAAAAAATCCGGGTCATGAGGAGCAGTCAAGGTTCTGTGTCATTTATTTAAGCCGGACATCTCGATAGTTGTGTTTCAGGGCATTTACTAGAAGAGGTTTTCCGGGTGATAAAAGCAAGTTTCACAGCTGACAGTTATTATTCTGGATCAAAATATTGCTCTGAAAAGAAAAAATTTCTAGACCTAAAACAGGGCAGAGAAGTTCATGCACTCGAAGAGGGTTTCTGAATAAGAGAAATGAGATCTATTTTTATGCAAGATCAACACAAACAAGCATCGTAGCAGTTCTATGTAGTTTTTACGATCTAAACAGGGCGTTGGAAGGGACTAGCGAGGGTTTGGTGTCGGGCAGTGATGAACACCGACGAACTCAGCAAGGACCTAATGCAGATCTGAGAAAGGGAACGAGAGGAACTCACGAATGCGGACGAGCTACAGAGGTTCACCGTCGATCTCTGGTCTGAGTCAGGTTGATGCAGCGGCCTGAGTCGGTGAAGACGAGGGGTTCGACAGTGGCGGCGGTAGAGCTCGGGAAGAAGCAAGAGGAAGAAGACGACTGAAAGGATAAAAAGGAAAAGACCTAAGACGCGGTTATTTATAAGAGAAGACGGACCGAGAGGGCACGAAAAACAAGGAGATAACATTTATTATCCAGCGGCTCGGGCGCCTCGATTCTTGGGACAGTCAATAAAGACAAAGATCCATTGAAGATATGGCGGAATAAAATAAGTTTTATTGAAGATGACGTCACGATGATTTAACCCGGATCCCGAGGATGACGTCACGGCGGGTTAAATTCTTTGTGCAAAACAAAGGATTGCAGGACAGTTCATAAGGTATTTTAAGATTGACGTGAACAGGTTCAAATTAATCTGGGGCCTAATGTTGGGGATATAACTATTTGTGTAAGCCGCCCAGGAGGGGCCGGGTTACGCAAAGAAGACTCGCTAGAGAGAAGCCCAAGACCAAAGTATGAAGATGGCGGTTCATAGAAAGCTTAAGGCCCACAGGCGACTTAAGGCCCGTTGTAGTAAACCGCTGTAATAATATTACTTGTATCATAAGGTAGACTTAACTAGTCACCGAGCCGGACATTGTCAGATGTCCTCGTGAAAGGACTTAGTTGTGGAGCCATCGCAACTAGGAAGCTTGAAGGGGTTAATCGGGACAAAGGACGCGAGAGTTTTTATACTAGTTCGGCCCCTTACGTAAAAGGTAAGGCCTACGTCTAGTTGGGTTGGTATTGATGTTTCGATGACCAGGGAGCGAGATACGCTATGCCTGGTTCTCGATGAGTTGTTTCTTGCCCTAAGCCGCCAGCGGGTCGTCCCCTTATATACATGGGTGGACCCCTGCGGCTTACAGAGTCCCGGCCGGCTTATAAACAATGTTCGGCTCGGTGACTAGTTAAGTCTACCTTATGATACAAGTAATATTATTACAGCAGTTTACTACAACGGGCCTTAAGTTGCCTGTGGGCCTTAAGCTTTCTATGAACCGCCATCTTCATACTTTGGTCTTGGGCTTCTCTCTAGCGAGTCTTCTTTGCGTAACCCGGCCCCTCCTGGGCGGCTTACACAAATAGTTATATCCCCAACATTAGGCCCTAGATTGATTTGAATATGTTCACGTCAATCTTAAAATACCTTATGAACTGTCCTGCAGTCTTTTGTCTTGCACAAAAAATTTAACCCGCCGTGACGTCATCATCTGGATCCGGGTTAAATCACCATGACGTCATCTTCAATAAAACTTATTTTATTCCGCCATATCTTCAACGGATCTCTGTCTTTACTGACTGTCCCGAGAATCGAGGCGCCCGAGCGCTGGATAATAAATGTTATCTCCTCGTTTTCCGCGCCCTCTCGGTCCGTCTTCTCTTATAAATAGCCGCGACTTTGGTCTTTTCCTTTTTATCCTTTCAGTTGTCTTCTTCCTCTTGCTTCTTTCCGAGCTCTGCCGCCGCCACTGTCGAACCCCTCGTCTTCACCGACTCAGGCCGTTGCATCAACCTAACTTGGACCAGAGATCGACGGCAAACCTCTGCAGCTCGTCCGCATCCGTGAGTTCCTCTCGTTCCCTTTCTCATATCTGCGTTAGGCCCTTGCTGAGTTCGTCGGTGTTCATCACTGCCCGATGCCAAACCCTCGCTAGTCCCTTCCAACGCCCTGCTTAGATCGTAAAAACTACGTAGAACTGTTGCGGTGCTTGTTTGTGTTGATCTTGCATAAAAATAGATCTCATTTCTCTTGTTCAGAAACCCTCTTCGAATGCATGAACTTCTCTGCCCTGTTTTAGGTCTAGAATTTTTTTCTTTTCAGAGCAATATTTTGATCCAGAATAATAACTGTTAGCTGTGAAACTTGCTTTTATCACCCGGAAAACCTCTTCTGGTAAATGCCCTGAAACACAACTGTCGAGATGTCCGGCTTAAATAAATGACACAGAACCTTGACTGCTCCTCATGACCCGGAATTTTTTTGAATTGCACTTGATACTTGTAGCGGCTTAAATATCGTTGCACAGTCATCCTTATATCATTAGGCCCCTCATTAAGCCGCCACTTTAAATAATCAAGATTTTCCTCCCGGGTTAAAATTGAACCGGATCTTCTTGTTTTTCCATAGGCCAATTGTTGTGATGGCTCCTAAGGCTACCAAGGCCCCTGTAACTTGCAATTGGGTTCCATCCATAGTGACCAATAGCAAACTAGCTAAGTTTGTAAAGTCTGGGCATCTGCCAAAAAAGGACGTCATGTCGTACCGTGCCCCTGACCCGTCTGAAGAAAAGCCTCACCCCAAAGTAGGGGAAGTAATAATTTTTACGGATCATATGAGCCGTGGATTTGCTCCTCCCGGCTCAAAATTCTTCAGAGAGGTTTTAAATTTCTTTGATCTTAGACCTCAAGACATCAGACCCAATTCCGTGTCAAATATTTGCAATTTTCAAGTCTTCTGCGAGGTGTACCTGGGAGAAGAGCAAAGTCTGCTTTTGTTCAGGGAACTTTTTTACATGAACCGGCAAAATGAGCATGCCAACGGGCCCAGTCTTGAGCTTGGCGGCATCTCAATCCAGCGACGGAGAGACTGTCTTTTCCCTTATGCTGAGTTGCCGAGTCACCCCAAATCTTGGAACCAGACGTGGTTCTACTGTCAGGACATTTCTCCGGCTGATGAAAAACCTCTGCCCGGCCTTCGCGCCCTGCGCCTTGAGTCTAACCATCCTCTACCAGACAAGCTGACAACCCTTGAACGCGTGCCTCTCAATTCCACCATCAAGAAAATAGAAGCTCTCTTGGGAAATGGCTTAAACGGCATTGATCTGGTCCGAGTCTGGGTCACTTGGCGTATACTTCCATTAAGCCGTCGTCCCGGCTTAATGTGTACTTATACTAGAGAAAAGACTGATCCGCTACGCCATAGCCCTGACGACTTACCAGATGACGTGGTGGATGCTACAACCCAGTCACTGCTGAAGGAGGGTACTATGACGAGCAACGCCTTCGGCTTACTTCCATTTTGCAAGAATAACCCGGCCCCTGCGGTAAGTTATCAATCGTAACAAATGTTTACGGATACATTATACCTTGCTTGATACTCATAATTCTTTAACTTTTTCACAGGCCGGTGATGACTTCTGGAAAGCCAAATATGACCATGAAGCTGCCAAACAAGCCAGGACGACCAAGAACGCTGAAAGGAAAGCCTCCAAGGTAGGAACCTCAAAGAAGAAGAAACCCAGCGCCTCCGACTTGCTCAGATTGGAGGATAGCTCTTCGGATGAGGAAGAGGTAATCTTTAAATTTTCTTAAGTCCCTTGTTATCACCTGTCTGACATTTTATCCCTTCAGGAGGATACGGGGAACAGTAGAGCAACCAATGAAGAGGTAACTATAATCTCCTCCGACCCAGAGCCTTTGCCAAAGCGAAAGGCCCGAAGGGTGACCCGGAAAGTAAGATTTTCACATGCACTTGCTTATCAAGATCCTCAATTTATTTTGAAGCAACAACAATTTGAGAACCGGAGGCAGACCCGGAACAACAAGGATGCAAAACTCTCCTCCGGCTTACCTGATGTAACCAGAAAGCGTCGGACTGAGGTTATCTCTGATTTATGTTCTGTCTTACCTTTAGCAGGCTTAATTCGTCAACCTCTCAATTCATCTGACTCCAACTATCAGGATACCTCTCCTTCTTCCAGCGAATCCATGCAGTCAAATATGCTGACTTTCAAAACTGCTCCCGGGTAATGTAAACTTACGCACTTTTTGCTTTATTCATGCTTGTGTATTCATCCTTCTGCTTTTGTTAATAGCCTGCAAGTGAAACCCAGTAAACGGGGAAAGAAGAATAAGTCGTCTGAAGAGCCGGTCGTGGCTGAACCGGTGATTAATGCATCTGTTCCAGACAACTCTACCCATCAGCCGCCGCCTAATCCAGCTTCTGATATTCCAATGCCAACCTCTGATTTCCCTGCTGAAGATACCCTCCACACAAGTGACCCGGAGATTCCTAGCCCGGTCAAAACGAAGTTGAAATTGTGAAGTCTCAGTTTGTTGAACCAGGGCGGCCTACCGTCCTTGCCAAATGTACCGCCAAGGAAGAATTTGCGCAACGCCAAAAAACCAAGCAGGACATCACTGATTATACTCACCTAAGCATTGGTGATATAGTCTCGGGCTATCTGAATCAGGTTCATAATAGCCGTGACCTGGAAATTGACATGGTGAAACAAATACAGCACAAATCTGAGGTATAACTTATACTTTTTACCTGAATCTTACATACTGTACCAGCCCCCAAGTCTATTGATTATGAACAAATATGTTGCAGACTTTTTATAAATCTGCTTTACCTGTTAACTTACCCGGCTTAAAAAAGAAGTTACTTAACCCGGTTATCACATAAGGCTTTGAAATCTGTAATACACATTGGCCCCCAAGTGTCAAGTATCATTACTTGTAAGGTGCTTGAGACTTAATATGTGTGACCCGGCAGGATAAAGTTAAAAAAAATTCAGCATACATTAGCCCCCAAGTGCCAAGTATCTTTATTTGTAAAGTGCTTGGGACTTAAATATTACCTTATTATAATCCTTACCATAACCCGGTGTTAATGCAGGCTGCCATAAGTCAATTTGAATCAGAGCTTGCTACCCTGAAGAGCCGTCTGGAAACTCAAGAGCTTGAGACGCAGAAGGCGAACTCCAAATTTGAATTTAGTGTCTCTGAAAATGAGAAACTAAAGAAGAATTTTGAGTCGGAGAAGAAAACTTGGGCTGATGAGAAGGCTTCCCTGATGACTCGGGCCAAGACAGTCGAAGCATCTCTTGCCGAAGCAACAACCGAACTGTCCGACTTAAAGCGGCAGATATCCCAAATGGTCTCAGCCATCTTCGGTAAGCCACTCTGAAAAACCCTTTAAACATCGCAATCTTCCAAGGATTATTGTGATAATTATCCCCGGCTTATTGTTATGCTTGTGACCACACAGGCCCTAGGAGTACCAACCTCAAGCAGAACATGCTGATCAAGCTCAAGGCAGTTTATACCCTTGTGGAGCAGCTGTATTCCGGGTCACAATGTGCTTTGGCCGTTGTAGCCTTATCAAATACCCCTCCTTGCCTCCTACAAGACGTGTTGAAGCATCTCGCAGTGCTACCTCAATGGATTAAGCACTTAAGGCAGGCATCTGCAAGAGCAGGAGCCGTGGCCGCATTAAGTCGGGCTAAGGCATGGGTGCCAAAACTTGACTTGGCTGACCTTACTCTTGGATATCCAAGCCTGAAGGAGGATGGCTCTGTATTTGATGATCAAGACTTCACCGCTTGTGTCAAGGTCGTTCGTCCCTTGGCGACTCTCATTGGCAATGATACTGATCTCACTAAGTATTTGCCGGGTTATGATAGCGAGAACCGGAGAATCCCAAACGTTCCGTATGACCAAGTCAGCCCGATCCCTCCAACGCGTAAGCATACCTTTGCCCCTGAAGTGGACCCGGCCGGGTTAATAGATGATGAAGCTGAATTTGAAGCCTTGAGCGGCATTGACTGGGCCTCATCCACCTTCCAGGACAAGGCAACCGACGGAGAGGCGGAGAAGGATAACCCGGAGCCCTCAAGCCCGCCAAAGGAGTGAATCGCCAGGCCAAAAAACAATGCTTCATTAATTTCAGACTCGGGGAGTCTTCTAATAGGGTAGAAAAAACTTCCCTATGCCTGTCATGCCTTTGTGCATGCTTAATACTTTTCGTAAGCTGCCATGGCTATATATTTCTGGCTTTTGCTTCCTTGGCATTTTAAACTTTACTTGCCTTATTCTGCAATCCTTGGATAACCTTCCCGGCTCATATAATGTTCACCCGGCACTTAACAACCTGGGATGATGAATACTAAACCGGCAAGACAAAAAACATCCCAAAATGCTTTTCACAAGGTTTCAGGATAATCAAAATACTTTACAGGCTTCTGATTCGGATACGATCAGTAAACCGTTCCAAAGGGGTTAAGCTAAGATTCGGATACGATCATATAGCCCCCAGTGGCTTGGCGATGCCAATCAAGCGGGTATCGACAGCTATGTTCTCTTTGGTTCGAATACGACCTATGTTTGAACAGGAAGCCCCCAAGTGACCATAAGATTTGTTTAATGACGCTGATTCGCATACGATCCACGTCAGACCTACAGGGGTTAAGCTGTGATTCAAATATGATCAAGAAGCCCCCAAGTAAGCTTGGCAAGTATGCCGATCAAGTGGGTATCGACAGCTATGTTCTCTTTGGTTCGGATACGACCTATGTTTGAACAGGAAGCCCCCAAGTGATCATGGCTAGATTCAGATATGATCATAAGCCGGATCAAAGGTAAAGCCGGATTCAGATATGATCCGGTCCCTGTTGGATGTTTCCACCACCTGCCAAAAAGACGTATACACTTTTTTGAGGGTGAAAAAAGGACAGAGGTCCTGCTTTATTACTTCATATAATATATACATTGTCAAAAAATATATACATCTAAAGAACCAGTGGTTTAAGTATAATAAGGCCGAAGATGGGCTATATTCCACGGCCGGCGGGTCTCCTCCTCCGATTTACCCGAGTCTTTGTGCTCTCGAATATCAATGAGGTAGTATGACCCATTGTGCAGATTCTTGCTGACCACAAAGGTTCCTTCCCAAGGAGGGGATAGCTTGTGCATATCGGACTGATCCTGGATGAGCCAGAGCACTAAATCGCCTTCCTGAAATGTTCTGCTCCTGACCCGGCGGCTGTGATAACGACGAAGGTCTTGCTAGTAAATCGCCAAGCGGGCTATTGCCAAGTCTCGCTCCTCATCTAACAAGTCAAGCGCCTCTTGTCGAGCCTTTTCATTATCAGCCTCAACATAAGCCGCCACACGGGGCGAATCGTGCCGGATGTCACTGGGCAGAACTGCCTCTGCTCCATAAACCATGAAAAAAGGTGTATAACCCGTGGATCTGTTAGGCGTAGTGTTGATGCTCCACAGCACAGACGGCAACTCTTCCACCCAACAACCCGGAGTCCGCTGTAAGGGGACCAAGAGCCGTGGCTTGATACCCCTTAAAATCTCCTGATTAGCTCTTTCTGCTTGACCATTGGATTGAGGATGAGCAACAGCCGAAACGTCAAGCCGGATATGTCCCCGTTGACAGAACTCTTCCATGGCACCCTTGGAGAGATTAGTGCCATTATCAGTTATGATGCTATGCGGAAAACCAAAATGAAAGATCACCTTTTTGATGAACTGAACTGCTGTGGCCGCATCACACTGACTGACCGGCTCTGCCTCAATCCACTTTGTAAATTTATCCACTGCCACCAGGAGGTGTGTCTTTTTATCCGTAGACCTTTTAAAAGGTCCCACCATGTCAAGCCCCTAGACTGCAAACGGACAAGTGATTGGAATCATCCTCAATTCCTGAGCCGACACATGAGCTCGTCGTGAGAATTTTTGACATCCGTCACATTTTCTAACAAGATCTTCTGCATCTGCATGAGCCGTCAGCCAATAAAAACCATGACGGAAAGCCTTGGCCACCAGAGATTTTGAGCCGGCATGATGACCACAATCTCCTTCATGGATTTCTCGAAGTATCTCTTGACCCTCTGCAGGCGACACACAACGCTGGAACGCCCCTGTGACACTGAGATGATGTAACTCGCCGTTAACAATTTTCATGGATTTGGACCGCCTGACAATTTGCCTTGCTAAGGTCTCATCCTCAGGCAGCTCTCCACGGGTCATATAAGTCAAATATGGCAATGTCCAATCCGGGATGACGTGAAGTGCAGCCACCAACTGTGCCTCCGGGTCTGGTACTACAAGCTCTTCCTCTGTAGGTACCTTGACAGAAGGATTATGTAGAACGTCAAGAAAGGTGTTAGGCGGCACCGGCTTGCGCTCAGAGCCCAACCGGCTTAAAGCATCAGCCGCCTCATTCTTCCTTCTGTCAATGTGCTCCACCTGATACCCTTTGAAGTACCCAGCTACAGCATCGACTTCACGGTGATAAGACGCCATAAGGGGATCCTTAGAATCCCATGTTCCTGAGACCTGTTGAGCCATGAGGTCTGAGTCGCCCAAACACCTTACCCGGCTTAAATTCATCTCCTTAGCCATCCGGAGACCATGGAGTAAGGCCTCGTATTCAGCTGCATTGTTAGTACAAGGAAACATGAGCCGGAGCACATAACGAAATTCATCACCTCGAGGGGAAGTTAAGACAACTCCAGCCCCTGATCCTTCTAACTACCTGGACCCATCAAAGTGAATAGTCCAATACGTATTGTCCGGCTTCTCCTCAGGTGCCTGCAACTCTGTCCAATCATTGATAAAATCCACCAAGGCCTGAGACTTGATGGCAGTACGGGGCATATACTTCAGACCATAGGGCCCAAGCTCAATGGCCCACTTGGCGATTCGTCCTGTGGCTTCCCTATTCTGAATGATGTCTCCCAAAGGAGTTGAGATTACCACCGTTATAGGGTGACTTTGGAAGTACTGCTTCAGCTTTCGATTTGCCATGAACACACCATAAACAAGCTTCTGCCAATGTGGATACCTTTGTTTAGACTCAATGAGCACCTCGCTGATGTAGTAAACCGGCCGTTGAACCGGATGCTCCTTGCCTGCCTCCTTACGCTCCACCACGATGGCAACACCGACGGCCCGTGAGTTAGCAGCCACATATAACAATAACGGCTCTTTGTCAATGGGAGCTGCAAGAACTGGTGGCTCAGACAAATGTCTCTTTAAATCTTCAAAGGCAGTGTTACCAGCATTGCTCCAGACAAAAGTGTCTGTTTTCTTCATCATCTGATATAACGGTAAGGCCTTCTCTCCTAACCGGCTTATGAAGCGGTTTAAAGCAGCAACCCGTCCCGCCACGCGCTGAACATCATTGATACATGCCAGTTTAGCCAGAGAGGTAATCGTCGTGATCTTCTCCGGATTAGCATCAATGCCTCTATTTGACACCAGAAAGCCCAAGAGCTTGCCCGCAGGCACACCAAACACACACTTGGCCGGGTTAAGCATCATCTTGTAAACCCGGAGGTTGTCAAAGGTCTCTCTCAAGTCGGATATTAAAGTTTCCTTTTCTCTGGAGTTCACCACGATGTCATCAACATAAGCATGAACATTGCGCCAAATTTGATCGTGCAAACAGTTCTGCACACATCGCTGATAAGTTGCTTGGGCACTCTTGAGCCCAAATGGCATAGATACATAACAGAAGGCCCCAAACGGAGTGATGAAAGCTGTCTTCTCCTGGTCCTTAACTGCCATCTTGATCTGATGATAGCCAGAGTAAGCATCCAAAAAGCTCAAACGTTCACAACCCGCCGTAGCATCAATGATTTGATCAATACGGGGGAGAGCAAAGGGATCAGTCGGACAAGCCTTATTTAAGTCCGTGTAATCCACACACATCCGCCAAGTGCCGTTCTTCTTGAGCACCAGCACCGGGTTAGCCAACCACTCCGAATGAAAAACTTCAACAATAAACCCGGCCGCTAAGAGCCGGGCCACTTCTTCCCCAATAGTTGTCTGTCTCTCTTCGTTGAATTGTCGGAGAAACTGCCTGACCGAGTTATACTTCGGATCAATATTAAGAGTGTGCTCAACGAGTTCCCTCGGTACACCCGGCATGTC
This sequence comes from Triticum dicoccoides, assembly GCF_002162155.2. NCBI lineage: Eukaryota > Viridiplantae > Streptophyta > Magnoliopsida > Poales > Poaceae > Triticum > Triticum dicoccoides. Next base: position 476,301,938 of record NC_041387.1, read on the forward strand.
AGAAGGTTTCCATGCAAAGATGTCCCGGTTCTCACGGATGAACTCGATGAGCGCGCTTTCCTATTTAGGATCCAAATTGGCACTGATACTGAACTGCTTAGAGGCATCTCCCGGGGTGAAGTCAACAAGCTTTGTCTCAGCGGCCGATTTAAACTTCAATGCCGGGTCATGCTCAGTAGTTGGCTTCTTAAGGGAGGTCATATCCGCCGGGTCAACATTGTCTTGATAGAACTTAAGCTCCTCCGCGGCACAGGCCGTCTCAGCATAAGCTGCGTCGCCTTCTTCACATTCCAAGGCCACCTTTCGACTCCCATGCACGGTGATGGTGCCCTTGTAACCCGGCATCTTGAGTTGTAGATAAACGTAACACGGCCGTGCCATGAACTTAGCATAAGCCGATCACCCAAACAGAGCGTGATATGGGCTCCTAATCTTCACCACCTCAAACGTCAACTTATCAACCCTGGAATCATACTCATCCCCAAGGGCCACCTCTAATTCAATCTTACCAACTGGGTAAGCCGACTTGCCTGGAACCATCCCGTGGAAAACAGTGTTGGATGTTCTTAGATTCTTCTCAGTCAGCCCCATACGCTGGAAAGTCTCATAATAGAGTATATTGATGCTGCTGCCTCCGTCCATGAGTACTTTAGTAAACTTATACCCACCAACCTGGGGTGCTACCACCAAGGCTAACTGACCCGGATTATCAACGCGTGGAGGGTGATCCTCTCTGTTCCAAATGATGGGTTGCTCTGACCATCTCAAATAACGAGGAACTGTTGGTTCAACCGAATTTACAGCCCTCTTATGAACCTTCTGGTCACGTTTGCATAAGCTGGTGGTAAACACATGGTACTGCCCACCGCTCAACTGCTTTGGTTGGCTCTGGTAACCCGACTGTTGTTGTTGCTGCTGTCCTCCCTGACCAGATTGATGTTGACTATTTCCACCCGGCTGTCCCTGAAAATCAGAATTTGAACCGCCGCCCGGGCCATGAAAGCCGCCGGTCCCTGAACCACCACCAGATCCATGATCACCATCAAAGATATTGGAGTTTTTAAATGCCTTCATGATCACACAATCTTTCCACAGGTGCGTAGCGGGGTGCTCCCGGGTGCCATGTTTCGGATAGGGCTCGTTTAGTAGCTGCTCAAGAGATGGACCTGACCCGCCGTTTCGAGGCCACTTACCTTTACGTCTCTGATTGTTACCCTGTGTACTAGCGTTAGACACAAGCTTCGGGTTGCCATCCATCTTACGCTTATTGCCGCTTTGATTCCCCGGGTTGTGCTGTTGACCCTTTCCATTACCATTCCTTTTACCCTTCCCTGTCTTCTCATCGTCAGACGCGGGGTCCTTGGTATTATCAGAATCGACATATTTGACTAAAGCCGCCATCAGCGTTCCCATATCGGTGCAATCATGCTTAAGGTGGCCCAATTTCTGCCTCAGTGGTTCAAAGTTGCAATTCTTCTCCAACATGAGCACTACAGAGCCGGCATCCATCTTATCAGATGAGTGAATGATCTCCTTGACTCGGCATACCCAATGGGTGGTGGATTCACCCGCTTCCTGCTTACAACTCGTCAAGTCCATGATCGACATAGATTGCTTACAGGTATCCTTGAAGTTCTGGATGAAACGGGCTTTTAACTCCTCCCACAAACCAATGGAATTAGGTGGTAAACCTTTTAGCCAAGACCGGGTCGTTCCATCTAACATCATGGTGAAGTATTTAGCCATTGCCGCATCACTGACCTCCAACAGCTCCATGGCCATCTCATAACTCTCAATCCATGCTTCGGGCTGTAAGTCGGCCATGTAATTCGGCACCTTTCGAGGTCCCTTGAAGTCCTTCGGCAAGCGCACGTTGCGCAAAGCTGGTATCAAACAAGGAACTCCACCGGTTCTAGTGGTTACTCCCATCTCAATAGAAGTCGTTGGATACTCTGGGATATCCTGATTAGCCGCCAGTTGAGCCGCCCGCTCGTTCTCCTGGCGTACTCGGTTTTGCACCGGGTTGTAGCCACCATGCTGGTTACAGCGTTGGGCGTTGCTTGACAAAGCTTCGAACTCCATGTGCCTGCTGTAACTTGGGCTCCGGTTCTGACGAGGCGGTGCTAACCAAGGCGGAGGGGTCGAATGAATCCTATCCCGGCTGTAAGAATAGGTCTCTTGTTGACCTAGGGCCGTCTGGACAAGTTCCCTGATCCTCCGGGTCTCCACTGTTGTTGGATCATCACCGTCCACTAGAAGAGCCGCCAGGCGCGCTGATGCTGCGATTAAATTCTCCATGGGGTTGGAAAACTGACCCTCCGGTGTCGGCACGTAACGCGGCGGCGCCATGCTCATATGAGGAGGTGGCATCTCCCGATGCTGGGCCGGTCCTCCCGCTCTGGATGTCAGAAATGGATTAGCATCGGGCGGGTTACTTGGGCCGGCTCCGGGTGTAGCAAAAAGAACCCTAGGGTCGTAATTCGGAGGCAACCGGGATTGGGTCTTCTGGTGTCTCCTCCTCATTACCTCATTGGACGCGTTTAAACTCATCATGAGCTGGTAAGCCTCTGACTGCAACCGATGTGCCCGGGCGTTGAGAGTCGCCCGCTCCGTGGCTAACCTAGTATCCTCAGCTGCTAAGGCCTCCTTGGCCTGAGCTATCTCCTCACGTACCCGTGCTACCTCCGCGTCATGCTCATCTTTGTTTGCAGGGATAACCATGGCGGTTAACAGGGCCGTAAGCTTGTCCATGAGGTCTATCAGTACTTGAGCCGGCGGACGCACATGGCCTCCTGCCCCGGCTGCTCCTAACCCAGAAGTAATTGCAGCTGTGGCTGTAGAGTTTTGTCCGGGTTGAGTCCCATCCATAAAGACTCCTGCCCAATTTGGCGACTCGCAGAGGTCCGGAATACTAAGGCCATCAGAACAGCCCCTGAGCGCACCATCTTAAACTTGATACAAAGAATCTGTTGAACCGGTGGACGAATCACCGTCAGAGTGGACGGCCGTCTCGCCACCATCTTCAGGACCTTCAGAAAGTTCTCCATGGACGCAACCCACAAAGACACGCTTCATGCCGGTTTGAACTCGGGCGGGTTTCGCACGCTGAGCCGTCTCAACGAGGTCGATGCAGTTGTCCGGCTCAGGCCCCGGCTCACCAATCCGGCCGATGAAGACGTGGATCCCTCCGAAAGGGACCCGGTACTCGTACTCAATTGAGCCGGCGTCGGGGCCCCAGCCTTCGTCGTTGATGTATATCTTGCCGCGACGACTTTTGGTCATCCGGCCCACTACGTATCCTTTGAGCCCTTCGAAGTTGCCCTTCAAGAACTCAAATCCACCGTGCGCTGGCCCCACGGTGGGCGCCAACTATCATGGAATTGTCACGTCAGATGTCCTCGTGAAAGGACTTAGTTGTGGAGCCATCGCCACTAGGAAGCTTGAAGGGGTTAATCGGGACAAAGGACGCGAGAGTTTTTATACTAGTTCGGCCCCTTACGTAAAAGGTAAGGCCTACGTCTAGTTGGGTTGGTATTATGTTTCGATGACCAGGGAGCGAGATACGCTATGCATGGCTCTCGATGAGTTGTTTCTTGCCCTAAGCCGCCAGCGGGTCGTCCCCTTATATACACGGGTGGACCCCTGCGGCTTACAGAGTCCCGGTCGGCTTATAAACAATGTCCGACTCGGTGACTAGTTAAGTCTACCTTATGATACAAGTAATATTATTACAACGGTTTACTACAACGGGCCTTAAGTTGCTTGTGGGCCTTAAGCTTTCTATGAACCGCCATCTTCATACTTTGGTCTTGGGCTTCTCTCTGGCGAGTCTTCTTTGTGTAACCCGGCCCCTCCTGGGCGGCTTACACAAATAGTTATATCCCCAACAAAGGGGTTTGGAGAAGTTTTCCAAAAAAATTCCCGTGTGTATATATAGCCCGACCCTGTCGGTGTGACCGAGTGGAACAACTCGGTGGCACCGAGATGCATAACTGTTGACAGTTACAGCAACTCGATGAGACCGAAAAGTTCAAATCAGTTGCACCGAGATTGAAAACCTAGATCGACTTAGTGATCTCGGTATGACCGAAATGGAAGAATCGGTCAGACCGAAACACACAAAGAAGTTTTGAAAGTTTAAGTCCATGACGAATCGGGGACTCCGAGTGCTCCTCACACAGAGTGGTTCGAATCTGACTTGATCAAATTTTGTGAAGTAGCATGAATAGAGTTTGAGACAAGAAAAGCATAGATAGCTAGAGAAGGTTCTTAGGCATTCTTATTCATCCACTTGGCAAAAGAAAAAAGAAGCCAATCAATCAAAGCAACAAGTGGATGTCCTTGAATGAGTAAAATATGCAACCAACATGCTCACATAATAAAATGGCAAATGAAATATGTGGCAAAGCATGCACAGCCAATTCTAGCATCTATCAAACAATTGGTGATGACTAGGTCATCTATATATGAGTATATTGACTTAGGAGTCAAATGAGAACATTTGATCATAGGTCATACTCATCTTTTAAGCTCAAGTGGGGTTACCACTTTTACATAATGCATTGATGTGTTCACATCATTAGAGTTGCTTTGACTCAATTCTTAGAGTTGAGCTCCCCCTAGATGTGAGATCCCCCCTAAGAAGGATGAACTAACCTTGGATTTTGTCGATGATGACTTCATGTAGGTGTTAAAGATGTGGATGCTCAATGTTGATGAAGATCATTTGGAGCAATCCTTTGGAGTGAGTTGCACTTTCAATACCTACACGGGTTAGTCCCAGAAGGAACAAACAAGTATATCCATAGACATAGAGTGATGCACACATAATATGATGTCCATGAAAGCATTAGGTTACCTTGTCCCTTGTCTTACCAACATGAGGGTTTGTGACTCCTTGAACTAGTGCAAGATGTGGAAGTTGATTGCACTTGTCCTTGCCAAAATGATATGAGTGAAGAATGTTGGCGGAGTCACCCTCAAGAACTCTCTAGTTCTTCTTCTTCGGGATCCACATCATCTTGATGGGAATCCTTGGAGTTGTAGTCGTGCTTGATGAAGTAGAACTTGACGTAGTCTTGGGAACACACTTGACCAAGGCCTTAGGAGCTTCTTCAAATGCATCAATCTCCTCTTGAAGCTTGTCCTTGCCTTTTTGCTTGTGGTCTTGTGGTGGAAGATCATCTTGAGCTTGTGTCCCCTTGAAGGAAGTAGGATCATACTTCTCTTGTTGAGGAACAAACTTTGTCTTGGGGTATTGATCTTCTTCCCACTCAACTCCATTGGCATTGAACTTTCGTTCAAAACCAACACCTTGGTTCTTCCGGTGCCATTTCCTCGAATTGCTTACTCCCGGCGAGGCTCTTGTAAACACCTTTCTCTATAATTCCCTTCAATAAGCTATTTTCTTGCTCAAGTGTAACTTGGCTAAGAGAATCATTAGTGGAATCAAGAGAACTACTAGAAGCAACAATATTGGATTTAGCATGATTATTGTTACTACTAGAGGAAGAATCCTTCTTGTTCTTGTTAGTGGACTTGACTTGAGGCATGTAAGTAGATAAGAGTAAATGCTTGGCAATGTAAGAAGAACTTTTCTTGCGAAGATCATCATTGATTGCTTTTAAGAACTCATGCTCTTGCTCAAGGTTGAGCTTTTCAAAGCATAACTTCTCATGAGCCCTTAAAAGTTCTCGGTGATCTTCTAAGATAGTTTCTTGAGCTAACTTAAGAGTGTTTAGTTCTTTAGTTAGAAGCTCAATCTTCTCCTTATCATTGTCATTCGTTTTATCTTGATTAGCATGATTAATTGACGTTTCATCATAGTATTCATCACTAGAGTTGTCAACAAGTAAATCATCATCACCTAACAAGTCATCTTACTCGGGGTGTGTTACCTTAGGGACTTTAGCCATGAAGCATCTTCCAATTCCTTCATTTGGTGAATCAAATATGTCGTAGGAGTTGGTCGACACAAGTGCTAGACCGGCAACTCCTTCATCTTGAGTATGTTCGGAGTCAGACTGATAGCTTCTCTCGGAGTGATGTTCAGAGTCGGAACCGGATACCCATTCACCAACATGAGCTTGATGTCTTCGTTTTGTGTAGCTCTTTGATGACTTGTCCTTCCTTTCTGAATCCTTGCTTCTCCGGGATGTTCTTCGTTCATGACGATCATCTCTACTCCTTCTCTGTCTTGGCGGTGATTCTTCTCTTCTACTTCTTCTCTTGGGAGAATCTTCTCTTCTTTTGTAGGGTGCCATACACTCATTGGAATAGAGTCCGGGTCTCCCACAATTGTAGCAATTGCGCTCTCGACTGGAAGATCTTTTGTCATTGTAAGACCTTGACTTGGAGCTTCTTTCTTTGCTTCTACTCTTGTAGAATTTGTTGAAGTTCTTCACCATTAAGCTCAATTCTTCATTGAAGGTTTGTTTCTCACTTGATGATGTAGGGGCTTCACATGAGGCTTTGTAAGCACCACTTGACTTGTTGTGAAGTTCCTCCTTATCCTTGAGTGACATCTCATGAGCAACAATTCTTCCAATGACCTCCGGTGGCTTGAGATTCTTGTAATTGGGCATCATTTGGATAAATGTGCACACGGTATCATATTTTCCATCCAATGCTCTTAGGATCTTCTTGATGATGAATCTGTCGGTCATCTCTTCACTTCCTAAGCCCGCAATTTCATTTGTGATAAGAGCAAGCCTAGAGTACATTTCAGCGACACCTTCACCATCCTTCATCTTGAACTTGTCAAGTTGACTTTGGAGCACATCCAATTTGGATTCCTTGACGGAGTCGGTACCTTCGTGCATATCAATCAAAGTATCCCAAATTTCCTTTGCATTCTCAAGACGGCTGATTTTGTTGAATTCTTCGGGGCACAATCCATTGAAGAGGATATCACAAGCTTGAGCGTTGTATTGCAGCATCTTCAATTCATCCGCACTAGCTTCATGGTTTGGTTCCCTCCCATCAAAGAATTCACCTTGCAAGCCAATACACACAATAGCCCAAACGGCAGGGTTATGTCCAAGAATATGCATTTTCATCTTATGCTTCCAACTAGCAAAATTAGTACCGTCAAAGTAAGGACCTCTACGGTGATAATTTCCCTCGCTAGACGCCATACTCTCCTAGGTTGTGAAACCAAGGCTATGACCACCAAAAGCTATGGAAATCAAAGCAAATGGAGACCAATGCTCTGATACCACTTGTAGGACCTTGAAGTATGTCTAGAGGGGGTGATTAGACTACTTGACCAATTAAAAACTTAACCTTTTCCCAATTTTAGTCTTTGGCAGATTTTAGCTATCTTAGCACAAGTCAAGCAATCTTCACACAATTCAAGCAAGCATGCAAAGAGTATATGAGCAGCGGAAATTAAAGCATGCAACTTGCAAGAATGTAAAGGGAAGGGTTTGGAGATTTCAAATGCAATTTGGAGACACGGTGATTTTTGAGCCGTGGTTCCGATAGGTGGTGCTATCGTACATCCACATTGATGGAGACTTCAACCCACGAAGGGTAACGGTTGCGCGAGTCCACGGAGGGCTCCACCCAAGAAGGGTCCACGAAGAAGCAACCTTGTCTATCCCACCATGGCCGTCGCCCACGAAGGACTTGCCTCACTAGCGGTAGATCTTCACGAAGTAGGCGATCTCCTTGCCCTTACAAACTCCTTGGTTCAACTCCACAATCTTGTCGGAGGCTACCAAGTGACACCTAGCCAATCTAGGAGACACCACTCTCCAAGAAGTAACAAATGGTGTGTTGATGATGAACTTCTTGCTCTTGTGCTTCAAATGATAGTCTCCCCAACACTCAACTCTCTCTCATAGGATTTGGATCTGGTGGAAAGAAGATTTGAATGGAAAGCAACTTGGGGAAGGCTAGAGATCAAGATTCATATGGTAGGAATGGAATATCTTGGCCTCAACACATGAGTAGGTAGTTCTCTCTCAGAAATGGTAAGTTGGAAGTGTAGGTTTGTTCTGATGGCTCTCTCTACGAATGAAGAGGAGGTGGAGGGGTATATTTAGCCTCCACACAAAATCTAACCTTACACACAATTTACCAATCTCGGTGGGACCGAATCAACAAACTCGGTCGGACCGATTCAGTAAACCTAGTGACCGTTAGTGATTTCGGTGGGACCGACATGCAACTCGGTAGGACCGATATGGTTAGGGTTAGGGCATAACGTAATCTCGGTGAGACCGATTACACAAACTCGGTGAGACCGATTTTGGTAATAAGCTAACCAGAGAGTTGGTCAGGTAAACTCGGTGGGACCGATTCGCTGTTTTTAATGGGACCGAAATGTTACGAAAGGGAAACAGAGAGTTTACATTGCAATCTCGATGGGACCGATCGCTCACTTCGGTTAGACCGAAACGTTACGAAGGGAAACAGAGAGATTACAATCCCATCTCGGTGAGACCGAGATCCCTATCGGTGAGACCGATTTGCCTAGGGTTTGTGACAGTGGCTATGACATCTGAACTCGGTGGCGCCGAATAGAAAGAATCGGTGGGGCCGAGTTTGACTTTAGGTTTAGGTCATATGTGGATATGAGAAAGTAGTTGAGGGTTTTTGGAGCATATCACTAAGCACTTGAAGTAAGAAACTCATCAAGCAACACCTCATCCCTCCTTGATAGTATTGGCTTTTCCTATAGACTCAATGTGATCTTGGATCACTAAAATATAAAATGTAGAGTCTTGAGCTTTTGAGCTTGAGCCAATCCTTTTATCCTTAGTGTTTTGAGGGATCCACTTTCCTCATCCATGCCATGCCATTCATTGAGCTTTCCTAAAATATTTGTCTTGGAATAGTATTAGCTCAATGAGCTATATGTTGTTAGGAATTACCAAAACCACCTAGGGGTAGTTGCACTTTCACCCCGGCAGCACTCCGGCGCCACCGGAAGCAAGGGGGAGAGATCCCCCTTCTTCTTCTTCTCCCTTGACCTCCTCCCTAGATGGGAGAAGGGTTTCCCCTCTGGTCCTTGGCTCCCATGGCTTGGGAGGGGCGAGACCCCTCCAAGGTTGGATCTATCTCTCTGTTTCTGCATTCTGGGATTCTGCCCTGGCACCATTTCTTTTATATCTGGAGATCCGTAACTCCGATTGGATTGAAACCTTCGCCCAGATCTTTTTCCAAAAATTAGCTTTCTTGCGGCCAAAGTAGAGCATAAACCGCCTTACGAGGGGCCCACGAGGGTGGGGGACGCGCCCACCTGGAGTGGGCGTGAGCCCTGTCTCATGGCCACCTCGGGCATTGTCTCACGTTGATTCTTCCTCCCAAAAATCACAAATATTCCAAAATAATTCTCCGTCCGTTTTTATCCTGTTTGGACTCCGTTTGATATGGGGTTTCTGCGAAACATAAAACATGCAACAGACAGGAACTGGCACTGGGCACTAGATCAATATGTTAGTCCCAAAAAATAGTATAAAAAGTTGCCAAAAGTATATGAAAGTTGAATAATATTAGCATGGAACAATCAAAAATTATAGATAGGACGGAGACGTATCAGTCCTCGATAGGTAAATGATAAAAGAAAGAATTTATGAAGAGTGAATGCTAGCAGGTGCACAAGTTTGATCAATGATAATTTCAATCACCTTTTCTAGCATGTTTATATGTCATAACAGTAGTTCATCTCATAAAACTTCTCAAGATCAAGTAACAAGCTATTCACATGTTAAAGCATAGATCATAAACTTTCTTGAAAACTAGCAAACTTCATTCTCAGACATCAAACAGTTGCAATTCATCTTATTTTCGGGAAGGGTCTATGTCAAAGCTTTGATTTAGCAAACTCCACATACTCAACTATCAAATAGTCTAATACAATTGCTAACACTCATGCAATACTTATGGTTATGAAGTTTTAATTGGACACTGAGAAAGATAGGGGCTTATAGTGTTGCCTCCCAACGTATTCACCTTTGGGTGATGTCAACAATAATAGTTCATGCTAACTTACATCCAATTGGATATATATATATATATATATATATATATATATATATATATATATATATATATATATATATATCAGGATCTTTCCAACACGAGGTGCTTGCCAAAGGATAAAATGAAAAAGGGAAAGGTGAAGATCACCTTGACTCTTGCATAAAAGTAAAAGACATAAGGTAAAAGATAGGCCCTTCGCAGAGGGAAGCAGAGGTTGTCATGCGCTTTTATGGTTGGATGCACAAAATCTTAGTGCAAAAGAACGTCACTTTATATTGTCACTTGTATATGGACCTTTATTATGCAGTCCGTCACTTTTATTGCTTCCATAATAAGATCGTATAAAGCTTATTTTCTTCACACTAATAAGTCATACATATTTAGAGAGCAATTTTTATTGCATGCACCGATGACAACTTACTTGAAGGATCTTACTCAATCCATAGGTATGTATGGTGGACTCTCATGGCAAAAACTGGGTTTAAGGATATTTGGAAGCACAAGTAGTATCTCTACTTGGTGCAAGGAATTTTGGCTAGCATGAGGGGGAAAGGCAAGCTCAACATGTTTGAATGATCCATGACAATATACTTTAACTGAGATGTGAGAAAACATAACCCATTATGTTGTCTTCCTTGTCCAACATCAACTCTTTAGAATGTCATACTTAATGAGTGTTCACAATTATAATGTCCAGTATAGTATATTTATATGTGAAATTTCTCTTCCTTCAATATTCTTTCATGAATTGTTCAAATGACCAATACAATGCTTGCTAACCTTCAATAAATTTACAACCTCTACTTCTTAGATGTGAAGTCATTACTCCCCATGGGATAAGCAAATGAGAGAGATATAATTCCAGATTTATGACATTCAACTCATTCAACCATTTACTCATAGGATATAAGTGAAGCACACGAGTAAATGACAAACTACTCCAACAAGATATAAGTGAAGATCAATGAGTAGTTAAATAATTATGCAACTATGTGAAGACACTCTCTCATTTAAGAATTTCAGATCTTGGTATTTTATTCAAACAGCAAGCAAAGCAAAACAAAACGACAATGCAAGAATAGCACAACTCATGTGAAGAAGCAAAAACTTAGGTTCAACCGATACTAACCGATAGTTGTTGAAGAAGAAAGGTGGGATGCCTAACGGGGCATCCCCAAGCTTGGATGCTTGAGACTCTTGAAATATTATATTGGGGTACCTTGGGCATCCCAAAGCTTGAGCTTTTGTGTCTTCTTAATTCCTTTTATATCACAGTTTCCCTAAATCTCAAAAACTTCATCCACAACAAACTCAACAAGAACTCGTGAGGTAAGTTAGTATATACCAATGCAAAAACCTTATCATTTTCTACTGTAACAAATCACTGAAATTATTATTCAACATTGCATACTAAATGCATCTGCATATTTAATACTCCTATCCTCAAATAGAATCATTAAACAAGCAAACATATGCAAACAATGCAAACATAACGGCAATCTGCCAAAACAGTATAGTTTATAAAGAATGCAAGATTCATCATACTTCCCTAACTCCAAAAATTATGAGAAAAATACTACACTGTAGAAGATTTATCAGATCTCAATATGCAAAAAGTTTCAATATTATATCATTCTCTCAATTTTCTAGGGAATTTTTGCAACAGTGGTAAACTTTCTGTTTTGAAACAGCAACACGTATACATGCAAAATAAGCATGGTAAAGGCTATCCTTGAAATTTTTATTAAAAATATAGATGAAAAACATTATTCTAAATAACAGCAAGAAAATACTAACAAAAGAAAATGACGCTCCAAGCAAAACACATATCATGTGGTCAATAAAAATATAGCTCCAAGTAAAGTTACCGATGAACGAAGACGAAAGAGGGGATGCCTTACGGGGCATCCCCAAGCTTAGGCTCTTGGTTGTCCTTGAATATTACCTTGGGGTGCCTTGAGCATCCCCAAGCTTAGGATCTTGCCACTCCTTATTTCGTAGTCCATCGAAACATTACCCAAAACTTGAAAACTTCACAACACAAAACTCAACAGAAAACTCGTAAGCTCCGTTAGTATAAGAAAATAAAACCACCACTTAGGTACTATTGTGAACTCATTATAAATTCATATTGGTGTAATATATACAGTATTCCAACTTCTCTATGGTTCATACCCTCTGATACTACTCATAGATTCATCAAAATAAGCAAACAACACATAGAAGACAGAATCTGTCAAAAACAGAACAGTCTGTAGTAATCTGTATCAAACGTATACTTCTGGAACTCCAAAAATTCTGAAATAAATTGGTGAACCTAAGGAATTTGTCTATTAATCATATGAAAAAATAATCAACCTAAAATCCTCTTCTGTAAAAAAAATGGCAGCTAATCTCGTGAGCGCTAAAGTTTCTGTTTTTTACAGCAAGATCATATAGACTTCACCCAAGTCTTCCCAAAGGTTCTACTTGGCACAAACACTAATTAAAACATCAAACCACATATAACCAGAGGCTAGATGAATTATTTATTACTAAACAGGAACAAAAAGCAAGGAACATAAATAAAATTGGGTTTCCTCCCAACAAGCGCTATCGTTTAACGCCCCTAGCTAGGCATGATGATTTCAATGATGCTCACATAAAAGATAAGAATTGAAACATAAACGGAGCATCATGAAGAATATGACTAACACATTTAAGTCTAACCCACTTCCTATGCATAGGGATTTTGTGAGCAAACAACTTATGGGAACAATAATCAACTAGCATAGGAAGGCAAAACAAGCATAACTTCAAAATTTTAAGCACATAGAGAGGAAACTTGATATTATTGCAATTCCTACAAGCATATGTTCCTTCCCTCATAATAATTTTCAGTAGCATCATGAATGAATTCAACAATATAACCAGCACCTAAAGCATTATTTTCATGATCTACTTGCATACAAATTTTACTACTCTCCACATAAGCAAATTTCTTCTCATGAATAGTAGTGGGAGCAAACTCAACAAAACAACTATCATGTGACACATAATCCAATTGAAAACTAAAATCATGATGACAAGTTTCATGGTTATAATTATTCTTAATAGAATACAAGTCATCACAATAATCATCATAGATAGCAACTTTATTCTTATAATCAATTGGAACCTCTTCTGAAATAGTGGATTCATCACTAAATAAAGTCATGACCTCTCCAAATCCACTTTCATATTCATCACAATAAGATTTAGCATCCTCCAAAATAGTGGGATCATTACTTCCTAAAGTTGACACTCTTCCAAACCCACTTTCATCAATATAATCATCATAAATAGGAGGCATGCTTTAATCATAATAAATATTCTCATCAAAACTTGGGGGACAAAAAATATAATATTCATCAAACATAGCATCCCCAAGCTTGTGGCTTTGCATATCATTAGCATCATGGATATTCAAGGAGTTCATACTAACAACATTGAATTCATGGGAGGCGTAGCAAATTTCCCTCAAGTGGATGACCTAAGGTTTATCAATCCGTGGGAGGCGTAGGATGAAGATGGTCTCTCTCAAACAACCCTGCAACCAAATAGCAAAAGTCTCTTGTGTCCCCAACACACCCAATACAATGGTAAATTGTATAGGTGCACTAGTTCGGCGAAGAGATGGTGATACAAGTGCAATATGGATAGTAGATAAAGGTATTTGTAATCTGAAATTATAAAAAGAGCAAGGTAGCAAGCGATAAAAGTGAGCATAAACGGTGTTGCAACGATAGGAAATAAGGCCCAAGGTTCATACTTTCACTAGTGCAAGTTCTCTCAACAATAATAACATAATTGGATCATATAACTATCCCTCAACATGCAACAAAGAGTCACTCCAAAGCCACTAATAGCGGAGAACAAACGAAGAGATTATGGTAGGATACGAAACCACCTCAAAGTTATCCTTTTTGATCTATCTATTCAAGAGTCCGTATTAAAATAACATGAAACTATTCTTTCCGTTCAATCTATCATAGAATTCATACTAAAATCACACCTTAAGATACAAATCAACCAAAACCCTAATGTCACCTAGATACTCCATTGTCACCTCAAGTATCCATGGGCATGATTATACGATATGCATCACACAATCTCAGATTCATCTATTCAACCAACACAAAGTACTTCAAAGAGTGCCCCAAAGTTTCTACCGGAGAGTCAAGAAGAAAACGTGTGCCAACCCCTATGCATAGGTTCATGGGCGGAACCCGCAAGTTGATCACTAAAACATACATCAAGTGGATCACGTGAATATCCCATTGTCACCATAGATAAGCACAACAAGACATACATCAAGTGTTCTCAAATCCTTAAAGACTCAATCCGATAAGATAACTTCAAAGGGAAAACTCAATCCATTACAAGAGAGTAGAGGGGGAGAAACATCATAAGATCCAACTATAATAGCAAAGCTCGCTGTACATCAAGATCGTGCCATAGAGAGAACACGAGAGAGAGAGAGAGATCAAACACATAGCTACTGGTACATACCCTCAGCCCCGAGGGTGAACTACTCCCTCCTCGTCATGGATAGCGCCGGGATGATGAAGATGGCCACCGGTGAGGGGTCACCCTCCAGCAGGGTGCCGGAACAGGGTCACGAATGGTTTTTGGTGGCTACAGAGGCTTGTAGCGGCGGAACTCCCGATCTATCTTCTTCTCTGATGTTTTAGGGTATATGGGAATATATAGGTGAAAAAACTTGGTCGGGGGACGCTCGAGGGGCCCATGAGACAGGGGGGCGCGCCTAGTAGGGGGGGCCCACCCTCGTGGCCACCTTGAAGCTTCCGTGGCTTGTACTCCAAGTTCCCTGGATTGCTTCTATTACAAAAATAAGTTTCCCGAAGGTTTCATTCCGTTTGGACTCCGTTTGATATTCCTTTTCTTCAAAACACTGAAATAGGCAAGAAAATAGCAATATGGGCTGGGCCTCCGGTTAATAGGTTAGTCCCAAAAATAATATAAAAGTGTATAATAAAGCCCATAATCATTCAAAACAGATAATATAATAGCATGAATGCTTCATAAATTCTAGATACGTTGGAGACGTATTAATAGACCGAGACGCTTAATAGGACTTTCACAAAGCACACTGTCGGATATCGGGTTCCGGCAAAACCCTTAAGGTTCGAACTCTGGGGTGCGCACGAAGATCTTCTCCCTACGGATCTACGCCCCAAAACCTCACCGCGGTTCTAAGCTAGCACGATGAACAACACAATGGACACAAGATTTATACTAGTTTGGGCCACCGTTGTGGTGTAATACCCTACTCCAGTGTGGTGTGGTGGATTTCCTCTTAGGCTGATGATGAACAGTACAGAGGGAGAACAGCCTCATGAGAGGTGTTCTTGCTGTGGTGTGGTGTTCTGCTTGGGAAGGATTCGATCCAAGATGCCTCCTTTAGCCCTCCATTCGATCATTTCTACTGTGGTGGCTAGCCCTCTTCCCAAATATTGAGTGGGAAGGGAGCCAACAACGGCCATTTCGAAAGGTGACAGCTAGTAAAAGCTATCCTGACTAAAGGTGGTCTTCGACTGCCAAAGGCACTGGTGATGATGCCGTCTTGGGCTCCATGGTGACCTCCGTCCCGCCACTCTACTGGTCTTGGTCTTGTTGCACCGATATGGAAAACTTTGCTTGATGCCTCGGTACTCTGCCCCTGCGCTTGCCCCCTTTGCACCAAAGGGGGAACGAGGACACTTCACAAGCTGGTGCCCGCCTGGCGCCCGCCTGGTCTCGATCATCATGGCTTGCGTCATGAGCACCTTGCGAGGTACCTCTTGCCTTGATCTCTCCACCCCCTCGCGAGCCTGCCTGGTGAGGCCGCCCCTAAGGAGGCCTTGCATCGTCCGCCCCGCGAGGCTTGGCCCCTCGCGAGGGTCTTGAGCTTGGTTTGATGAAGACGGGCCGTACTGGGCCACTGGCCGAGCCACGCTGCAGGCCGCATGCAGGCAAGTCTGGGGACCCCCGTTCCCAGAACACCGACAGTAGCCCCCAAGCCCAAGGCGTGCTCGGACTTGGCTTAGCAGCGAAGCCAAAGGGCAAGTGCGGAGCACCATGGGCCCCAACAGTCTGCGGCCTTGGTCGACGCGTGGCGACTGATTGGACGTGGGAGTCTCCACTTCACCATGCTGCCTCAGCAACTGCCAGATTTGACGAGTCCCTGCTGCATGCAAAACAGAGTCATCATTACATGTGAGCGTGGAGGCCGTCGGTTGGCCTCCTCTAGGTTATAAAGGGGGGAGGGGCGCAAGCCCCCGTTGTCCATCTCTTCTTGCTCTGCTTGCTTTTTCTTCCTTGCTCCACCTCCGTTCTCGGTGCCAATGGCACCGATCCGCAGGTTCTCAGCTGAAGAGAAGGGAAAGGCCACCCGGGAGGGGCCTGACTTGCTCCCGCCGAAGAAGCGACAGATCCCGAGCCGCCGCGGTGAAGCCGCGGGACCGGAGATGACAAGGCCTTGGTTCGAGCGACCACCTCCTGGGTTCCCGCTACCCTTGCACGGTCGGGGCATGGGCCCTGGAGAAAGGGGTGACAAGCGACACCGTCCGCGCCGTCGGCGGGGTCGACGAGCTGTGGCGGCGCGCGCCGTCGCTCCTGGAGTTCACGCTGTGGACTCCTCTCGTGAGCTCGTGCTTCACGCCGTGATGCCTCCAAGCACCTGGATCCGCTCCCCTTCCTTCTTCGCTTTCGAGATGTCGCCGAAGGGGCCTCTCGAGCTCTGGCTGCAACACACCGACTACGGCGCTCCGGCGACCGGAGCGGAGGTTGAAGTCGTCGCTCCGGGCAAGGTCTTCATGACCCGAGGCTGGGGCGAGGTTGCCTGGGTCTGCCGAACAGGGGGTGCCCTCGTGACTCATTTTTAATACGATGGCGCCTCCTTGATGCTCTTCAAGGTCTTCGACACATAAGGCTGTCGCCTGGAGTGCTGCCCCAGAGGAGGTAGTCAGGACATCGATGCGGCAGGGGCTGAGCCTGCCGTTCGATTCCCCAATAGCTCCTCCAGTGGCAGCAACGATGCTTGGGAGTCCAGCGACTCTCCTAAGCTCTTCGTGACTCCGGAGATGAGCGACAACAGCTACGTGCCCCCGAGCTTGCGTCGTGCGTAGAGCAAGGCGGTAGCGTCAGGCCGTCGCCGCAACTGATCTAGACGGGGTTGGCGCCGGCCTCCCGTGGCCCACTGTTGATGATGGCGTCGGCCATGGAGGCGTGTGTAATTAGGGCTCCTTAGGATTCACGTCTTTTGTTCCCTACGAGGAATCGAGAAAACACCCAACGGGGGCATGTAAAGGGTCTGTGATGTCTTTTGTTGATATTATCCTTATTATGAAATGGTGCAGATGCTTGTCCTGTTCCGGCTTGGTTCCCCCTTTCTAATCTCGCAACGACTTGGTGCTCTATGTTGACAGCTCCCGGTCCCCAGGCAGGCTTCAGCCGTCGCTGGTATGCCAGGTCGCGATGCCGTGGTCAAGACCAGGAGGTGAGCGGCCCGAGGTCTAGTAAGAGCCCCTGAGTCGCGATGCTCAGGAGGTCCCCTTTAGCGCTCAAGCAGCCGTTGAAAGATGAGAAAGGAAGGCAACATTGTCGTTACAGAGCCGCATTAGGTGGGGATTCTGTGTCGCGTCAATTAGTCGTTCAGATGCGAAACTTATCTCGAAGGCATGGAGTTAATTCTTCGCGTCGCGTTGGACTCACGTGTTGGCAGCTGGGATGTAGCTGGGTTAGGCCCTCGCGAGCTTACCCTCTCTTCCCCACACCCTCCTTCGTGCTCTGCATCCTCAGGTCCCGGCCCTCGAGCGAGCTCAGCCACCGCTGGTATGCCAGGTCGCGATGCCGTGGACAAGGCCAGGGGGTGAGGGCTGGAGAGTCAGTAAGAGCCCCTGAGTCACGATGCTCAAGAGTCCCCCTTTTAACGTGCAAGAGGATTGTGCGGGAAAGAAAGAAAGAGCTTGTGATGCCACCCACCGTATACCTCAATGTTGGAAATATGCCCTGGAGGCAATAATAAAAGGATTATTATTATATTTCCTTGTTCATGATAATTGTCTTTTATTCATCCTATAATTGTATTATCCGGAAATCGCAATACACGTGTGAATACTTAGACCACAACATGTCCCTAGTGAGCCTCTAGTTGACTAGCTCGTTGATCAACAGATAGTCATGGTTTCCTGACTATGGACATTGGATGTCATTGATAACGGGATCACATCATTAGGAGAATGATGTGATGGACAAGACCCAATCCTAAGCATAGCACAAAGATCGTGTAGTTCGTTTGCTAGAGCTTTTCTAATGTCAAGTATCTTTTCCTTAGACCATGAGATCGTGTAACTCCCGGATACCGTAGGAGTGCTTTGGGTGTACCAAACGTCACCACGTAACTGGGTGACTATAAAGGTGCACTACAGGTATCTCCAAAAGTGTCTGTTGGGTTGACATGGATCGAGACTGGGATTTGTCACTCCGTATGATGGAGAGGTATCTCTGGGCCCACTCGGAAATGCATCATCATAATGAGCTCAAAGTGACCAAGTGTCTGGTCACGGGATCATGCATTACGGTACGAGTAAATTGACTTGCCGGTAACGAGATTGAACGAGGTATTGGGATACCGACGATCGAATCACAGGCAAGTAACGTACCGATTGACAAAGGGAATTGTATACGGGGTTGCCAAAATCCTCGACATCGTGGTTCATCCGATGAGACCATCAAGGAGTATGTGGGAGCCAACATGGGTATCCAGATCCCACTGTTGGTTATTGACCGGAGAGCCGTCTCGGTCTTGTCTGCATGTCTCCCGAACCCGTAGGGTCTACACACTTAAGGTTCGGTGACGCTAGGGTTGTATGAATATGAGTATGCAGCAAACCGAAAGTTGTTCGGAGTCCTGGATGAGATCCCGAATGTCACGAGGAGTTCCAAAATGGTCCAGAGGTAAAGAATTATATATGGGAAGTCGAGTTTCGGCCATCGGGGAAGTTTCGGGGTCCACCGGTATTGTACCGGGACCACCGGAAGGGTCCCGGGGGTTCACCGGGTGGTGCCACCTATCCCGGAGGGCCCCATGGGCTGAAGTGGGAGGGGAACCAGCCCCTAGTGGGCTGGTGCGCCCCCCTGGGCCCCCCTCTGCGCCTAGGGTTGGGAACCCTAGGGGAGGGGGCGCCTCCACTTGCCTTGGGGGGCACTCCACCCCCCTTGGCCGCCGCCCCCCTAGAGATCCCATCTCTAGGGCCGCCCCCCCTGGGGTCCCTATATAAAGAGGAGGGTGGGAGGGCAGCCGCACCCAACACCCTGGCGCCTCCCTCCCCTCCCTGCTACACCTCTCCCTCCCGTAGTTGCTTGGCGAAGCCCTGCCGGAGCCCTGCTGCATCCACCACCACGCCATCGTGCTGCTGGATCTTCATCAACCTATCCTTCCCCCTTGCTGGATCAAGAAGGAGGAGACGTCACGCTGACCGTACGTGTGTTGAACGCGGAGGTACCGTCCGTTCGGCGCTAGGATCTCCGGTGATTTGGATCACGACGAGAATGACTCCCTCAACCCCATTCTCTTGAACGCTTCCGCACGCGATCTACAAGGGTATGTAGATGCACTCTTCTCTCGTTGCTAGATGAACTCATAGATTGATCTTTGTGAACGTGGGATTTTTTTTATTTTATGCAACGTTCCCCAACAATGGCATCATGAGCTAGGTCTATGCGTAGTTCTCTATTGCATGAGTAGAACACAAATCTGTTGTGGGCGTAGATCTTGCCAACTTGCTTGCCACTACTAGTCTTATTTTGCTTCAGCGGTATTGTGGGATGAAGCGGCCCGGACCGACCTTACACGTACGCTTACGTGAGACAGGTTCCACCGACTGACATGCACTAGTTGCATAAGGTGGCTAGCGGGTGTCTGTCTCTCCCACTTTAGTTGGAGCGGATTCGATGAAAAGGGTCCTTATGAAGGGTAAATAGAAGTTGACAAAATCACGTTGTGGTTATTCGTAGGTAAGAAAACGTTCTTGCTGGAACCTAATTGCAGCCACGTAAAAGATGCAACAACAATTAGAGGACGTCTAACTTGTTTTTGCAGCAATTGCTATGTGATGTGATATGGCCAAAAGTTGTGATGAATGAAGAATGATATATTGTGATGTATGAGATCATGTTCTTGTAATAGGAATCACAACTTGCATGTCGATGAGTATGACAACCGGCAGGAGCCATAGGAGTTGTCTTAATTATTGTATGACCTGCGTGTCAATGATTTAACGCCATGTAATTACTTTACTTTATTGCTAAACCGTTAGCCATAGTAGTAGAAGTAATAGTTGGCGAGCAACTTCATGGAGACACGATGATGGAGATCATGATGATGGAGATCATGGTGTCATGCCGGTGACGAAGATGATCATGGAGCCCCGAAGATGGAGATCAAAGGAGCTATATGATATTGGCCATATCATGTCACTACTATATAATTGCATGTGATGTTTATTATGTTTATGCATCTTGTTTACTTAGAACGACGGTAGTAAATAAGATGATCCCTTATAATAATTTCAAGAAAGTGTTCCCCCTAATTGTGTGCCGTTGCTAAAGTTCGTCATTTCGAAGCACCACGTGATGATCGGGTGTGATAGATCCTTACGTTCACATACAACGGGTGTAAGACAGTTTTACACATGCAAAAACACTTAGGGTTAACTTGACAAGCCTAGCATGTACAGACATGGCCTCGGAACACAGATACCGAAAGGTCGAACATGAGTCGTATGGAAGATACGATCAACATGGAGATGTTCACTGATGATGACTAGTCCGTCTCACGTGATGATCGGACACGGCCTAGTCGACTCGGATCATGTAACACTTAGATGACTAGAGGGATGTCAAATCTGAGTGGGAGTTCATTAAATAATTTGATTAGATGAACTTAATTATCATGAACTTAGTCTAAAATCTTTGCAAAATATGTCTTGTAGATCAAATGGCCAACGCTCATGTCAACATGAACTTCAACGCGTTCCTAGAGAAAACCAAGCTGAAAGATGATGGCAGCAACTATATGGACTAGGTCCGGAACCTGAGGATCATCCTCATAGCTGCCAAGAAAGCATATGTCCTAGAAGGACCGCTAGGTGAAGCACCCATCCCAGAGAACCAAGACGTTATGAACGCTTGGTAGTCACGTGCTGATGATTACTCCCTCGTTCAGTGCGGCATGCTTTACAGCTTAGAACCGGGGCTCCAAAAGCGTTTTGAGCAACATGGAGCATATGAGATGTTCGAGGAGCTGAAAATGGTTTTCCAAGCTCATGCACGGGTCGAGAGATATGAAGTCTCTGACAAGTTCTATAGTTGTAAGATGGAGGAAAACAATTCTGTCAGTGAGCACATACTCAAAATGTCTGGGTTGCACAACCGCCTGTCCCAGCTGGACATTAACCTCCCGGACGAGGCGGTCATTTACAGAATCCTTCAGTCGCTCCCACCGAGCTACAAGAGCTTTGTGATGAACTACAATATGCAGGGGATGGTGAAAACTATTCCTGAAGTATTTTCAATGCTGAAGTCAGCAGAGGTAGAAATCAAGAAAGAACATCAAGTGTTGAGGTCAATAAAACCACCAAGTTCAAGAAGGGCAAGGGTAAGAAGAACTTCAAGAAGGACGGCAAAGATGTTGCCGCGCCCGGTAAGCCAGTTGCCGGGAAGAAGTCAAAGAATGGACCCAAGCCTGAGACTGAGTGCTTTTATTGCAAAGGGAAGGGTCACTGGAAGTGGAACTGCCCCAAATACTTAGCGGACAAGAAGGCCGGCAACACTAAAGGTATATTTGATATACATGTAATTGATATGTACCTTACCAGTACTCGTAGTAACTCCTGGGTATTTGATACCGGTGCCGTTGCTCACATTTGTAACTCACAGCAGGAGCTGCGGAATAAGCGGAGACTGGCGAAGGACGAGGTGACGATGCACGTCGGGAATGGTTCCAAGGTTGATGTGATCGCTGTCGGCATGCTACCTCTACATTTACCTACGGGATTAGTTTTAAACCTCAATAATTGTTATTTAGTGCCAAGTTTGAGCATGAACATTGTATCTGAATCTCGTTTAATGCGAGATGGCTACTCATTTAAATCCGAGAATAATGGTTGTTCTATTTATATGAGAGATATGTTTTATGGTCATGCCCTGATGGTCAATGGTTTATTCTTAATAAATCTCGAACGTAATGTTACACATATTCATAGTGTGAATACCAAAAGATGTAAAGTTGATAACGATAGTCCCACATACTTGTGGTACTGCCGCCTTGGTCACATTGGTGTCAAGCGCATGAAGAAGCTCCATGCTGATGGACTTTTAGAGTCTCTCGATTATGAATCATTTGACACATGCAAACCATGCCTCATGGGCAAAATGACCAAGACTCCATTCTCTGGAACAATGGAGCAAGCAACCAACTTACTGGAAATCATACATACTGATGTGTATGGTCCAATGAGCGTTGAGGCTCGCGGAGGATATCGTTATGTTCTCGCTCTTACTGATGACTTAAGTAGATATGGGTATGTCTACTTGATGAAACACAAGTCTGAGACCTTTGAAAAGTTCAAGGAATTTCAGAATGAAGTAGAGAATCAACGTGATCGAAAAATAAAGTTCTTACGATCAGATCGTGGAGGAGAATATTTAAGTCACGAATTTGGTACACACTTAAGAAAATGTGGAATCGTTTCACAACTCACGCCGCCTGGAACACCTCAGCGTAATGGTGTGTCCGAACGTCGTAATCGCACTCTATTGGATATGGTGCGATCTATGATGTCTCTTATCGATTTACCGCTATCATTTTGGGGATACGCTCTAGAGACAGCTACATTCACTTTAAATAGGGCTCCGTCTAAATCCGTTGAGACGACACTGTATGAATTATGGTTTGGAAAGAAACCTAAGCTATCGTTTCTAAAAGTTTGGGGATGTGATGCTTATGTCAAGAAACTTCAACCTGAAAAGCTCGAACCCAAGTCGGAAAAAATGCGTCTTCATAGGATACCCTAAGGAAATCATTGGGTATACCTTCTACCTTAGATCCGAAGGCAAGATCTTTGTTGCCAAGAACGGATCCTTTCTAGAAAAAGAGTTTCTCTCGAAAGGAGTAAGTGGGAGGAAAGTAGAACTCGATGAAGTACTACCTCTTGAACCGGAAAGTAGTGCAGCTCAGGAAAATGTTCCTGTGGTGCCTACACCGACTGGAGAGGAAATTAATGATGATGATCAAGGTACTTCGGATCAAGTTGCTACTGAACTTCGTAGGTCCACAAGGACACGTTCCACACCAGAGTGGTATGGCAACCCTGTCCTGGAAATCATGTTGTTAGACAACGGTGAACCTTCAAATTATGAAGAAGTGATGGAGGGCCCAGATTCCAACAAATGGCTTGAAGCCATGCAATCCGAGATAGAATCCATGTATGAAAACAAAGTATGGACTTTGACAGACTTGCCCGATGATCGGCGAGCGATAGAAAACAAATGGATCTTTAAGAAGAAGACGGACGCGAATGGTAATGTTACCATATATAAAGCTCGACTTGTCGCTAAGGTTTATCGACAAGTTCAAGGGGTTGACTATGATGAGACTTTCTCTCCCGTAGCGAAGCTGAAGTCCGTCCGAATCATGTTAGCAATTGCCGCATACTATGATTATGAGATATGGCAGATGGACGTCAAAACGGCATTCCTTAACGACTATCTTAAGGAAGAACTGTATATGATGCAGCCGGAGGGTTTTGTCGATCCTAGGAATGCTAACAAGGTATGCAAGCTCCAATGATCCATTTATGGGCTGGTGCAAGCATCTCGGAGTTGGAACATTCGCTTTGATGAGATGCTCAAAGCGTTTGGGTTTATGCAGACTTATGGAGAAGCCTGCGTTTACAAGAAAGTGAGTGGGAGCTCTGTAGCATTTCTCATATTATATGTAGATGACATACTTTTGATGGGAAATGATATAGAACTTTTGGACAGCATTAAGGCCTACTTGAATAAGTGTTTTACAATGAAGGACCTTGGAGAAGCTGCTTACATATTAGGCATCAAGATCTATAGGGATAGATCAAGACGCCTCATAGGTCTTTCACAAAGCACATACCTTGATAAGATTTTGAAGAAGTTCAAAATGGATCAGTCCAAGAAAGGGTTCTTGCCTGTATTGCAAGGTGTGAGATTGAGCTCGGCTCAATGCCCGACCACGACAAAAGATAAAGAAAAGATGAGTGTCATCCCCTATGCCTCGGCCATAGGATCTATTATGTATGCCATGTTGTGTACCAGACCTGATGTAAACCTTGCCGTAAGTTTGGTAGGAAGGTACCAAAGTAATCCCGGCAAGGAACACTGGACAGCGGTCAAGAATATCCTGAAGTACCTGAAAAGGACAAAGGACATGTTTCTCGTTTATGGAGGTGACGAAGAGCTCGTCGTAAAGGGTTACATCGACGCTAGCTTCGACACAGATCTGGATGACTCTAAGTCACAAACCGGATACATGTATATGTTGAATCGTGGAGCAGTAAGCTGGTGCAGTTGCAAGCAGAGCATCGTGGTGGGATCTACATGTGAAGCGGAGTACATGGCAGCCTTGGAGGCAGCACATGAAGCAATATGGATGAAGGAGTTCATCACCGACCTAGGAGTCATACCCAATGCGTTGGGGCCAATCACTTTCTTCTGTGACAACACTGGAGCTATTGCCCTTGCCAAGGAGCCTAGGTTTCACAAGAAGACCAGGCACATCAAGCGTCATTTCAACTCCATCCGTGAAAATGTTCAAGATGGAGACATAGATATTTGCAAAGTACATACGGATCTGAATGTCGCAGATCCATTGACTAAACCTCTTCCACGAGCAAAACATGATCAACACCAGAACTCTATGGGTGTTCGATTCATCACAATGTAACTAGATTATTGACTCTAGTGCAAGTGGGAGACTGTTGGAAATATGCCCTAGAGGCAATAATAAAAGGATTATTATTATATTTCCTTGTTCATGATAATTGTCTTTTATTCATGCTATAATTGTATTATCCGGAAATCGTAATACACGTGTGAATACTACCACAACATGTCCCTAGTGAGCCTCTAGTTGACTAGCTCGTTGATCAGCAGATAGTCATGGTTTCCTGACTATGGACATTGGATGTCATTGATAACGGGATCACATCATTAGGATAATGATGTGATGGACAAGCCCCAATCCTAAGCATAGCACAAAGATCGGGTAGTTTGTTTGCTAGAGCTTTTCCAATGTCAAGTATCTTTTCCTTAGACCATGAGATCGTGTAACTCCCGGATATCGTAGGAGTGCTTTGGGAGTACCAAACGTCACAACGTAACTGGGTGACTGTAAAGGTGCACTACAGGTATCTCCGAAAGTGTCTGTTGGGTTGACACGGATCGAGACTGGGATTTGTCACTCCGTATGATGGAGAGGTATCTCTGGGCCCACTCGGCAATGCATCATCATACTGAGCTCAAAGTGACCAAGTGTCTGGTCACGGGATCATGCATTACGGTACGAGTAAAGTGACTTGCCGGTAATGAGATTGAATGAGGTATTGGGGTAACGACGATCGAATCTCGGGCAAGTAACGTACCGATTGACAAAGGGAATTGTATACGGGGTTGCCAAAATCCTCGACATCGTGGTTCATCCGATGAGATCATCGAGGAGTATGTGGGAGCCAACATGGGTATCCAGATCCCGTTGTTGGTTATTGACCGGAGAGCCGTCTCGGTCATGTCTGCATGTCTCCCGAACCCTTAGGGTCTACACACTTAAGGTTCGGTGACGCTAGGGTTGTATGAATATGAGTATGCAGCAAACCGAAAGTTGTTCGGAGTCCCGGATGAGATTCCGGATGTCACTAGGAGTTCTGAAATGGTCCGAAGGTAAAGAATTATATATGGGAAGTCGAGTTTCGGCCATCGGGAAAGTTTCGGGGTCCACCGGTATTGTACCGGGACCACCGGAAGGGTCCCGGGGGTCCACCGGGTGGGGCCACCTATCCGGGAGGGCCCCATGGGCTGAAGTGGGATGGGAACCAGCCCCTAGTGGGCTGGTGCGCCCCCTGGGCCCCCCTTTGCGCCTAGGGTTGGGAACCCTAGGGGAGGGGGCGCCTCCACTTGCCTTGGGGGGCACTACACCCCCCTTGGCCGCCGCCCCCCTAGAGATCCCATCTCTAGGGCCGGCGCCCCCCTGGGGTCCCTATATAAAGAGGGGGGTGGGAGGGCAGCCGTACCCAACACCCTGGCCCTCCCTCCCCTCCCTGCTACACCTCTCCCTCCCGTAGTTGCTTGGCGAAGCCCTGCCGGAGCCCTGCTGCATCCACCACCACGCCGTCGTGCTGCTGGATCTTCATCAACCTCTCCTTCCCCCTTGCTGGATCAAGAAGGAGGAGACGTCACGCTGACCATACGTGTGTTGAACGCGGAGGTGCCGTCCGTTCGGCGCTAGGATCTTCGGTGATTTGGATCACGATGAGAACGACTCCCTCAACCCTGTTCTCTTGAACGCTTCCGCACGCGATCTACAAGGGTATGTAGATGCACTCTTCTCTCGTTGCTAGATGAACTCATAGATTGATCTTGGTGAACGTAGGATTTTTTTTTATTTTATGCAACATTCCCCAACACTCAGGAGGTTCCTGAAAACCACACAAGAAAAACACGGGCTGCCATTACGATTGCCGACCGGCCATTGGTTGCTCCGAGAGAGTGGTGAGGGCATTGAGGGCCTGGTGAGGTGATGCTTGCGGGGCTGCCGTGGGCCAGAGCTCGACCACTCAGATTTGTCGATGTTGCAGGGACGGACCCATGCGCAAGCGCCGTGCCAGAGCGAGCGGCTCCAAAGGTAGGTGTCAATTGATCAGGCAATAATCACAGGCAGGTTAAGCATGAAAGGCAAATCAGCTTAGATAAAAAGCAGGAGAGATACATGCCACTGGGTCAGGCCCGAGCGGCTTGGGGATGATGCAGCCCGAGGGGCGCCCCCAGTAAGGTAAACTAAAGACATAAGCAAAAGGGATACACGCTGCAGGGACGGACCCGTGCGGCCTAGGAACGATGCAACCCTGAGGGCACTCCCAGCTGAAATGATCTCGAAAGATGTCACCTGGTAACGTTGTAGAGGGGGTGTTGAAGTAGCTGAAGATGCGCGATGAGGAGGCCGACCCTCACGGGCCACCGGAGCCCTAGGCCTCGGGAGGCTCTAGGGGTCCCGGCGGTTCCTCGAGGGCCATCCCCATCTTCGCCAGGGCCGCGTGATGCCTAGCCTCCTGAGCCGCCAGAATGCTCCGCAGATGGCGCTGGTGAGTAGTAGCCGTGTTCGGCAGACCGAAAGGCATGCGAACGTAGCTGTGCGGCAGACCCTCGCAACGTCCCACGTGTGAAGGCCAGAGGCGCTCCTGAGACGCGGCTCAGTTGAGCCCTGGGAAGTCGATGCAGACGCGCAGCCCGCCATCCTCGCCTGGATTGGGAGCTACGCCGGGCAGACGGCAATCGCCACGTATGATTCTTGATTCCTGAAGCTCCTGAGTAGCCTTGGTGATGAACTCCTGAGGGTTGGGCCTTCCTTGCCCCATGCCTTCCTGAGGGAAACATGCTGCAAAGCACGCCTCCAAGTGGTGCCCGAGCGCCTCCCTCATGATCTTGGCAAAGTCTAAGGCTCTCCAGAAGAGAGCCCTCGAGCCCTGCCCGAGGAGGGCGCCGGGCGCGCCTTCCTATGCAACGGAGGGAGGCGCCCCTTGCGCGGGCACAGATCCTGATGCGGCACCTCTTGAGATGCCAATCTCCTGAGGCCTGGAGCTGGGCGATGTCTTCTTCTTCTTGGGAACTGCCTCAGGAGGGTTCTTGCCCTTGTTGTCTGGGTTCTCGATTGATGTAGCCTGGAAGGCGCGCTCGAGGGAGCGCACCGCATCCTTCTCTTCACAGGGGACTATAATGATCCCACCACTTCCTGGCATCTTGAGGACATTGTAGCCATGGTGGGTCACCGCCATGAACTTGGCCAGGGCCGGATACCCGAGGATGGCATTGTATGGCAGGTGAATGTAGGCAACATCAAAGTCGATGAGCTCAGTACGGTAATTGTTGCGCTGTCCGAAAGTGACAAGGAGGCGGACCTGCCCTATCGGGGTAGTGGAGCCGTCTGTGACTCCCGAGAAAGGCTTGGTAGGATGAGGTTGATCATATGGCACTTAAAGGTTGTTGAACGTCTCGATGGACAGGACATTGAGCCATGCGCCGCCATCGATGAGGGTCATGGTAACTTGCACGTTGCCGATGACTGGAGAGCAAAGCATCGGGAGCACGCCAGCTGTAGCCGCACACTTGAGTTGATCTGTTGTGCTGAAAGTGATGGCACACGTGGACCATCTAAGCGGGCGCGTGGCCTCGAGCTTGGGGAGGACTGCATTCACCTCGCGAGCAAACTACTTGAAGATGCGATAAGAGGCTGGGGTCTGAGCTCCGCCCAAGATGCAAGCGATAGCACGCGGCTCCTGGAAGCCCCTAGCCCCCTCATCCTGGTGGTGGTCATCATTCCTTCTTGGCGGTGGTAGCAGAGGAGAAAGGCCTGCATTGCCCTGCGGGCGGTCCTTGCGAGGCCGGTCACACCACTCCTGGCGAGGGCCTTGGTCGTCCCATCGTCCTCCACCTCTTCCTCCTCCTCGGCCGTAGCCCCGGTCGTTGCGCTCGGGGCGTCGACCAACGCGTCCTTCTCGAACGGCCCTGAGCTCCTGGCATTTGTTGGTATTGTGGGTGTAGAGGTTGTGGTAGGCGAAGAATCGGCTGCCCTTGGACGACTCCAGCTGGTCCCTGTCGTGCTTCATGTCTAGCTCCGTTGCGAGCATGGTTGCTCCTTTGCACTTCACGCCCTTGGCCTTGGCTTTTCTTCTCTTCTGGGTTAGCAGCTGGCAGCTCGAGGAGGGAGAGGCGTCCTTCTTCAGCCCTTGCACACTTGGTCGCCAGGTTGAATAGCTCCAGAGATGTGCACAAATCCTCGTGGATGGCGAGCTCCTCCTTCATCTTGACGTCGCGGACGCCGTCAGAAAACGCTGAGATGATGGCTTCGTCCGTCACCCTAGGGATCTTGAGGCGGGCGTTGTTGAAGTGCTGGATGTATTTCTGCAGGGTCTCCCTGGCTGTTGCTTGATGCGGCGCAGGTCACCCACGGCCAGGGGGCGATCGCGAGTGCCCTGGAAGTTGGCGATGAAGCGGCTACGCATCTCGTCCTAGGAGGAGATCGAGCCGGAAGGCAGGTTCAGGAGCCAGGTGCGGGCACCATCCTTGAGCGCCATGGGAAACTAGTTCGCCATGACCTTTTCGTCTCCGTTGGCCGCCTCAATACCCAACTCTTAGAGCTGCAGGAACTTGGTGGGGTCGGCAGTACCGTCGTAGCGAGGAAGCAGGTCCGGCTTGAACTTGCCGGGTGAGGCGACGCTACGCAGCTCGGTGGTGAAGGCGAGGCAACCTGCTTTGGTCGCCTGAGCCTTTTGCTGATGCGGGGCTTGGTCCTGGTGGTCCGCGCGTGCTGCCACCGGGGGCAACGCGGGGTCTTGACGCGCTGGTGCGGGGATGCGATCTTGACGTGCTGGTGCAGGGAGCACGCGAGCGCCATCTTGAGGCCGAGGGATTTCTTGGCAGCTTCTTTCTTGGCGCCCGGGCATTGGACACGGTGGGTCTCGCCCAGGAGCCACGCGCCTTGGAGCCAGGGCGCCTTCTTGGGGAGGAGGTGGCGGAGGCGCTCCCTGAGCCGCGTCACCCATGCATGACAGAGGGCGAGGCAGCGAGAGGGACAACGCAGGAGAGCCCCCAGCGGCGCTGACGAGCTCGGTGATGCGAGCGAGCCATTCTTCATAGAGGTCGTCGACAGGGCGGTAGTGCAGGAGCTCACGTGCTAGGAGCAACACGGCCTGTGCGTCCGTGGGGGCGCGATGAGCGAGAGACGACGAACCAGCTGGTGCGGCCTTCCCGTCGCACCGAGGGGTGCATCAAAGATGCTTGCTGCTTGTTCCCCGCCGGGCCGGTGGCGGCGTTGGCGGAAGGCGACGGAGAACAACGAGGAGGCCCACCGACGGGAGCTGTCTGGGCGACGCGGGCGGCGAGAGAAGCCGGGCGCTCGGTGCGAGTTCGGCGAGCGTCTACCATGGATGCGACGAAGCGATGGGACGCAGATTGGCGGAAAGGAGTTTTCGGCGCACCCCTACCTGGCGCGCCAAATGTTGGATATCAGGTTTCGGCAAAACCCTTAAGGTTTGAACTCTGGGGTGCGCACGAAGATCTTCTCCCTACCGATCTACGCCCCAAAACCTCGTCGCGGTTCCAAGCTAGCACGATGAACAACACAAGGGACACAAGATTTATACTGGTTCGGGCCACCGTTGTGGTGTAATACCCTACTCCGGTGTGGTGTGGTGGATTGCCTCTTGGGCTGATGATGAACAGTACAGAGGGAGAACAACCTCGCGCGAGGTGTTCTTGCGGTGGTGTGGTGTTCTGCTTGGGAAGGATTCGATCCGATATGCCTCCCTTAGCCCTCCATTCGATCATTTTTACTATGGTGGCTAGCCCTATTTATAGAGGCCCTGGTCCTCTTCCCAAATATTGAGCGGGAAGGGAGCCAACAACGGCCATTTCGAAAGGGGACAACTAGTACAAGCTATCCTGACTAAAGGTGGTCTTCGACTGCCAAAGGCACTCGTGACGCCGTCTTGGGCTCCATGGTGACCTCCGTCCTGCCGCTCTGCTGGTCTTGGTCTTGTTGCACCGATATGGAAATCTTTGCTTGATGCCTCGGTACTTTGCACCTGTGCTTGCCCCCTTTGCACCAAAGGGGGAACGAGGACCCTGCACAAGCTGGCGCCCGCCTGGTCTCGATCGTCATGGCTTGCGTCATGAGCACCTCGCAATGTACCTCTTGCCTTGATCTCTCCACCCCCTCGCGAGCCTACCTGGTGAGGCCGCCCCTAAGGAGGCCTTGTGTCGTCCACCCCGCGAGGCTTGGCCCTTCGCGAGGGTCTTGAGCTTGGGTTGATGAAGACGGGCCGTACTGGGCCACTAGCTGAGCCACGCTGCAGGCCGCAGGCAGGCAAGTCTGGGGACCCCCGTTCCCAGAACGCCTACACACACACCTTAACAAGATTTTGAAGGAGTTCAAAATGGATCGGTCAAAGAAGGATTTCTAGCCTGTATTGTAAAGTGTGAAGTTGAGTAAGACTCAAAGCCCGACCACAACAGAAGATAGAGAAAGAATGAAAGTCATTCCCTATGCCTCAGCCATAGGTTCTATAAAGTATGCCATGCTGTGTACCAGACCTGTTCTGTGCCTTGCCATGAGTTTTGGCAAGGGGGTACAATAGTGATCCAGGAGTAGATCACTGGACAACGGTCAAAATTATCCTTAGTTACCTAAGAGGACTAAGGAAATGTTTCTCGGTTATGGAGGTGATAAAGAGTTCGTCATAAAGAGTTATGTCGATGCAAGCTTTGCCACTGATCTAGATGACTCTAAGTCTCAATCTAGATACATATTGAACGTGGGAGCAATTAGCTGGAGTATCTCCATGCAGAGCATTGTAGACATACAAATTTGCAAAATACACACTAGAGGAAAAGGCCGTAGAGCCTCCACTACCAGCACAAGACAAGGCTGATCGGCCACCTCATGGTCGGGATAAAACGGCATATCAGACTGAATACCAGCCCGCACCCCCACGCCAGTTCATTATGGTCTGGGGCAATACGTAGGACCTGTGAGACATATTGGAAAACAAAGCAGGACAACCAAGATCGATCTACGGATCATGGGGGCGTGCCACAGCACATGACGGTGATCGTCATGCCAGATACACTAATAATAAGTCCGGCCGGGCCGAACATAACCGACCAGACTTAGTCGGACTACGTCGCGACATAGCCCGGCACAAAGGCGCCGCACACCCCCTTTGCTTCACTGATGAAGTAATGGATCACGAATTCCCAGAAGGGTTTAAACCCATAAATATCGAGTCATACGATGACACAACAGACCCCGTGGTATGGATCGAAGATTTCTTCTCCACATTCACATGGCTCGCAGAGATGATCTACATGACATCAAGTATCTCCCCCTCAAGCTTAAAGGACCAGCCAAACATTGGTTGAATAGCCTGCCGGCGAACTCCATCGACAGTTGGGAGAATCTTGAGGACGCATTCCTCGACAACTTCCAAGGCACTTACGCGCGACCACCGGATGCTGATGACTTAAGTCACATTACCCAACAGCACGGAGAGTCAGCGAGAAATTCTGGACTCGGTTCCTAACTAAAAAGAACCAAATTGTCGACTGTCCGGACGCCGAGGCCTTGGCGGCCTTTAAGCATAATATCCGTGACGAGTGGCTCGCCTGACACCTTGGCCAAGAAAAACCGAAGTCCATGGCGGCCCTCACGACACTCATGACCCGCTTTTGCATGGGCGAGGACAGCTGGCTGGCTCGCAGTAGCACCACGCTAAGAAACTCCGGCACTTCAGACGTCCGCGATAGAAAGCCATGGCGCAATAGACTTAAGCTTCAGAATAATGGTGACAACACCGAAGATACGACAGTCAATGCGGGATTCACCAACTCAAAATACGGTCTGCGGAAAAAGCCGTTCAAAAGAAACAATCCGGGATCGTCCAGTCTGGACCGCATACTCGACCGCTCGTGCCAGATTCACGGCACCCCCAACAAACCAACCAATCACACTAATAGAGATTGCTGGGTGTTCAAATAGGCCAGCAAGTTGAATGCCGAAAACAAGGACAAGGGGCTGCACATCGATGATGACGAGGAGCCCCGACGTCCGAACACTGGGGGATAGAAGAAATTCCCCCCCAGGTGAAAATGGTAAATATGATCTATGCCACCCACATTCCCAAACGAGAACGAAAGCGTCCACTAAGGGACGTCTACGCGATGGAGCCAGTCACCCCAAAGTTCAACCCATGGTCATGCTGTCCGATCACCTTCGATCGTAGGGACCAACCTACCAGTATCCGTCATGGCGGCTCAGCCGCATTGGTCCTTGATCCAATCATCGACGGATTCCACCTCACGCGAGTCCTTATGGACGGTGGCAGCAGCCTGAACCTGCTTTATCAGGACACAGTGCGCAAAATGGGCATCGATCCCTCGCGGATCAAACCCACCAAAACCACCTTTAAAGGTGTAATTCCAGGGGTAGAGGCCCGCTGTACGGGCTCAATAACACTGGAAGTGGTCTTCGGATCTCCGGATAACTTCCGAAGCGAGGAGTTAATCTTTGATATCGTCCCTTTCCATAGTGGCTATCATGCGCTACTTGGACGAACCGCGTTCGCTCGATTCAATGTGGTACCCCACTATGCATACCTTAAGCTCAAGATGCCAGGACCTCGCGGGATTATAACAGTCAATGGAAACACAGACCGCTCCCTCCGTACGGAAGAGCACATTGCAGCCCTCACGGCAGAAGTACAAACAGCCTCCTTCGGCAGACAGCCAATTCGGCGATGACAACCCCGAACACCGTCAAGCGAGTCCGGAGCACCCCGCAACAGGAACATCAGGCATGCCAAGAGCTCGATTAGCAATCCGGCCTCTGCCCCAGCCCCAGTCAGACGGCATTAGTTCCACGTGTATATAACTATGCACTCAAAATACCATGGGCATAGGTGGAGGCGAGACGACGATGCGGCCTACAGTGCGGTTCAGCCGCCACGAGGCCCGCATACCCTTTTTCTTTCTTTCAGGACCCTACTTTCGGGCAGCCCCTTTAGAGAACCGGACTATCGGACTCATCATAGGTGGGAACACCAAGAAGGCAAGAGGCTTTGCACACAAGGGAATACCCAGGTGGTATCTGTTAATGACCGTTATACCTGTTTTACATACCCGCATGCAGCCTGCCTTCGGATAGGACATGTCAAATAGTCCTATTTTCTTTTTTTTCTGCTTCACGCATTAATTGTACACATACGCCTTGACGTATTATCCAAATGACAACAGGAAATAGTATACAACGTCAGCTTCTCATTACTATCTTATATTTTCCCTGAAATATTTATTTAATATTGCATCCGTACACTTTGGTACGATTAGTTTGCCAGGGGCTTTTTATTGAGCCCCATAACATGACAAGAAAAGTTCGAACACTTTCGATAGTGCGGCAACCCGAACTTATAGCATTATATGCATCAGCTCCGAATCATGTCTTGGGTCAATAGTTGGGTTAGCCCGGCTCCCTTGTTTTGGTACCTTACGTTCCGTTATATTGGCTAAGGTAGCGTAGGGAGAACTATGCGATTGTCTCCCGGTTCTTCCGGACGAGCACCTCAGTAGAGAAAGCCGAAAACTGACTGTCATGATGCGGCGAGAGATGGTCGCTGTTCGAGAGGTTCAAAATCCTTAAAGATTTTTTCCGCTTCAGGCGAGGAATCGGCCTCGTCCGATTTAGGCGTGTATAGCGCCCCAATTCGGCCTTCCGAATACTAGGGGCTTCGTCAAAATTTAAAATTGTAGACTTCTATGGCTAAGTGATAGTTATAAAGCCGCATAGTCTGATTGCCTTGTTCGCTGCGCTGAACACCTCCTTGAAGGAACAAAAATTTGGATAAAGAGTGTTTGGGTTTTCCACGAACACCCTAGTACTAGTTACAAGGGGGCAGAAGCCGACGACTGGCCTACTTTCAGAATTTTATAAACGGCCGCACAGAAGGTAATATTTTAAATCAACAAAGCGTTATATAATGCAAACAAACTCATTCTCATATTACAAAGATGACATGAGTACATTCACTCAAAGATTGTGTTCTGGGCGCATTCATCGGCCACAAGGCGAGCGATTTTCATAACACCATCATAATATTTCTCGGGGTAGCGATGCTCCTTACCCTCTGAGGGTCCATCCTTCACCAGCTTCTCAGCATCCAGTTTGGCCCAATGCATCTTCGCGCGGGCAAAGGCCCGGCGGGCACCCTCAATACAGACGGATCACTTGATAACCTCAAGCCGTGGACAAGCATTTACCATCCACTTTATAAGGCCAAAGTAGCTGTCGGGAAGAGGCTCACCAGGCCACATCTGGACTATCAAGCCCTTCATGGCCAGTTCGGACGGCTTGTGGAGTTCAACTAATTGCTTCAGTTGGTCACTCAATGGCATCGGATGTTCGGCCTCGGCATGCTGGGACAAAAAAAACTTCTCCGTTGAGCTCCCTTCCTCGGCTTGGTAGAACTCCATGGCATCCGATATGCTGCGTGGCAGATCTGCGAAGGCCACTGGAGAGCTCCGAATTCGGTTAAGTAAAAGAAAGGTCTCCTCCACATGCTTGCTCTGCATAATGAATGCCTTACCCGCCGCTATCTTCTTGGTCGCCTGGACTTCTTGGAGGGCCTTTTGGGCTTCGGCCTTGGCATCTTTTGCACTCTCGAGGGCTTTGGCAAGCTCGGACGCTTGTGTCTTGAAGTCATGCTCCAAGGACTCAAACTTCTTGCCGAACTCCTGGAGCTCTTGTTGTACCTCCCCCACCCAAGCATCTTGCTTTTCACGCTTGGTGCGCTCTGTGGCTGCCCTGGCTTCGGCCTCGGACAGCGCTTTCTTCAAGGCCGCCACTTCGGTCGTGGCCCCTATTAAAAATCATGATGCTTTTTGTTAGCATCATCAATTTTTCTCCTCTACATATGAATGGGGTATCACTTACCTTTGTTCTCCTCGAGCTTCCTCTTCACAAGGCCGAGCTCTTCTTCGGCTTGCCCCAGGTCCTCCCTGAGTCCAGCGACCTCAGCTGTGCGCGCAGCGGCGGTCAGCAGCAACGCCTGATCATTAACATAGACACGTAATATTAGACTCCTGCGGATTAAACATTGACCCTCCGTTTGGCTTTTCTTTCCGAACACCAAATAGAGCATCAAGGGCTACTGTTTATTGGGTGATATTTTCTCACACTTTTTCGTTACTTGCCTCAAAGCCTGTTAGGAGGCTGGTGCGGGCTTCGATCAATCTGCTTTTTGCGAACCGAACCTTATCAATCACCGTACTCATAAGAGTACAGTGCTCTTCGTTAATGGAAGCGCCTCGAAGCACTTCCAACAAATTATCTGATGCCTCCGCGAGGGGCTGCCTACTGGAATCCGGAGCCTTTGGAGGCTCCGGCGCAGTAACCGGTTGGGAGCCAGGCTTGTTGTGGCTCCCGTCCGCATAATCCATGGGGGTCTTACCCCCCATGTGCCTGGCATCGGGGATTTCGCCTTGGGGCGTCTCCAGAACCCTCTCCCCCTGCTTTGATATCCTTTGGGACAACACCTTGGTGTCATCCGCAGGTCGTGGGGAGGTGGCCGTCGGGAGTGAATTCATCTCCGACTCACTCAAAGACCCTTCCGAAGAGGATACCCCAAGATTGGACCCAGCCGGACTGCATATACGTGTTCGACGTTATTACAAACTATGAAGTTAAAGTCGCATGAAAAGTACTACGGAGTGCGGATACTTACGACTTCTCCCGGGGCTTGCCCCTTGGCAGCCAGTCCTCCTCGCTATAGGCCGCCGTGGTGGAGTGATCCGGAAGGTACGCCTTTCTCTTCTTCAGTGTCCTAGCCTCCCCCTGTGGGGAGGCTTTCCTTTTCTTCTCCTCCCCAGTGAGGGGAGGGGGCATTTCTTCATGTTTCCCCCCATCTCCATGGGAGGAAACTGTCTCGGCGTCCTCAGACGATGAGTCTACCACAGCCCTGCGCCGGAGACCTTTCCTGGTCCCCGCGGCCGCTTTCTTGGACCTTTCGGCCTCCCCGGATGGGGCGGCCTTCCTCTTCTTCTCCTCCCCTTCGTGGGAGGAGTGCGCCTCATCATCTTTGGGTGAGGCGTCCGGTGCAACCTCGCGCCGGAGACCCTTCCTGGTCCCCGTGGCCTTCTTTTCGGCCTTTTTCTCCGGCACCATGTATGGCACCGGAACTAGCATCTCCATCAGGAGTGCGGTTGCTGGATCTTCGGGCAGCGGAGCCAGACAGTCGATCTGCTCCGCCGTCTCCATGTATTCCTGTTTTGTCAGCATGATGACTTAAAATCCTCCCACGAATATGCTGGGAAAGGTACATCTTGTGATGGTTAGAGGACTTACCGGATTGGCGAGGCGCTTTGCGCTAAGCCCGCGGTCCTTGGAAATGGGAGGAGGAACTTCGCCGGTCTTGAACAACACCTTCCAGACGTCCATATGCATCGTGTCAAAGAGCTCATGCAGCATCTAGTGTTCGGCCGGATCGAACTCCCACATATTGAATGCCCGTCTTTGACATGGGAGAATCCGGCGGACGAGCATGACCTGGACCACGTTGACAAGCTTGATCTTCTTGTCCCTCATACTCTTGATGCAGGTCTCGAGTCCGGTCAGCTCCATAGGTTCGCCCCAGGCCAGGCCCTTCTTTTCCCAAGAGGTGAGCCGCATGGGGATTCCAGATCGGAATTTGGGGGCGGCCGCCTAGTTGGCGTCATGCGGCTCGGTGATGTAGAACCACCCTGATTGCCACCCTTTCATGGTCTCCACAAAGGAACCGTCGAGCCATGTAATGTTGGGCATTTTGCCCACCATGGCACCTCCACACTCCGCCTGCTGGCTGCTCATGATCTTCAGCTTCACGCAGAAGGTCTTCAGCCACATGCCGAAGTGGGGCTTGATGCGGAGGAAGGCCTCACACACGACGATGAACGCCGAGATGTTGAGGACAAAATTTGGGGCCAGATCATGAAAATCTAGCCTGTAGTAATACATGAGCCCGCGGACGAACGGGTGGAGTGGAAATCCTAGTCCACGGATGAAATGAGGGAGGAATACTACTCTTTCCCGAGACTTTGGGGTGGGTGTGATTTGTCCCTCGGCTGGAAGCCTGTGCGCGATGTTTTCGGCCAGGTATCCGGCCGCCCAAAGCTTGGTAATGTCCTCCTCTGTGACGGAGGAGGCCAGCCACTTGCCTCCCGCTCCGGACATGCTGCGGATGGTCCTACGGAGAAGGTGAGAACTTGGGCGCTAGGGCTCGGGAGTGCGAGAACGGATGAGCAAAGGAGGAAGAAGGCGTGGGTGAAAACGGGGGATCCTTATCCCTTTATAAAGACGGTGAAAAAATGTGCGCCTCCCCACTTGCCTGTCAAAATTACTCATTTTCCAAGCGCCACAATTGATGGCACGGTTGGGTTACCCATACCCATATTGATGAGGATCCCACGATAAGGGGGACACAATCTCTGCTTCGACAAGACGTGCCAAGAAAGCCGCCTCACAATCTGTGCGGTAGCTGGTTGTAAGAAACGGTTCGAATAAAAGCCAGGCCGTGGCATGATGTCACGCCACGAAGAGTTGTTGGCGGATTAGATTTGTGGATTATTGTTCTCTCTATGATGGTATGTGAAATTTGTCTTGCAGAGCCGGACACCACTTAAGTGTTTGAAATTTACCTTGGAGTATTCGGAGATGGAACCCGCCTTGCATTGCCGAAGACAATCTGCGCGCCAGACTCATCGTCATTGAAGCCTGGTTCAGGGGCTACTGAGGGAGTCCTAGATAAGGGGGTATCTGGACAGCCAGACTATATACTTTGGCCGGACTGTTGGACTATAAAGATGCAAGACTAAAGACTTCGTCCCGTGTCCGGATGGGACTCTCCTTTGCATGGAAGGCAAGCTTGGCGATTCAGATGATAGATCTCCTTCTCTGTAACCAACTATGTGTAACCCTAGCCCCCTCCGGTGTCTATATAAACCGGAGGGTTTAGTCCGTAGGACAACAACAATCATACCATAGGCTAGCTTCTAGGGTTTAGCCTCTACGATCTCGTGGTAGATCAACTCTTGTAATACTCATATCATCAAGATCAATCAAGCAGGAAGTAGGGTATTACCTCCATCGACAGGGCCCGAACCTGGGTAAAACATCGTGTCCCCAGTCTCCTGTTACCATTAGCCTTAGACGCGCAGTTCGGGACCCCCTACCCGAGATCCGCCGGTTTTGACACTGACACCCGCCGCGAGCCTCAACACTCATTGGACCGCATACATCCATATGTATTATTTCCAATAAGTCACTGTCTCGCTCCATTGTTTTGGAGAACGGAGTTTTAGTCATGTTTCCCATGAGGCATGGTTCGCAAGCATCAAATGATTCATAATCAAGTAATTCCAAAAGCCCATTGGCATGGAGTTTGTTCATGCGCTTTACACCAATATGACCTAAACGACAGTGCCACAAGTATATTGCACTATCATTATCAACTTTGCATCTTTTGGCATTAATATTATGAATATGTGTATCACTACAATCGAGATTAAATAAACCATTCACATTGGTTGTATGACCATAGAAGGTTTTATTCATGTAAACAGAATAACAATTATTCTCTGTCTTAAATGAATAAATGTATTGCAATAAACACGATCCTATCTTGTTCGTGCTCAACGCAAACACTAAATAGCATTTATTTAGGTTCAACACTAAACCCATATAGGAAATGTGCAATAATGATCATATCAATCTTGGAACCACTTCCAACACACATCATCACTTCACCCTCAACTAGTCTCCATTTATTCTGCAACTCCTATTTCGAGTTATTAATCTTAGCAACTAAACATGTATCAAATACCTAGGGGCTACTACGAGCACTAGTTAGGTACACATCAATAACATGTATATCAAATATACCTTTGTTCACTTTGACATCCTTCTTATCCGCCAAATATTTGGGGTAGTTCCGCTTCCAGTGACCATTTCCCTTGCAATGGAAGCACTTAGTTTCAGGCTTAGGTCCAGCTTTGGGCTTCTTCACGGGAGTGACAACTTGCTTGCCATTCTTCTTGAAGTTCCCTTTCTTTCCCTCGCCCTTTTTCCTGAAACTAGTGGTCTTGTTAACCATCAACACTTGATGCTCTTTCTTGATTTCTACCTTCACCGATTTCAGCATTGCAAAAAGCTAGGGAATCATTTTTGTCATCCCTTGCATATTATAGTTCATCACGAAGTTCTAGTAGCTTGGTGATCGTGACTAGAGAACTCTGTCAATCACTATCTTATCTAGAAGATTAACTCCCACTTGAATCAAGGGATTGTAGTGCCCATACATTGTGAGCACATGCTCACTAGCTGAGCTATTCTCCTCCATATTGTAGGCAAAGTATTTGCCATAGGTCTCATACCTCTCGACATGGGCATGAGTCTGAAATACCAATTTCAGCTCTTGGAACATCTCATATGCTCCGGGGCGTTCAAAATGTCTTTGAAGCCCCGATTCTAAGCCGTAAAGCATGGCACACTAAACTATCAAGTAGTCATCATATCGAGCTTGCCGAACATTCATAACGTCTGCATCTGCTCCTGCGATAGGTCTGTCACGTAGCGGTGCATCAAGGACATAATTCTTTCATGCAGTAATGAGGATAATCCTCAGATCATGGACCCAGTCTGCATCATTGCTACTATCATCTTTCAACTTAGTTTTCTCTAGGAACATATCAAAAAATATATAGTGGAGCTACAACGCGGGCTATTGATCTACAACATAATTTGCAAATACTATCAGGACTAAGTTCATGATAAATTAAGTTCAATTAATCATATTACTTAAGAACTCCCACTTAGATTGACATTCCTCAAGTCATCTAAATGATACATGATCCAAATTAACTAAGCCATGTCCAATCATCACGTGAGATGGAGTAGTCATGAATGGTGAACAAAACTATGTTGATCATATCTACTATATGACTCACGTTTGACCTTTCGGTCTCGAGTGTTCCGAGGCCATGTCTGTACATGCTATGCTCGTCAAGTTTAACCCAAGTAATCCGCATGTGCAAAACTGTCTTGCACCCGTTGTATGTGAATGTAGAGCCTATCACACCCGATCATCACGTGGTGTCTCAGCACGAAGAACTATCGCGACGGTGCATACTCAGGGAGAACACTTAAACCTTGAAATTTTAGTTAAGGGATCATCTTATAATGCTACCGCCGTACTAAGCAAAATAAGATGCATAAAAGAAACATCACATGCAATCAAAATATGTGACATGATATGGCCATCATCATCTTATCCTTTTGATCTCCATCTCCAAAGCATCGTCATGATCTCCATCGTCACCGGCTCGACACCTTGATCTCCATCGTAGCATCATGGTCGTCTCGCCAACTATTTCTTCTACAACTATCTCTACCTCTTAGTGATAAAGTAAAGCAATTACATGGTGTTTGCATTCCATACAATAAAGTTGTGACGCCCCCGATTCAATCATACACTAATCATGCACGCCAACTTGTATGATCAAGATTAGGGACTCATGGGAAGATATCACAACACAACTCTAAAACATAAATAAGTCATACAA
Source organism: Triticum dicoccoides (assembly GCF_002162155.2). Taxonomy (NCBI): domain Eukaryota; kingdom Viridiplantae; phylum Streptophyta; class Magnoliopsida; order Poales; family Poaceae; genus Triticum; species Triticum dicoccoides. The sequence continues at coordinate 476,343,395 of NC_041387.1, forward strand.
GCATCATAATACAAGCCAGGGGCCTCGAGGGCTCGAATACAAGTGCTCGATCATAGACGAGTCAGCGGAAGCAACAATACTGAGTACAGACATAAGTTAAACAAGTTTGCCTTAAGAAGGCTAGCACAAACTGGGATACAGATCGAAAGAGGCACATGCCTCCTGCCTGGGATCCTCCTAAACTACTCCTGGTTGTCATCAGCAGCCTGCACGTAGTAGTAGGCGCCTCCAGTGTAGTAGTCGTCGTCGACGGTGGCGTCTAGCTCCTGGGCTCCAACGTCTGGTTGCGGCATCCGAGAAGAAGAGGAAAACGGGGGAAAAGAGGGAGCAAAGCAACATTGAGTACTCATCCAAAGTACTCGCAAGCAAGGAGCTACACTACATATGCATGGGTATAAGTGTAAGGAGGCCATATCAGTGGACTGAACTGCAGAATGCCAAAATAAGAGGGGGATAGCTAGTCCTATCGAAGACTACGCTTTTGGCAGCCTCCATCTTGCAGCATGTAGAAGAGAGTAGATTAAAGTCCTCCAAGTAGCATCGCATAGCATAATCCTACCCGGCGATCCTACCCTCGTCGCCCTGTGGAAAAGCGATCACCGGGTTGTCTGTGGAACTTGTCTGGGTGTGTTTTATTAAGTATCCGGTTCTAGTTGTTATACGGTCAAGGTACAACTCCGGGTCATCCTTTTATCGAGGGACACGGCTATTCGAATAGATCAACTTCCCTGCAGGGGTGCACCACATAACCCAACATGCTCGATCCCATTTGGCCGGACACACTTTCCTGGGTCATGCCCGGCCTCGGAAGATCAACACGTCGCAGCCCCACCTAGGCCTAACAGAGAGGTCAGCACGCCGGTCTAACTCCTATGCACGCAGGGGTCTGGGCCCATCTCCCATTGCACACCTGCACGTTGCATGGGCGGACGAAAGCAGAACTAGCCCCCTTAATACAAGAGCAGGCTTACGTTCCAATCCGGCGCGCGCCGCTCAGTCGCTGACGTCTAAAAGGCTTCGGCTGATACCACGACGTCGAGTGCCCATATCTTTCCCGTGTAGTTGGTTAGTGCGTATAGGCCAGTGGCCAGACTCAGATCAAATACCAAGATCTCGTTAAGCATGTTATTATGAAGCAACCGCGAACGCCGACCAGGGCCAGACCCACCTCTCGCCTAGGTGGTCTCAACCTGCCCTGTCGCTCCGCCACAAAGATCCACACAGAGGGCCGTCGGGACAAAGGTCCTTTCAGCCCCCAATCCGTGAATCACTCGCGGGGACTCTTCGAGCCAACCCGACTTTAGTCGCCATCTGTAGTATGTATATATGTATAGTATATACCCGTGATCACCTCCCAAGTGATCATGGCCCGATAGTATAACAAGGCAGACCGACAAGAATGTAGGGCCACAGATGATAAACTAGCATCCTATACTAAGTATTTAGGATTGCAGGTAAGGTATCAATAGATGTAGCAACAATGACAGGCTATGCAACAGAATAGGAGTAACCGAACAGTAACATGCTACACTACTCTAATGCAAAGCAGTATAGAGAAGAATAGGCAATATCTGGTGATCAAGGGGGGGGGGGCTTGCCTGGTTGCTCTGGCAAGGAGGGGTCGTCAACTCCGTAGTCGTACTGGGTAGCAGCGGCGTCGGTCTCTGTGTCTAGCGAGAGAAGAGGGGGGGGGACAATAAATACAATGCAAACAAATGCATGACGATGCATGACATGACTATGAGCGGAGTTAGGTGTGCCCTAACGCGGTAGTAGGTGATACCGGTGAAAGGGGGAACATCCGGGAAAGTATCCCCGGTGTTTCGCGTTTTCGGACAGGTGAACCGGAGGGGGAAAGTCGCGTGTTTGCTATGCTAGGGAGGTGTGGCGGACGAACAGGCTGCGTATCCGGATTCGTCTTGTCGTTCTGAGCAACTTTCATGTAGAAAGTATTTTCATCCAAGTTACGGATTATTTTATATGATTTTCTAAAGTTTTAATCATTTTTAGAATTTATTTAATTATTTAATTCTAACATTATCCAGAATAGTGTCTGCTGATGTCAACATGATGCAATGCTGAGATCATCAGTCAACTGTGCGGTTGACTGAGTCAAATCTGGCCTGTGGGTCCAGTGGGACCCACGTGTCATTGACTGAACTAACTAAACAGAGTTGGTTTTAATTAGCCTAATTAGCAGGTGGGCCCACTAGTTAGTGGGTGTTTAGCACTTTAATTAACCAACTAACTAACTAACAGTTTATTTATTTATTTTAATTCATTTATTCATTCGAGACCCACATGTCATAGACACAGGGGGCGGCCACGTCAGCGTTGACCCAAGTTAACAGTTCAAAAGGGGGCCCTGGGCCCACCAGCCAGTGGCCCAGGCGGTGCCACGTGGGTGCCAGCTCGGCACCCACCGGAGACGCGTCGGATCTAACTCCGGCGACCATTCCAACAGCGGAGCGATCGGGAGAGCTGCGGGATTCGTCCACACCGCACCATTTTGGGCGCGGCCGGGCTCGTTCGAACGGCAAGACGGCGACGGAGCGATCTGTGACGGTGGCGGAGGCTGCGATGGCCGGAGCTGAGCGCATCAAGCTCATCAGCGGCGAGGTTCTTCGGGCGAGGTACGGGAATGGGGCTACGGGGCGCAAAGCAAGCTACACGAGGTGCCTATGGTGCCTACTCGACGCGTGAAGCGGAACATTGGCACGCACGAGACCAAATGGTCACCGTGGCCACGCCGGCAACGAGGCTAGGTGGCGGCGCGTTCGGGTGAGCGTGGAATGGTCGCTACAAACGAACAGAGGAGGTAGGTGTCGGTGTCAAAACCGGCGGATCTCGGGTAGGGGGTCCCAAACTGTGCGTCTAGGCGGATGGTAACAAGAGGCAAGGGACACGATGTTTTACCCAGGTTCGGGTCCTCTTGATGGAGGTAAACCCCTACGTCATGCTTGATTAATATTGATGATGTGTGTTACAAGAGTGGATCTACCACGAGATCAAAGAGGCTAAACCCTAGAAGCTAGCCTATGGTATGATTGTTGTTCGTCCTACGGACTAAAGCCATCTGGTTTATATAGACACCGGAGAGGGCTAGGGTTACACAGAGTCGATTACAATGGTAGGAGATCTACATATCCGTATCGCCAAGCTTGCCTTCCACGCCAAGGAAAGTCCCATCTGGACACGGGACGAAGTCTTCAATCTTGTATCTTCATAGTCTTGGAGTCCGGCCGATGATGATAGTTCGGCTATCCGGACACCCCCTAGTCCAGGACTCCCTCAGTAGGGAAGGGCGCATCCGGCGCAGAGGTTCACCGAGGGAGCGTGGGGTCTGGGCAGAGGGCTCGGGGAGGACCGGTGGCGTAGATCAAGGACGAGGACGATGCGATGGCCGAGCCGGAGAAGAAGAAGAGTGCAGCGACGCGAGGGGCTCCGGGGCTCGATCCAGCGGTGTAGTGGAAGCAGAGGACCACGGCGGAGCTGTAGGACTTGCCGGGGCGGCGAACGGACGACGGTGGCCACAGCTACGGCAATCGACGGCGACGGGGGCGCTCGAGCATCTCGAACAGAGGCGAGGAAGGGGACGAGAGGGGGATTGTGGGCGCGCTAGGGTTTCGGGGGAGGGCGAGGGGGCAAGTGGCGTGGGGAGACGAGTGGAGCCCGTGGCTTTGCCCTTATCCTCTTCAGCGCCGCCGACGAGGTGGTCTGGCGGGAGCGCGCTCGGGCGCTCGGGCGCTATAGCAGTGAAAGGGGGAACGACCCCGAGGCGCTGCCCGGCCGGCTAGGCCTGTTGGGCTAAGGCCAAGTGGGGCAGGGGGGTTTGTTTGTTTGTTTTTACTTCGTTTTATTTCCTTTCTTTTTATTTATTCTTTCCTATTTTATTTTAGTTACACTTTATTTAGTTTTAGTAAAATTTATCACTAACACCTAAATTGGTACTTTTAAATAAACTACTAGCACATTAATTCTTATCCCAACTAAAATAGTTTAATATTTTATAAAATTCAAAAGGCATTTATTTTATTATTTAACCTACAGTTTTAATTATTTTGAACACTTAAACATTTTATTAAATTTAGGTTTCTCCACCATAATTACCTATGCATTAGACGGATCACTCCGAACATTTTAGTTTTAATATTTGAAAACTTTTATTGTTTGATTGGTTTTGAATTTGAATTCGAATCGGTTTCGATCTAACGCGAGGTTAGCAACAATAACTGAGGTGATGTGGTATCGTTAACGCGGGATTACTGTAGCCTAATTATCCGGGCGTCACAAAAGTGACAACCATAAGGCTCCTGGCAGTTACCGATAACTTTTACAAAACATGATCATCTCATACAACAACGTATATCACATCATGTCTTGACCATATCACATCACGAGCATGCCCTGCAAAAACAAGTTAGACGTCCTCTACTTTGTTATTGCAAGTTTTACGTGGCTGCTACGGGCTTCTAGCAAGAACCGTTCTTACCTACGGCACAAAACCACAACGGTGATTTATCAAATTTGTTGTTTTAACCTTCAACAATGACCGGCCGCAGTCAAATTCGATTCAACTAAAGTTGGAGAAACAGACACCCCACAGCCACCTTTATGCAAAACTAGTTGCATGTCTGTTGGTGGAACCGGTCTCATGAACGTGGTCATGTAAGGTTGGTCCGGGCCGCTTCATCCAACAATACCGCCAAATCAAAATAAGATGTTGGTGGTAAGCAGTATGACTATCACCGCCCACAACTCTTTGTGTTCTACTCGTGCATATCATCTATGCATAGATCTGGCTCGGATGCCACTATTGGGAAATGTAGCATGCAATTTCAAAAAAAATCCTATGCTCACGCAAGGCCTATCTAGGAGATGCATAGAGATGAGAGGGAGAGAGTGTGTCTATGTACCCTCGTAGACCGAAAGCAGAAGCATTTATCACGCAGTTGATGTAGTCGTACTCTTCGTGATCCGATTACGATCCAACCGATCTAGTGCAGAACGGACGACACCTCCGAGTTTAGCACACATGCGGATCAATGACGTCTCCTCCTTCTTGATCCAGCAAGCAGGAGAGGAGAAGTAGATGGGATCACAACCAACACGATGACATGGTGGTGATGGTGGTGGTGGAGCACCGACAGCGCTTCGCTAAGCGTTGCCGGGACGAGGCAGTGGAACTACGGAGTAACGGGAGAGACAGAGGGGCGCCAAGGGCTTGGTGTGTCCTCTTGGGTGCCCCCTCCTCTCTATATATAGGTGGAGGAGCGTGGAAAATAGCCCCCCAAGCCCTAGGGCGCAACTAAGGGGGAGAGGACTTGGACTCCAACTCCAATCCTATTCCTACCAGGACTCCTTCCTTTTTCACCTTCCCTAGCCACATGGGCTTTTGAGGACTTGGTGCGCCTAGCCCAATAAGGCCAGGGCACCTCCCCGCATCCCATGCTAGCTCTTGGGTCGTGGTGAACCCACTTGCGGACTTTCGGACCCCTCCGGAATTCTTTGGAACCTTCTGGAAGCTTCCCGGTATAATACCGAAAAAACTGCACCATTTTCTAGAACCCAAAATATGACTTCCCATATAAAAATCTTTACCTCTCAACCATTCCAATACTCCTCGTGACGTCCAATATCTCATCTAGGACTTCGAACAACATTTGGTTACCACTCATCAAATATCCCAATACTACTCTAGCGTCAACGAACGTTAAGCGTGCGACCCTACGGGTTCGAGAACTATGTAGACATGACCGAGACACTTCTCCGGTCAATAACCAATAGTGGAACCTGGATGCTCATATTGGCTCCCACATATTCTACGAAGATCTTTATCGGTCAAACCGTTATGACAACATACGTTATTCCCTTTGTCCATCAGTATATTACTTATCTGAGATTCGATCGTCGTTATCTTCATACCTAGTTCGATCCCGTTACCGGCAAGTCTCTTTACTCGTTCCGTAATGCATCATCCTGTAACTAACTCATTAGTCACTTTGCTTGCAAGGCTTCTTATGATGTGCATTACCGAGAGGGCCTAGAGATACCTCTTCGATACTCGGAGTGACAAATCCTAATCTCGACATATGCCAACCCAACAAACACCTTCGAAGATACCTGTAGAGCGTCTTTATAATCACGCAGTTACGTTGTAAAGTTTGATAGCACACAAGGCATTCCTTCGGTATCGGGGAGTTGCATAATCTCATAGTCGAAGGAATATGTATTTGACATGAAGAAAGCAATAGTAATAAAACTTCACGATCAATATGCTATGGTAACGGATGGGTCTTGTCCATCACATCATTCTCCTAATGATGTGATCATGTTCATCAAATGACAACACATGTCTATGGTTAGGAAACTTAACCATTTTTTGATTAATGAGTTATTCTAGTAGAGGCTTACTAGGGACACGGTGTTTTGTCTATGTATCCACACATGTATCAAGTTTCCGGTTAATACAATTCTAGCATAAATAATAAACATTTATCATGAAATAATGAAATATAAAAGAACAACTCTATTATTGCCTCTAGGGAATATTTCCTTCAGTCTCCTCAATTTTGCGCATGCCATTTCACTATTCCATCCTTTACCTCATAAATAGGAACGGGTGTCGGTGTCAAAACCGGTGGATCTCGGGTAGGGTGGCCCAAGCTGTATGTCTGAAGATCGATGGTAACAATGATAAAAGGGACACAATGTTTACCAGGTTCAGACCCTCTTAATGGAGGTAAAGCCCTACTCCTTCTTGATTATATTTGATGAGTATAGGGGTTACAAGAGTTGATCTACCTTGAGATCATAACGGCTAAACCCTAGCTTGGCTAGCCTATCAATGTTATGATCATACCTCCGATATAACCCTCTGGTTTATATAGATACCGGAGGGGCTTAGGGTTGTACAATGTCGGTTTAACAGAAAGGAAATAGTATATCTGGACACCTAAACTTGCCATCCATGTATAGGGAGTCCCTATGGGACACGAGAGGTGGTATTCTACCTTGTATCTTGACAACCCATTAGTCTGGCCCATATCCAATAGACCGGACGCCTGAGGACCCCTTAGTCCAGGACTCCCTCAGTAGCCCCTAACCCAGTCTTCAATGATGATGTGTTCAACACGCATATTATCTTCGGCATTGCAAGGCGGGTTCCCTGAACAATATACGTCATCTTTCCTACATAAAAGAATTGTATTCGGCCTTGCATAATTAACACAATCCTTAGCCGCGAAGGTGGGATATAAAAAAATAGGAACAATGTCTTTACTGACAACTTTTTCCAGTGAAGCATCAAACTTGACCCTTCAGCGTTTTAAACCGTTTTCACACCCCACGTTCTGTGTTTCGAGGTCAAGGCCCATTGGCCCATCCTGTCAAAACAGAGATCGTGCCCACTTATTACGGGATTGCTCATCAATAAGATTTGGATAATCCAACCATTTACGGCACATGCTTTCGTTGGGAACAGGCGAGTTTCAAGGCATAAGTGGGGGGACGGTTGATATTTTTACTGCCTATAAGAGGGCAATGAATTTCTCCTTTCTTCCCCATGCCTTCCAATCTCCTCAGCCTTCCAATCTCCCAAGCTCTCAACGCCCAAAAAGTTTTCGTCTTCCTCGCCACCACCACCACCACCACCTCTTCCTTCGACCATGGCCGAATCCAGTTCCAAGGGCAAGTGGGGGGCCTCCTCCGTCACGGAGAAGGAGATAAAGGATCTCTAGAGCGCAGGATACCTAGCCGCCACCATCGCGCATAGGCTCCCCACCAAGGGTCAGATCATCCCCACTCCGGAGGCCGATGAGAGGGTCGTTTTCCTCTCCCATTTCCTTAGAGGGTTAGGTTTTCCACTCCACCCCTTTGTCCGGGGACTCATGTTCTATTACGGGCTAGATTTCCATGATCTAGCCCCGAACTCTTTCCTTCACATCTTGGCGTTTATCGTCGTGTGTGAGGTTTACTCCGCATCCCCCCACACTTTGGCCTATGGCTGAAAGTCTTCAATGTGAAGCCGAAGGTGGTCGGCGGGTAACATGCAGACTGTGGCGGGGCCATCAAGTTGCCCAACGCCACATGTCCCAAGGGGGCCTTCGCAGAGACCGTCAAGATCTGGCAACAAGAGTGGTTTTATATTACTGAGCCGTGTCGCACCAAGTAGGCGGCGATTCCGGAGTTCAGATCCGGACCCCCCATGAGTCTCATTTCCTGGACTGCAAAGGGCCTCAACTGGGGGTCCCAGATGGAGGTGCAAATGCTGCAGACGCGTATCACCAACGTGATGAGCAAGAACGTTGGTCTCACCAATGTGGTGTAGATTATGCTCTTCTGTTGCATCCTCCCCTGCCAACGCCGGACTTCCCCCATGTGGGAGTTCAATCCGGAGGAGCGCAAACTCTGCAACACTTCCTCAACACGATGCACAGGGGGATGTGGAAGCTACTTTTCAAGGCGCAGAAGAGCTGGCCCATGCAGACCGAAGACATCGGCCTCGATACCGAAAATCCGGCCACTCCGGTAAGTGTTAATTTTCCGAAGATATGTCCGGTCTATATATTCGATCAATACAAATCTTATCAGTCCACCTCTTTATAGGGTTGGATAAAGAAGGTGGAGCGGATCAAGAGTCTAGCTCTGTTGCCCGAAGACCCAGTCACTCTCAGCTAGAGGAGATGCTGGTCCCGGCGCCCTACCAAGCGCCGGAGAAAAAGAGCAAGAAGAAGAGCAAGGAGCTCAAGGGCAGGCTCCGCCGCAGAGGTCCTTCGGACGCTGTGTCCAGAGAGACTGAGGTCGTCTCCTCTCATGAGGAAGACAGGGACGAAGAGGAAGAGGAGGAAGTGAAGAGAAACTCCCCTCACATGAAGAGGAGGAAGAAGAGGACGGCCTCCGAGAATCCGGAGGAGGCGACACCGAAGAGGAAGAAGGTTACCCTCTCGGTAAGTTCGGACTCAGAGTCCGAACACAGCCCAAGGAGAGCTCCCACGGTTAAGCCCCTGGACGAATCATAAGTATCAAAGCCTTACTTGTTCAGTTTTCACTTACCCGCCTCTGTCTAAACTGTATCTTTGCTTGTATTTTAGCCCTCTGCGCGATATACCAAACTGATACATCTCCAACGTATCTATAATTTTTTATTGTTCCATGCTATTATATTACCCATTTTGGATATTTATGGGCTTTAATTTACACTTTTATATCATTTTTGGGACTAACCTACTAACCGGAGGCCCAGCCCGAATTGCTGTTTTTTGCCTATTTCAGTGTTTCGAAGAAAAGGAATATCAAATGGAGTCCAAACGGAATGAAACCTTCGGGAGTGATTTTTTTGGAACAAACGCAATCCAGGAGACTTGGAGTGGACCTCAAGATGCAAACGAGGCGGCCACGAGGGTGCCCGGCGCAGCCCCCACCCTCGTGGGCCCATCGTTGCTCCACCGATGTACTTCCTTCGCCTATATATACTCCCGTACCCTAAAAACATCGGAGAGCACCACGAAAACCTAATTCCACCGCCGCAATCTTTTGTATCCGCGAGATCCCATCTTAGAGCCTCCACCGGTGCTCCGCCGGCGGGGGAATCAACCACGGAGGGCCTCTACATCATCTCCAAGGCCTCACTGATGAGTTGTGAGTAGTTTACCACAGACCTTCGGGTCCATAGTTATTAGCTAGATGTCTTCTTCTCTCTCTTTGAATCTCAATACCAAGTTCTCCTCGATCTTCTTGGAGATCTATTCAATGTAACTCTTTTTGCAATGTGTTTGTCGAGATCCGATGAATTGTGGGTTTATGATCAAGTTTATCTATGAGAAATATTTGAATCTCCTCTAAATTCTTTTATGTGTGATTAAGTTATCTTTGCAAGTCTCTTCGAATTATCAGTTTGGTTTGGCCTACTAGATTGATCTTTCTTGCAATGGGAGAAGTGCTTAGCTTTGGGTTCAATCTTGCGGTGTCCTTTCCGAGTGACAGCAGGGGAAGCAAGACACGTATTGTATTGTTGCCATCGAGGATAAAAAGATGGGGTTTATATCATATTTCATGAGTTTATCCCTCTACATCATGTCATCTTTCTTAATGCATTACTCTGTTCTTATGAACTTAATACTCTAGATGCAGGCAGGAGTCAGTCAATGTGTGGAGTAATAGTAGTAGATGCACAATCGTTTCGATCTACTTGTCACGGACGTGATGCCTATATACATGATCATGCCTAGATAATCTCATAACTATGCACTTTTCTATCAATCGCTTGACAGTAGTTTGTTCACCCATCGTAATACTTATGCTATCTTGAGAGAAGCCATTAGTGAAACATATGGTCCCCGGGTCTATCTTTTATCATATAAGTTTTCCATCTACTTTTATTTGCATCTTTTATTTTCCAATCTATATCATAAAAATACCAAAAAAATATCTTATCTTATTATCTCTATTAGATCTCACTTTTGCAAGTTTCCGTGAAGGGATTGACAACCCCTTTATCGCGTTGGTTGCGAGGTTCTTGTTTTTTTGTGTAGGTGTGTGGGACTTTTGAGGAGCCTCCTACTGGAATGATACCTTGGTTCTCAAAAACTGAGGGAAATACTTACGCTACTTTGCTGCATCACCCTTTCCTCTTCAAGGGAAAAACGAACACATGCTCAAGAGTTAGCGAGAAGGATTTCTGGCGCCATTGCCGGGGAGGTCTTCGCTCAAGTCAAGACATACCAAGTACCCATCACAAACTCATCTCACTCGCATTACATTATTTGCCATTTGCCTCTCGTTTTCCTCTCCCCCACTTCACCCTTGCCGTTTTATTCGCCCTCTCTTTTCCAATCTCCTTTCTCTTTTGCTTGCCTTTTTGTGTGCTTGTGTGTTGGATTGTTTGTCACTATGGCGCAAGATAATACCAAATTGTATGACTTTTCCAATACCAATAATAATTATTTCCTTAGCACTCCGATTGCTCCTCTTAATGATGTTGAATCTTGTGAAATCAATGCTGCTTTGTTGAATCTTGTTATGAAAGATCAATTCTCTCACCTTCCTAGTGAAGATGCCGCTACTCATCTAAACAACTTTGCTGATTTGTGTGATATGCAAAAGAAGAAAGATACGGATAATGATATTGTTAAATTGAAGTTATTTCCATTTTCACTTAGAGATCGTGCTAAAACTTGGTTTTTGTCTTTGCCTAAGAATAGTATTGATTCATGGAATAAGTGCAAAGATGCTTTTATCTCTAAGTATTTTCCTCCCGCTAAGATCATCTGTCACGACCGGTTTTTCAATAAAAATATTTATTGAGAAAACCAATCTTTAAGTCCCAGTATAGGAAAAGTCATCCTTTCTGGTAGACAAAAGCTTGATAAGCAGAGAACCAGTAGCATCAAATATATTACAGGGTTGAGCTGATGTTGCTCAACAATTTATTACAAACTCGCCAATATTGTACATATGGGCGGATATGACACAGGGGTGGGGTGGCATGCTACTAGCTCGAGGGAAAAGTGGTGGTGGATAACTTGACTTCTACTGGCAGTACATCGAGCGTCGAGGTGAGGCTCGATGAATTTATTTGGGGTTGCGGAAGCGGATAATACAATGATCAAGACAGGATCGCACGAGACTGACTGGGACTCCTCTAGGCGTCGGACTCGCTATCAAACTCGTCATCCAAGAGATCGCCTTCATCAGCATCTGGCCAAATCAACAAGCCAGGTGAGTACTTGAAAGTACTCGCAAGACAGTTCGGACAAAAGATACAATCAATGAATGCATGAATGCGTCATGAATAAAGGATGATGCTCATAACAATGGTAAGAATTTCAGGACTTGATAGATAAAATAAATAGCTGAAAAACCGATCGGGTGTCTGGAGCGACGCCTCGAAAGGTAAATAAATAAAAATGCATGCCGCAGTCGGGCGTCTAAGCGACACCACATAAAGGGCTTTAAAATAAATGCCACAGTCGGACGTCTGGGCGACATCACATAAAGGGCTTTTAAAAGAAAGGCCACAGTCGGACGTCTGGGCGACATCACATAAAGGGCTTTAAAAGAAAGGCCACAGTCGGACGTCTGGGCGACATCACATAAAGGGCTTTAAAAGAAAGGCCACAATCAGACGTCTGGGCGACATCACAGGCAATGCTTTAAAAGAAATACCACAGTCGGACGTCTGGGCGACATCACAGAAAGGGCTTTAAAAGAAATACCGCAGTCGGACGTCTGGGCGACATCACAGACAGGGCTTTAAAAGAAATACCACCGTCGGACGTCTGGGCGACATCACAGACAGGGCTTATAACAAAAGTAAATAACAGGTCCGCCACCGTCGGACGTCTGAGCGACATCGCAGACAGGGCTTATAATAAAAGTAAATAACAATTAGTCCATCCACAAGAATAATCTTTTAACAGGATTTATCACACATAAATCCCACCGGAGTTTTGTCACTGAGGCTGATACCTGACAAGATAAGATAGTTATAGTACTCGAACAAAGTACAACATAATCGAAAGGTTGAGACTCTGCAGAGTTTGGAAGAACTGAACACAGCCAACGGATTTCCGTAGTCACGAAGGACTAGTTCCGTTTATGGTTTTTCGGTAGAAACACATTTAACTAGTACACACCCATTTCACCTCATGTTGCCAGGAATCACCCTGGCCAACGTCCAAGAAAAACTTTGAGACGGGGAGGCCACAACCTCGAATAGCATGGGATCAAATTTCTTTACGTGCGCTCTAAGGGGTGCCCCCCTCTCGGTCCCAACCGGAAACACCCATGCCCCCTGACCGGATGACGGGCTTTAATCCAGGGCCATGGAACCCTCATCCCGGCCTCTCCACTTGGTGTGTACCAGGAAAACGATTTGCAACTTACTATGCCATATTCCTTTCGGAAAACATGTGACAGTATAGGGTGGAATGAGTGGGAATGTGAATGGTGTCATGACGACACGGAAGTCAAATAATCCGGCATAAGACTGGCATGTCACAACACTGCCATCTTACCCATCCTCATACCAACACATGGCTTTGCAAATATGTGTCCAACAACATAATGCTTTCCGAAAACATACTCTCCGATTATGTGCATGAGATATATCATGCAAAGTGATGTTCATAAACATGCCACGACTATACTAAAATGCAAACATGCAACAACACTCATCATATCAAGAGTTCAAACATGCTTGCCTGGTTCGGAGTAGTCGGAGTCTAACTGTGCGAAGTTTGCCGCTCCGTCACCTCCTCCGGTATCTATGGTATAAAGAAAATATGCACGTAATGTAAATACCGTGAGTGTACATAGAAGTGTTCCAAATTTTTTTCAAATAAATATGATAAAAAACTAGACAAAAATCTAAAGAGAACAGAAGAAGAATCACTCAAAAATTCCCTTCCGTTAAAAAGTTATAAGTGTTTTAACCCAAGGACTCATCTTTAATGAAACAGAAAACTTCCAGGGGGTTCTGCGTAAAAGTACACATAACGTTTCGTTTAAGAAAAATAAAAACAACGGTTGTGAGGCTGACAGGCGGGCCCCACCTGTCGGGTTTGAATGTTCAAACAGAGGAACAGAGCGCGACGGCGCCCGAGAGGTGCGGTGGTCGCCGGCGGCGATCCACAGCGAGGCAAGGTGATCGGAGTGTACCTTCGAGATTAGTGCACCGTTCCGCGTCTGTTGGTGGTGGTGGTGGTCGCCGGCGAGCATTGTGTCGACGGCGGCCCTAGCTCCGGCGGACGGCAGTTCGGGCAGTCGTGGGTCTCATCGGAGGGTGCTGCGGAGATGAAATTGAGGAGGGGGTTAGACTTGCGGTAGCATGAGGGGGTAGTTGACGTGATTAGGGCGCCGGAGATGGCCTCATCGGAGTGAATCATGGTGGAGGCCGAGGCGGAACGGGGCGGCCGGAGCTAGGGAAGAGGACCTCCTCGGGGTCCCCCTGGTGGCCTGGCAGGGTGCTGGTGAGGTGCAAAGGGGGTGTGTGCTCGAGGGCGAGCTCAGGAGCCCTTTATATAGGCGGTCCGAGGCGGTGGCCGAGAACGGGATTCTCTGGCGAAGTTTACGGTGGCGCAGGGCATTGGTTGGGGTGGTTTAGAGGTTGAGCGCCGTCGTGCGGGTCCACTGACTCCATTTTGGTGCTAAGCGCATCGCGATACGGAGGTTTATGGGGAGCTCGACGGAACGGGGCTGCGTGGGCCCGTCGGCGGCAGGGAACGCGCTCTGCGCGTGCCGCGCCACGGCGACGGCGCTGCATGTGTGCGCTGGCAAGGAGGTGGCCACGCGGAGCCACCAGGTCGCTTGGGTGGCGCCGAATGGCGTTGAGCCGCCGTTCTGCTTTCTGTCGGCCGCTACGGCGCTACGGCCGCCGCAGGACACGCCGGCGCAGGCGGGCCAGGGCGCCACCGGCGCCAGGAAGGCTCCAAGTGCACGTGCGGGGTGCTGTCCAGGGGGAAGGGGCCATGCGCAACGTGCCAGAGTGCACTGTCGACACGTGACTGAAATCTGACGAAGGAAAAAGACATTGAATGTCTGAATTTTTCTGAATATGGCTAGAACAGTGCATGCAAGGTGTTCGACAGAATGTTCCAGGTATGTAGGGATTTTTCCTTGAGCTGGTTTTTGGTGGAGGGGCCTCTCATTGCACCTAGAGGCTGCCTGAATATTTGTGGAATTTTTGGAGAGGTATAGATATGAATTTCACCAAATTTGGCAAATCTGGTCCAAACTTGCAGTGAGTGTAATTTGAAATATTTGAACATGAGAAGAGTGGATCAAGATGGTTCTGGGTTGAGGGTTCAAAGGACTATCCAGGGGTGTTGAGTTGAGGTCAAAAATCAAGAGTATTAGGGTACTTGCTTTGTAATCCACTAAGGTTCAAAAGAGAAGACAGAATTATTTTGGGAGGGGAAAAAGTTGGAATAAAATCCAAAAATGGATTTTATTAGTTTTGACAGAATGTTAGGGTTGAACTATAGTGGGAGGAAAGGTTTTGGGAAAATTTTACCATGGGTGGCATGGTAAAATTTGGAAGGGATCAAAACCAAATAAAAACCCAAAACAAAAAGGGGGTTTTCATTTCAAATGAAACCAAAACCAGGAAAAGGATTTATGAGAGGTCAAACTTAGAAGATGGTTTTTAGGAAGGGTTTAAATGACCTTCTTTCAAACCAAGCAAGGGTTCTTTCTGAAAAAAAAATCACAAAAATTTTGGAGTGTCACAGCACCTACCCCCTTAGGAAAAATATCGTCCCCGAGATTTCAGCTGATCCTTAAACAGGTGTTGGTGCTCTGTCCGAAGAAAGTCCTCGCTCTCCCAAGTTGCTTCATTCTCGGTGTGATTGCTCCATTGAACTCTGAAAAACTTAATAGTTTTCTGTCGGGTCCTCCTCTCAGATTCTTCCAATATTTTTATCGGGTGCTCCCGGTAAGTGAGGTCTGGTTGTACGTCAATATACTCATGTGAAACTTGCTTCTCTGGGTTGCTTATGTATTTTCTCAACTGCGAGATGTGAAACACGTTGTGGATACCGGATAAGTCTCCGGGCAGGTCCAGCTGGTAGGCTACCTTGCCTTGCCGGGCCACTATATGAAATGGTCCGATGAATCTTGGTGCTAGTTTCCCCTTAATCTTGAATAGTTGCAGACCCTTCATAGGAGAAACTCTCAGGTATACCAATTCTCTGGGTTCAAAACTGATTTCCCGATGCTTTCGGTCGTAATAACTCTTTTGTCGACTTTGAGCTGTTTTGAGTCGTTCTCTAATCGTCTTAACTTTCTCCTCGGCCTCTCTGAGCATATCTGGGCCAAAAATATGGCTGTCTCCTGTCTCTGACCAAATTAGCAGGGTACGACATCTTCTCCCATATAGAGCTTCAAAGGGTGCCATTTGTAAGCTGGCTTGATAGCTGCTGTTGTGTGCGAATTCTGCATATGGCAAACTTTCTTCCCAACTGTTCCCGTAGGTGAGGACACAAGATCTTAGCATGTCTTCTAAGATTTGGTTTACGCGTTCTGTTTGTCCATCAGTCTGGGGATGGTATGCAGTACTGAAGGCTAGTTGGGTTCCCAGTGCCTGTTGTAGGTGATCCCAGAATGCAGAGACGAACTGTGTGCCTCTATCGAAGATAATAGTCTTAGGGACTCCATGAAGGCAGACGATACGGGCAAGATAAAGTCTGGCTAGTCTCTGAGTGGTATAAGTTGTTTTTACCGGAATAAAATGTGCCACCTTGGTTAATCTGTCGGTTATGACCCATATGGCATTGTTTCCGTGTTGTGATCGGGGCAGTCCAACGATAAAGTCCATTCCAATCTCGTCCCATTTCCACTCGGGTATCTTATTTGGCTGTAACAGTCCGGCTGGTTTCTGGTGCTCGGCCTTGATACGCTGACAAGAGTCACAGCATGCAATGAACGTGGCTATATCTCTCTTCATACCGTGCCACCAAATTTTTTTCTGAAGGTCTTTGTACATCTTTGTCCCTCCAGGATGAATTGAATACGGAGCTGTGTGACTTTCAGTTAATATCTGCTGTTTGAGGTCCTTGACATTTGGTACGCATAGCCTTTCTCCATACCACAATATTCCCTGCTCATCTATGTTGAATTCTGAGGCTTTTCCCAAACTCACTTTTCTTTTTATGCCCTCAATGCTGGGGTGTCCGTGCTGGGCTACCTTGATACTTTCCATTAGTGTAGGTTGTAGCTCTATATTCGACACACTGCCCTCGGTAACCATTATTAGATTGAGTCGGGCAAATTCTTGTTGAAATACTGGCCTCAATTTTGGGATATTGTCATTGTCTGTGCTGGGATTTCGACTAAGTGCATCTGCCACAACATTTGCTTTTCCGGGATGATAGTGGATTCCAACATCATAGTCTTTCACCAATTCTAACCAGCGTCGTTGCCGTAAATTTAACTCTGGCTGTGTGAAAATATACTTAAGACTCTTATGGTCTGTGTATATCTCGCAACGATTCCCAAGTAGGAAGTGTCTCCATTCCTTGAGTGCATGGATGACTGCTGCCAATTCCAAGTCATGAGTGGGATAATTTTCCTCATGCTTGCGTAGTTGTCTGGAGACATACGCAACTACCTTGCCTTCTTGCATTAATACGCATCCGAGGCCTTTCCGGGATGCGTCACAATATACCTCAAAGTTCTTGTGTATATCTGGCACAATTAGCACTAGTGCCGTTGTTAATTTTCTTTTTAGCTCTTGGAAGCTTTTCTCACATGCTTCTGTCCATTCAAATTTCTTGCCTTTCTTGAGCAATTGTGTCATGGGCTTTGCTATAGTGGAGAATCCTTCAATAAATCTCCAATAATAGCCTGCCATTCCCAAGAAACTCCGTATCTCCGTTACGTTAGCTGGCGGTTTCCAGCCAAGTACGGCCTTGACTTTTTCCGGATCAACTGCAATACCTTCTTGGGTTAGCACGTGGCCCAGAAAACCCACTTGCCTTAGCCAAAACTCACATTTGCTGAATTTGGCGTATAGTTGATGTTTCCTGAGTTCTCCGAGTACAATCCTGAGATGTTCAACATGCTCTTCTGGTGTTTTGGAATATATCAGAATATCATCGATGAACACCACAACAAACTTATCCATATACTTCATAAATACTTTGTTCATGAGGTGAACAAAATATCCGGGGGCGTTGGTTAGCCCAAAAGGCATTACGGTGAACTCATACAACCCATATCTGGAGGTAAATGCGGTCTTGGGAATATCTTCTGTTCGTACTTTTAACTGGTGGTATCCCGATCTCAAATCAATTTTCGAGAAGACTTTGGCCTGTGCGAGCTGATCGAATAAATCATTTATTTGGGGCATTGGGTATTTGTTCTTGATTGTGACCATGTTGAGAGCTCGATAATCAATACACAACCTCATTGTTCCATCCTTCTTCTTGGCAAATAAAATTGGAGAACCCCAAGGTGAGGAGCTGGCTCGTATGTATCCTTTCTCCAATAATTCTTTTATTTGCTTCTTCAACTCTACCAATTCAGATGGTGCCATTCTGTAAGGTTTCTTGTAAATAGGAGTGGTTCCGGGTGCTAGCTCAATGCTGAATTCTATCTCTCGGTCTGGTGGCATGCCTGGTAGTTCTTCTGGAAATACATCTAGAAATTCACATACCACTGGAACTTTGTTCAACTCAAAAACGTCCACCTTGTTTAATCTAGGTTGCCTAGGTATTTGTCTCTCTCTGGCTGAAACTTTTATTTTCTTCCCTTGATGGTGGGTGAGGATCACGGTACGGTTGAAGCAGTCAATAAAACATTTGTTGGTTGTCAACCAATCCATTCCTAGGATGACATCCAGTCCTTTGCTCTCCAGTACAATAAGGTTGGCGTAAAAATTCAATCCTTCAAATTCAATAACCACACCTTGCCAGTAATTCTGAGTCACTTGCTTAATTCCAGGGGACTTGACTATCATTGATTTTTCCAAGGGAAGCATCGAAAAATTATTTTGCAAAGCAAAACTTTTTGAAATGAATGAGTGAGAAGCTCCAAAATCAAACAAAACCATGGCAGGTATTGTGTTGACGGGGTACGTACCGAGTACGATATCTGGGGCGTTCTGTGCTTCCTCTCGGGTCACGTGGTTCAAGTGACCTTTCCGGTGGTTGTTGTTGGGGTTGAAATTGCTTCGCTTTGGTGCTGAATTATTTCCACCATTATTGAGCTTCGGGTTTGAGTTCCTTGGCTTGGGACGCTGCTTGGAATAGTGCCCTTCTTCTCCACAAGCATAACAGGTAACGCCTGGGCAATAGGTGAATTCCTTGTCCCTTGCATGGAAATTCTTGGTTGGACGTGAATTATTCACCGGGGTTTTGTGTGAATCCCCCTTCTGAAATTCCTTCTTGCTCCTGTGATTGCGAGAAAAATTAGTCTGGTCCCTTTTCCGTTTGCGTATATCTTCCAGGCTACGTCGCTCATTTTCCAGGGTAATGGCCTTATCCACCAGTGTTTTAAAATCTGGAAAGGTGTGCACAACTAGCTGGCACTTAAGGGCGGGTGCCAGGCCTTCCAAGAATTTTTCCATCTTCTTGCTCTCGGTCATGCGTTCTTCATTTGCGTAGCGAGACAGCAGTGTGAATTGGTTGTTGTATTCTGACACTGTCGTGGCTCTTTGCTTGAGTTCATCAAATTCCTTCTTCTTGATTTTCATGACGCTTTTAGGAATGTGTGCCCCACGAAAACCTTCCTTGAAATTTTCCCAGGTGATTTCATTTTCGTTGGGGTGCATGTGCAGAAAGTTTTCCCACCATGATGCAGCTGCACCTGTGAGATAATGTGGTGCATACAGTACTTGTTCACGGTCGGAACACTGTGCGATAATTAATTTTCTCTCCATGTCTCGAAGCCAGTCTTCGGCCTCAAGAGGCTTGTCAGTATGAGAAAATGTTGGAGGACGCGTCTTCTTTAACTCAGATAATTTGGATTGCGGTTGATACTGACCACGGTTACTTCCCATATTGATGAATTGGTTCATCATTTCTTGGTGGTGCTGCTGACTCTGTTCATACAAACGACAAACTTGTGTAAAAGCTGTTTCACTGTCCTGTTGACTTGTCTGACCCTGAGTGAAATTCTGGTTCTGCGGTGTGCCATAATTTTCTTCTGGCTGGGTTGGCATGGAGCGCGTCCAAGGACGAGACATCTTTCACTCTGGGGATATATTTTGTGAACTCGTAAGACACGAAGAAGAGTCGCAAAAGTCAATAAAATCACACGCAAAGCACATTTTTAAATTCCAGGGTAGTTTTGGAAACACACGATTGCGCGCGGAGAAGGACTAGTGCATATCTTACACGCGGGCATAATTATACATTACATCACTCAGGATATGCGTACATAATCCTGACATGTTATTTAAACTAGTGCACTCCTCCAGATCCTACATGATGCGCAAACAGGCTACTTCTCACAACCTAAGTACATAAAAACATATTACACAAGTTGATGCATCGCATGGCGTGTATGCGCACTTAGTCGGAGACGGTGAGGATCTCCCTTGGCCTGCCGAGGGTGAGACGTAGGGACACTGGGGAATCAACCTCCTCCTCGCTAATAGGTTCCAGACGAGAAATGTTGTGCTGAGCTGAAGGAGCGGGTGCCTTAGGCGGAATGACACGAATACGAGTGGGTGGAATAGGTGGGGTAGCACGTATGGGAGTGGGTGTAACAAGTGGTGCAAAGCGGACAGGAGTGGGTGCAATAGCCTGGTTAAATTCCTCTGTGGTAGGCAGACGATGAGCAGTGGCGAGTATGGTAGGTGAGTGAGATGCTGTGGATGACACAAAAGTCAGTGGTGGAGCGGTGTGCAGGAGTTCCCTCCTGTTAGCAGCACAGCCATGAACTGAGTCCATGCGTGCAGCTACGAGGTCATCCACCATACAGTCGAATGCTGCCTCCAGGGCTCGGAGGTACTCGACCAGCATCTCAAAGGCTTCGTCTCGCTCTCCTCTGGGGCAAGAGAAAGAGTAGTGACATGTGTAAGGCACATGACATGGAAGGTAGCGGTAGCGACGGGTCTTCATTGCCGGAAGGACATCCCGAAGACGGGCTATCGTCTCGCGGGCAGCCATCTGCATAGCATGCCTTTCTGTAGGCATGGCTCTCCCCATGAATCGGAGATGGCGTACTTCAGCATGGCCTCCCCTAAATTGCACCGCGGCTTGGTGCATAGTCAGACTGTCATTGATCTTGTGTGGATAAAGCGTGAAGACTGGGTGCACAGATGGCCCCATCGCGACCTGAACGATGAAGGAGAGGAGTTTGACGAACCCCTCAGGCACGTTGGCGAACATCTGAGATTCGCAGTCGTTGCCGGCCATCTACAAAAGTAGGCAAAAATTCTGAGTGGTCAGATCATAAATTTTATGTTGACTGTCAGAAAATGACTACATTTGTAAAAACATGAATAACTCTACCCTGCTAAAAACCAATTAGCGATCGCACCTAGTGGCTTCCTACAGTCAGCCTGGCTCTGGTTACCAAGTCTGTCACAACCGGTTTTTCAATAAAAATATTTATTGAGAAAACCAATCTTTAAGTCCGAGTATAGGAAAAGTCATCCTTTCTGGTAGACAAAAGCTTGATAAGCAGAGAACCAGTAGCATCAAATATATTACAGGGTTGAGCTGATGTTGCTCAACAATTTATTACAGACTCGGCAATATTGTACATATGGGCGGATATGACACAGGGGTGGGGTGGCATGCTACTAGCTAGAGGGAAAAGTGGTGGTGGATAACTTGACTTCTACTGGCAGTACATCGAGCGTCGAGGTGAGGCTCGATGAATTTATTCGGGGTTGCGGAAGCGGATAATACAATGATCAAGACAGGATCGCACGAGACTGACTGGGACTCCTCTAGGCGTCGGACTCGCTATCAAACTCGTCATCCAAGAGATCGCCTTCATCAGCATCTGGCCAAATCAACAAGCCAGGTGAGTACTTGAAAGTACTCGCAAGACAGTTCGGACAAAAGATACAATCAATGAATGCGTGAATGCGTCATGAATAAAGGATGATGCTCATAACAATGGTAAGAATTTCAGGACTTGATAGATAAAATAAATAGCTGAAAAACCGATCGGGTGTCTGGAGCGACGCCTTGAAAGGTAAATAAATAAAAATGCATGCCGCAGTCGGGCGTCTAAGCGACACCACATAAAGGGCTTTAAAATAAATGCCACAGTCGGACGTCTGGGCGACATCACATAAAGGGATTTTAAAAGAAAGGCCACAGTCGGACGTCTGGGCGACATCACATAAAGGGCTTTAAAAGAAAGGGCACAGTCGGACGTCTGGGCGACATCACATAAAGGGCTTTAAAAGAAAGGCCACAGTCGGATGTCTGGGCGACATCACAGGCAGGGCTTTAAAAGAAATACCACAGTCGGACGTCTGGGCGACATCTCAGACAGGGCTTTAAAAGAAATACCACAGTCGGACGTCTGGGTGACATCACAGAAAGGGCTTTAAAAGAAATACCGCAGTCGGACGTCTGGGCGACATCACAGACAGGGCTTTAAAAGAAATACCACCGTCGGACGTCTGGGCGACATCATAGTAAGGGCTTATAACAAAAGTAAATAACAGGTCCGCCACCGTCGGACGTCTAAGCGACATCGCAGACAGGGCTTATAATAAAAGTAAATAACAATTAGTCCATCCACAAGAATAATCTTTTAACAGGATTTATCACACATAAATCCCACCGGAGTTTTGTCACTGAGGCTGATACCTGACAAGATAAGATAGTTATAGTACTCGAACAAAGTACAACATAATCGAAAGGTTGAGACTCTGCAGAGTTTGGAAGAACTGAACACAGCCAACGGATTTCCGTAGTCACGAAGGACTAGTTCTGTTTATGGTTTTTCGGTAGAAACACATTTAACTAGTACACACCCATTTCACCTCACGTTGCCAGGAATCACCCTGGCCAACGTCCAAGAAAAACTTCGAGACGGGGAGGCCACAACCTCGAATAGCATGGGATCAAATTTCTTTACGCGCGCTCTAAGGGGTGCCCCCCTCTCGGTCCCAACCGGAAACACCCATGCCCCCTGACCGGATGACGGGCTTTAATCCAGGGCCATGGAACCCTCATCCCGGCCTCTCCACTTGGTGTGTACCAGGAAAATGATTTGCAACTTACTATGCCATATTCCTTTCGGAAAACATGTGACAGTATAGGGTGGAATGAGTGGGAATGTGAATGGTGTCATGATGACACGGAAGTCAAATAATCCGGCATAAGACTGGCATGTCACAACACTGCCATCTTACCCATCCTCATACCAACACGTGGCTTTGCAAATATGTGTCACAACATAATGCTTTCCGAAAACATACTCTCCGATTATGTGCATGAGATATATCATGCAAAGTGATGTTCGTAAACATGCCATGACTATAGTAAAATGCAAACATGCAAAAACACTCATCATATCAAGAGTTCAAACATGCTTGCCTGGTTCGGAGTAGTCGGAGTCTAACTGTGCGAAGTTTGCCGCTCCGTCACCTCCTCCGGTATCTACAGTATAAAGAAAATACGCACGTAACGTAAATACCATGAGTGTACAGAAAAGTGTTCCAAATTTTTTTCAAATAAATATGATAAAAAACTAGACAAAAATCTAAAGAGAACAGAAGAAGAATCACTCAAAAATTCCTTCTATTAAAAAGTTATAAGTGTTTTAACCCAAGGACTCATCTGTAATGAAACAGAAAACTTCCAGGGGGTTCTGCGGAAAAGTATAGATAATGTTTCGTTTAAGAAAAATAAAAACAACGGCTGTGAGGCTGACAGGCGGGCCCCACCTGTCGGGTTTGAAAGTTCAAACAGAGGAACAGAGCGCGACGGCGCCCGAGAGGTGCGGTGGTCGCCGGCGGCGATCCACGGCGAGGCAAGGTGATCAGAGTGTACCTTCGAGATCAGTGCACCATTCCGCGTCTGTGGGTGGTGGTGGTGGTCACCGGCGAGCACTGTGTCGACGGCGGCCCTAGCTCCGGCGGACGGCGGTTCGGGCAGTCGTGGGTCTCGTTAGAGGGTGCTGTGGAGATGAAATTGAGGAGGGGGTTAGACTTGCGGTAGCATGATGGGGTAGTTGACGTGATTAGGGCGCCGGAGATGGCCTCACCGGAGTGAATCATGGTGGAGGCCGAGGCGGAATGGGGCGGCCGGAGCTGGGGAAGAGGACCTCCTCGGGGTCCCCCTGGTGGCCTGGCAGGGTGCTGGTGAGGTGCAAAGGGGGTGTGTGCTCGAGGGCGAGCTCGGGAGCCCTTTATATAGGCGGTCCGAGGCGGTGGCCGAGAACGGGATTCTCCGGTGAAGTTTACGGCGGCGCAGGGCATTGGTCGTGGTGGTTTAGAGGTTGAGCGCCGTCGTGCGGGTCCACTGACTCCATTTTGGTGCGAAGCGCGTCGGGATACGGAGGTTTAGGGGGAGCTCGACGGAACGGGGCTGCGCGGGCCCGTCGGCGGCAGGGAGCGTGCTCTGCGCATGCCGCGCCACGGCGACGGCGCTGCATGCGTGCGCTGGCAAGGAGGTGGCCACGCGGAGCCACCAGGTCGCTTGGGTGGCGCCGAACGGCGTTGAGCCGCCGTTCTGCTTTCTGTCGGCCGCTACGGCGCTACGGCCGCCGCAGGACACGCCGGCGCAGGCGCGCCAGGGCGCCACCGACGCCAGGAAGGCGCCAAGTGCGCGTGCGGGGTGCTGTCCAGGGGGAAGTGGCCATGCGCAACGTGCCAGAGTGCACTGTCGACGTGTGACTGAAATCTGACGAAGGAAAAAGACACTGAATGTCTGAATTTTTCTGAATATGGCTAGAACAGTGCATGCAAGGTGTTCGACAGAATGTTCCAGGTATGTAGGGATTTTTCCTTGAGCTGGTTTTTGGTGGAGGGGCCTCTCATTGCACCTAGAGGCTGCCTGAATATTTGTGGAATTTTTGGAGAGGTATAGATATGAATTTCACCAAATTTGACAAATCTGGTCCAAACTTGCAGTGAGTGTAATTTGAAATATTTGAACAGGAGAAGAGTGGATCAAGATGGTTCTGGGTTGAGGGTTCAAAGGACTATCCAGGGGTGTTGAGTTGAGGTCAAAAATCAAGAGTATTAGGGTACTTGCTTTGTAATCCACCAAGGTTCAAAAGAGAAGACAGAATTATTTTGGGAGGGGAAAAAGTTGGAATAAAATCCAAAAATGGATTTTATTAGTTTTGACAGAATGTTAGGGTTGAACTATAGTGGGAGGAAAGGTTTTGGGAAAATTTTACCATGGGTGGCATGGTAAAATTTGGAAGGGATCAAAACCAAATAAAAACCCAAAACAAAAAGGGGGTTTTCATTTCAAATGAAACCAAAACCAGGAAAAGGATTTATGAGAGGTCAAACTTAGAAGATGGTTTTTAGGAAGGGTTTAAATGACCTTCTTTCAAACCAAGCAAGGGTTCTTTCTAGAAAAAAAATCACAAAAATTTTGGAGTGTCACATCATCTCCCTTAGGAACGATATTATGAATTTTAAACAACTTGATCATGAGAATGTTGCCCAATCTTGGGAAATAATGAAATTAATGATTCGCAATTGCCCTACTCATGGTTTGAACTTATGGATGATCATACAAAAAATTTATGCCGGATTGAATTTTGCTTCTAGAAATCTTTTAGATTCGGTCGTGGGAGGCACTTTTATGGAAATCACCTTAGGAGAAGCTACTAAACTCCTTGATAAAATTATGGATAATTATTCTCAATGGCACACCGAAAGATCTACTAGTAAAAAAGTGCATGCTATAGAAGAAATTAATGTTTTGAGTGGAAAGATGGATGTACTTATGAAATTGTTTGCTACTAAGAGTGCTCCTATTGATCCTAATGATATGCCTTTGTCTACTTTGATTGAGAATAATAATGAATCTATGGATGTGAATTTTGTTGGTAGGAATAATTTTGGTAACAATGCTTATAGAGGAAACTTTAATCCTAGACCGTTTCCTAGTAATTCCTCTAATAGTTATGGTAATTACTACAACAACTCTTATGGAAATTTTAATAAGATGCCCTCTGATTTTGAGAATAGCGTTAAAGAATTTATGATCTCTCAAAAGAATTTTAATGCTTTGCTTGAAGAAAAATTGCTTAAGGTTGATGAATTGGCTAGGAATGTTGATAGACTTTTGCTTGATGTTGATTCTTTGAAACTTAGATCTATTCCACCTAAGCATGATATCAATGAGTCTCTCAAAGCCATGATAATTTTCATTGATGAGTGCAAAGAAAGAACCGCTAGGTTGCGTGCTAAGAAAGATTGCTTTGTAAAAGCGTGTTCTTCTAGTCTCCATGATAATAATGATGAAGATCTAAAAGTTATTGATGTATCCCCTATTAAATCCTTGTTTTGCAATATGAATCTTGATAATGATGGGACTGGAGATGAGTCAACTTTAGTTAAAAGGCGTCCCAATAATTCAGAGTTTTTAGATCTTGATGTTAAATTTGGTAAAAGTGGGATTGGAGAGGTCAAGACTTTAACTAGCATTGAACCCACTATTATGGATTTCAAGGGATTTAATTATGATAATTATTCTTTGATAGATTGTATTTCCTTGTCGCAATCCGTGTTGAATTCTCCTCATGCTTATAGTCAAAATAAAGCTTTTACCAAACATATTGTTGATGCCTTGATGCAATCTTATGAGGAAAAACTTAATTTGGAAGTTTCTATACCTAGAAAACTTTATGATGAGTGGGAACCTACTATAAAGATTAAAATTAAAGATCATGAATGCTATGCTTTGTGTGATTTGGGTGCTAGTGTTTCCACGATTCCGAAAACTTTATGTGATGTGCTAGGTTTCCATGATTTTGATGATTGTTCTTTAAACTTGCACCTTGCGGATTCCACCATTAAGAAACCTATGGGAAGGATCAATGATGTTCTTATTGTTGCAAATAGGAATTATGTGTCCGTAGATTTTATCATTCTTGATATAGATTGCAATCTTTCATGTCATATTATTCTTGGTAGACCTTTCCTTAGAACGATTGGTGCAATTATTGATATGAAGGAAGGGAATATTAGATTCCAATTTCCATTAAGTAAAGGCATGGAACACTTTCCAAGAAAGAAATTTAAATTACCTTATGAATCTATCATGTGAGCTACTTATGAATTGAATGCCAAAGATGGCACTACTTATATCTATTCTCGATTTTATGCCTAGCTAGGGGCGTTAAACGATAGCGCTAGTTGGGAGGCAACCCAATTTTATTTTTGTTTATATATTTTTGATTCTTTTTAGTAATAAATAATTCCTCTAGCCTCTATTTAGATGTGTTTTTATGTTTTAATTAGTGTTTGTGCCAAGTAGAACCTATAGGATAACCTACGGTGATAGTTAATTTGATTCTGCTGAAAAACAGAAACTTTGCACTCACGAGAAAAAATTCTATAAATCACAGAAACGTGTTTTGCGTTGATTCTTTTTGCTGTAGATCAATAGACAAATTTCCCAGGACTTCCTATTTTGGTAGGATTTTTAGATTTCATAAGTATTCGAAAGTTACAGATTGCTACAGACTATTCTATTTTTGATAGATTCTGTTTTTCATGTGTAGTTTGCTTATTTTGATGCATCTATGGCTTGTATCGGGGGGTATGAACCATAGAGAAGTTGGAATACAGTAGGTTTAACACCAATATAAATAAAGAATGAGTTCATTACAGTACCTTATGTGGTGGTTATTCTTTCTTGCACTAACGGAGCTTATGAGATTTCCTGTTGAGTTTTGTGTTGTGAAGTTTTCAAGTTTTGGGTAAAGATTCGATGGACTATGGAATAAGGAGTGGCAAGAGCCTAAGCTTGGGGATGCCCATGGAACCCCAAGATATTCAAGGATAACCAAAAGCCTAAGCTTGGAGATGCCCCGGAAGGCATCCCCTCTTTTGTCTTCGTCTATCGGTAACTTTACTTGGAGCTATATTTTTATTCGCCACATGATATGTGTTTCGCTTGGAGCGTCTTGTATGATATTAGTATTTGCTTTTTAGATTACCACAATCATCCTTGCTGTACACACCTTTTGGTAGAAACCCACAAGATTTGGAATTTATTAGAATACTCTATGTGCTTCACTTATATCTTTTGAGCTAGATAGTTTTGCTCTAGTACTTCATTTATATATTTTAGAGCATGGTGGTGGTTTAATTTTGTAGAAATTGTTGATCTCTCATGCTTAACTTATATTATTTTGAGAGCCTTTTAGAACATCATGGTATTTTCTATGGTTATAAAATTGGTCCTAGAATGATGGGCATCCAAGTTGGGTATAATAAAAACTATCATAGGAAGTAAATTGGATGCTATGATCAATTTGATACTTGATAATCGTTTTGAGATATGGAGGTGGTAATATTAGAGTCATGCTAGTTGGGTGATTGTGAATTTAAAGAATACTTGTGTTGAAGTTGGCAAGTCCTGTAGCATGCACGTATGGTAACTGTTGGGGATATGACTACCGAGTTAAACCGCCCAGGAGGGGCCAGATTACACTCACAAGGAGTCCTGTACAAGAGCCCATGAAGATGAAGGCTATGGTGCTTTAACTATGAAGACTTAGAGGCCCGGAGCCCAATGGCGGATTAGGGCCCATAATAGTAAACCGCCATATATGTGTAAAATTGTATTGTAAGTTAGGGAAAGGAAGAAACCGAGCCGGACACTTGTATGAGACGGCCTCGGGATTCTGTAAACCGGCCGGGCGTCAACCTGTGTATATATATGGACGACCCGGCGGCGGTTCAGGGAGAAGAAACAGCAACTCGAGTACTAGGCAAAGCATATTTGCTCCCTGGTAATCGAGACCACATCAAAAACACCACAACTGGATCGTAGGCTTTTACCTTCACCGCAAGGGGCCGAACCAGTATAAACTCCCTGTGTCCTTTGTTCGGTTTAACCCCTCTAAGCTAACCCGATCGCGATGGCTCCACGACTAAGTGCTATCACTAGGACCTCTGACATGATAATTCCACAACAGTTGGCGCCCACCATGGGGCTATCGCATGATGGTTTCAAGTTCTTAGAGGGCAAGTTCGAAGGGCTTAAGGGATACGCAGTGGGCCGGATGACTAAGAGTCATCGCGGCAAGCTCTACATCGACGATGCAGGCTGGGGCCCCGACGCTGGCTCAATCGAGTACTAGTACCGGGTCCCCTTTGGAGGAATTCATGTCTTCATCGGCAAGATCGGCGAACCAGGCCCTCAACCAGACATCTGCACCGACCTCGTCGAGACGGCTCAGCGTGCGAGCCCTGCCCGGGGTCAGCCCGCCATGAAGCATGCGTTCGTAGGATGTATCCATGGGATCGAATCTGAACTGGTGTCCAATGGTGAGACGGTTGTCTACTCCGATGGCGAGTCATCCACCGGTGAGACCGAGTCTTTGTATCAAGTTCAGGATGGCCTGTTTGGGGAGGGGGGGGGTATTCCGATGGCAGCAGTATTCTGGACTCCTTTGAACCGCCAAATCGGGTCGCAATCTTCATGGACGGTACACAGCTCGCACCTCAATCTTCAACAGCGGCGGCGATGGTTTCCGGGTCAGCAGCCGGGGCAGGAGGCCCTGCGCGCCTGCCGGTTCAAGTCTTATCTGGGTTATTGGACGCATTAGCAACATTGTTGACCGCTGAGGTTAATCCGGATAAGCGGGATGAGCATAATGCAGAAGTCGGAAAGTTGCAAGATCAGATAGCTCAGGTTAAGGAGGACATGGCTGCTGAAGAGACCAGAATGGCTGAGGAGCGGGTCGCTTTGGATGCTCAGGCTCAGTGGGTTCATGCGGAATCTTACCGGCTTATGCTGGACCAGAACGCTTCAAACGAGGTGATGAGGAGGAGGCACCAGTCTCGACTGCCACCGGTTTACGAACCAAGGAATCTCTTTACTACGCCAGGAGCAGGCACCAGTAACCCACCCATGGTGAACTGGGTTGAAGTGACCAGGACAGGAGCGCCGGATTAGCCGGGCATGATGGGCCCGCCTCAGCAGAACCGTGATCCGCCACAATACGTGCCACCACCACTGGGGCACTTCCCTACCCCTTTGGACAATATGATTGTTGCGGCGTCAAGATTGGTTGCTATTACAATGGAAGGTGACTCCCCCATGGCAATTGAGACACGACGGGCTAGAGATCTACTCCAGACAGCAATGGTTCAGCAACATGCTTATTCATACAGTTGGGATAGGATTCACTCTACCCCTCGTCCAAGCCGAAGTTACAGCAGGCGTGTTGAAGAGCAAGCTGTGTCAAGCAGTGGACGGAATCATAATCCGCCGCGGAGGCCTAACCCGGCGGGGGAAAGGAATGAATCACATGATTTAGTGGACCAAGGACGAGCGCACCGTGGCGCCGGATTGACTGTGTAGGACATGGAGCGTCAGCTTACGCCGGTTCGTGCAACTACTACAGTGGAGCCAGGAGTTTCTTTTACCACTTTGGGGGTGCCGTGTCTCACACCGGCCCTGCGTAATGTGCGGTTACCCAAGGACTTCAAGGGCCCTCGAAAAGTACCCAATTACACTGCTGATTTGCATCCCGAGTCATGGGTAGAAAGCTATGAGATGGCCATGGAGATGCTGCACATGGATGGAGCGGTGTGTGCTAAGTACTTCACTATGATGCTAGAAGGAACAGCTCGCACTTGGCTAAAGAGTTTACCACCCAATTCAATTGGGTCATGGGATGAGTTGAAGAGTCGGTTTATCAACAACTTCAAGGATACTTGCAAGCAACCGATGTCAATTGTTGATCTGGCCACTTGTGTTCAAGCGGAGGGTGAATCAACTACCCATTGGGTGCGCAGGGTTTTTGAGATCTTACATTCATCTGACCGCATCAATGCAGATTCAGCAGTTATAACGTTGGAAGGCAATTACAAGTTCAAGCCTTTGAAGTTCAAGTTGGGGCGGATGAAGCGTCACTGCAATGATATGGGAACACTCATGGGGGCTCTGTTTAAGTATGCTGACTCTGATAGTACCAAGGATCCCGAGTCTGACGAAGAGAAGCCGGGGAAGGGAAATAAGTGCGGCAACACCAAGGGACAACAGCGTAACCCGGTGAGCAACGTTAGCAACGGTAAATGTAAGGCAGACAATTCAGATTTTGTGGCTAACACCAATGTGCAGGGTAACAATCAACATCGTAAGGGTAAACAACTTTCATCACTCCCTTTGGAGCCTTCTGCTATGTTTCTATGCCCTTTGGGCTCAAGAGTGCCCAGGCGACTTATCAGCGCTGTGTGCAGAATTGTCTTCCTACCCAAATTGGACGCAATGTTCATGCTTATGTGGATGATATTGTGGTCAAGTCCAGGAAGAGGGAGACACTGATTGAAGACTTGGAGGAAACCTTTGACAATCTTCATGTGTATAAAATGATGCTCAATCTAGCCAAGTGCGTCTCGGTGTTCCAGCAGGAAAGCTCTTAGGTTTCCTGGTGTCTAACAGGGGCATTGAGGCTAATCTGGAAAAGATCAAGGTGATTACGTCTCTGGCTAAACCGGCATGTATCACTGATGTTCAGCATATGGCAGGTCGAATTGCAGCCCTGAGCCGGTTTATCAGCCCTTTGGGAGAGAAGGCGATCCCTATGCATCAGATGTTGAAGAAAATAGACACTTTTGTGTGGAGTCACGCTGCTAATGCGGCGTTTGAGGACTTGAAGAGGCAGTTGGCTGAACCGCCAGTCCTTGCCGCTCCAGTCGAAACGAGCCGCTGTTATTATATGTGGCTGCTAATGCCCGGGCTGTCAGCGTGGCTATAGTGGTCGAGTGCAAGGAGGCTGGGAAGGAATATCCGGTTCAAAGGCCGGTTTACTATATCAGTGAAGTGCTCATCGAGTCAAAGAAAAGATATCCGTATTGGTAGAAACTGGTGTATGGGGTTTTCATGGCGAGTCGGAAGCTTAAGCAGTACTTTCAGGGCCATCCCATCACAGTGGTCAGTTCTGTTCCTTTGGGTGATATAATTCAGAACAGGGAGGCAACTGGCCGGGTTGCAAAGTGGGCTATTGAGCTTCGACCACACGGGTTGAAGTATATGCCTCGGACAGCTATCAAGTCTCAAGCGCTTGTCCACTTCATCAATGATTGGACAGAGTTGCAGGCACCGGAAGACAAACCGGATAACACATACTAGACTATCCACTTCGACGGGTCCAGGCAATTGGAGGGCTCGGGGGCTGGAGTTGTCCTTACTTCCCCTCGAGGTGATAAAATTCGTTATGTTCTCCGCTTAATGTTTCCTTGTACTAACAATGCAGCTGAGTACAAGGCCTTGCTAAGGAAATGAACTTAAGCCGGGTACGATGCTTTGGAGACTCTGATCTGGTGGCTCAGCAAGTTTCTGGTACTTGGGACTCTAAGGATCCACTCATGGCAGCTTACAGATGAGAGGTGGATATTGTGGCTGGTCACTTCATGGGTTATCAGGTTGAGCACATTGATCGGTGCAAAAACGAAGCAGCAGACGCTTTAAGCCGGCTGGGGTCTCAGCGTAAACCGGTACCACCCAATACCTTTCTGGATATCCTGCATAACTGATGACCCACAAGTGTAGGGGATCAATCATAGTCCTTTCGATAAGTAAGAGTGTCGAACCCAACGAGGAGCAGAAGGAAATGATAAGCGGTTTTAAGTAAGGTTTTCTCTGCAAGCACTGAAATTGTAGGTGATAGATAGTTTTGTGATAAGATAAATAGTAACGAGTAATAAGTAAATAAAATAAGTAAAGTGCAGCAAGGTGGCCCAATCCTTTATCTAGCAAAGGATAAGCCTGGACAATTTCTAATAATGAGAAAGGAGCTCCCGAGGACACATGTGAATTATCGTCAAGCTAGTTTTCATCATGTTCATATGATTCGCGTTCGGTACTTTGATAATTTGATATGTGGGTGGACCGGTACTTGGGTACTGTCCTTACTTGGACAAGCATACCACTTATGATTAACCCCTATTACAAGCATCCGCAACTACAAAAGAAGTATTAAGGTAAACCTAACCACATCATTAAGCATATGGATCCATATCAGCCCCTAACGAAGGAACGCATAAACTAGGGTTTAAGCTTCTGTCACTCTAGCAACCCATCATCTACTTATTACTTCCCCATGCCTTCCTCTAGGCCCAAATAATGGTGAAGTGTCATGTAGTCGATGTTCACATAACACCACGTCGATGTTCACATAACACCACTAGAGGAAAAGACAACATACATCTCATCAAAATATCGAACGAATACCAAATTCACATGACTACTAATAGCAAGACTTCACCCATGTCCTCAGGAACAAACGTAACTAGTCACAAAGCATATTCATGTTCATAATCAGAGGAGTAATAATATGCATAAATGATCTGAACATATGATCTTCCACCAAGTAAACCAATTAGCATTAACTACAAGGAGTAATCAACACTACTAGCAACCCACAGGTACCAATTTGTGGTTTTGATACAAGATTGGATACAAGAGATGAACTAGGGTTTTGAGAGGAGACGGTGCTGGTGAAGATGTTGATGGAGATTGACCCTCTCCCGATGAGAGGATCGTTGGTGTTGACGTTGGTGATGATTTCCCCCTCCCGGAGGGAAGTGTTCCTAGCAGAACAGCTCCGCCAGAGCCCTAGATTGTTTCCGGCAAGGTTCCGCCTCGTGGCGGCGGAGTTTCGTCCCGTAAGCTTGCCCACGATTTTTTTCCAGGGTAAAAGCGATGATATAGCAAAGATGAACACCGAAGGCCCACCAGGGGGCCCAGGAGATAGGGGACGCGCCCTATAGGGGGGCCTATCTCCTGGACAGGGTGTGGGCCCCCTAGTGTATTTCTTTCGCTCAGAAAATCTTATTAATTCCAAAAAGTTATTTCGTGGAGTTTCAGGACTTTTGGAGCTGTGCAGAATAGGTTTCCAACGTTTGCTCCTTTTCTAGCCAGAATTCCAGCTGCCGGCATTCTCCCTCTTCGTGGTAAACCCTGTAAGATAAGAGAGAATAGCCATAAGTAATGAGATATAATGTGTAATAACAGCCCATAATGCAATAAATATTGACATAAAAGCATGATGCAAAATGGACGTACCAACTCCCCCAAGCTTAGACCTCGCTTGTCCTCAAGCGGAAGCCGAAATCAAAAAATATGTCCACATGTTTAGAGATAGAGGTGTCGATAAAAATAAAATATGGACATGAGGGCATCATGATCATTCTTATAACAGCAACATATATAGAATTTATCATATGATTTCTATGCTCAAGTAACAATCAATTCACAATGTCAAGTATGGTTCAAAAACTTCATTGGGAACGAACAAACTAAAATCTCAGTCATTGAAGCAATTTCAATTTATCGTAACATCAAAAAGAGTCAACAACAGAGCTTTTCAGCAAGTTCACATACTCAACTATCTTGCAGTCTTCTATAATTGCTAACACTCACGCAATACTTGTGGTTATGGAGTTTCAGTCAGACACTTAGAAAGATAGGGGCTTATTATCTTGCCTCCCAAGGTATTCACCTTTAGGTGATGTCAACAATAATAGCCCATGCTAACGAACATCCAATTGGATATATGTATCATGATCTTTCAAACACGAGGAGCTTGCCAAAGGATAAAATGAAAAGGGAAAGGTGAGGATCACCTTGACTCAAGTTAAAAATAAAAACATAAAGTAAAACATAGGCCCTTCGCAGAGGGAAGCAGAGGTTGTCATGCACTTTTAGGGTTGGATACACAAAATCTTAATGCGAAAGAACGTCACTTTATATTGCCCCTTGTATGTGGACCTTTATTATGCAGTCCGTCGCTTTTATTACTTCCACAACAAGATCGTACAAAGCTTATTTTCTCCACACTAATAAGTTATGCATATTTAAATAGCAATTTTTATTGCTTGCACCGATGACAACTTACTTGAAGGATCTTACTCAATCCATAGGTAGGTATGGTGGACTCTCATGGCAAAACTGGGTTTAAGGATATTTGGAAGCACAAGTAGTATCTCTACTTGGTGCAAGGAATTTGGCTAGCATGAGGGGGAAAGGCAAGCTCAACATGTTTCGAAGGTCAATAACAATATACTTTAACTGAGATGTGAGAAAACATAAACCATTACGTTGTCTTCCTTGTCCAACGTCAACTCTTTTAGCATGTCATACTTAATGAGTGCTCCCAATTATAAAAGGTGTCCAAGATAATATATTTATATGTGAACCCCTCTTTCCTTATCACTTCCTATTAATTGCAACGATGACCAAGGCTAAGTTTATCAACTCTCAACAATTTTTATGCCTCATACTTTCTATATGTGAAGTTATCACTATCCATAAGATCAATATGAACCTTTTTATTCTTTCTACTTTCTCAAGATCATAGCAACGAAGCAAAGCCCTTGACTCAACACTAATCTTTATTATAGATAGCTCGCGGACTCGATTACAAAAAGAGATCACAATGCAAAACTCAAACTGCTTGATATCAAAACTTCAATCTACTAGATCAAGATACTACTAAAAGGATCGAACTAAATAAAGCGGTAAAGATAGGAGTGTGATGGTGATACGATACCGGGGCACCTCCCCCAAGCTTGGCAGTTGCCAAGGGGAGTGCCCATACCCATGTGATTATGCCCTCGGAGGTGGTGAAGTAGGAGTTGTTGATGATGTAGGCTTGTCGTCCGTCTTCCAAGGCATAGGTTCTCCATCATAGAAGGATGATCGAGTCTCCGAGATCCTTAAATCTGCAGCCAAACTCATCCTCTTGAATCTATATTCATACTCACAGTTCTGGTTTTGCATGTCATAGATCTGGGCTTGGAGGTGCTCGATTTTCCCTTGAAGCTTGAAGATGGTCTCTGTCGGTGTCAAAACCGGCGGATCTCGGGTAGGGGGTCCCGAACTGTGCGTCTAGGCGGATGGTAACAGGAGACAAGGGACACGATGTTTTACCCAGGTTCGGGCCCTCTTGATGGAGGTAAAACCCTACGTCCTGCTTGATTAATATTGATGATGTGTGTTACAATAGTAGATCTACCACGAGATCAAGGAGGCTAAACCCTAGAAGCTAGCCTATGGTATGATTGTTGTTCGTCCTACAGACTAAAGCCATCCGGTTTATATAGACACCAGAGAGGGCTAGGGTTACACAGAGTCGGTTACAATGGTAGGAGATCTACATATCCGTATCGCCAAGCTTGCCTTCCACGTCAAGGAAAGTCCCATCCGGACACGGGACGAAGTCTTCAATCTTGTATCTTCATAGTCTTAGAGTCCGGCCAATGATGATAGTTCGGCTATCCGGACACCTCCTAGTCCAGGACTCCCTCAGTAGCCCCTGAACCAGGTTTCAATGACGATGAGTCCGGCGCGCATATTGTCTTCGGCATTGCAAGGCGGGTTCCGCTTCTGAATAATTTATAGAAGATTGTGAACACCAGGATAGTGTCCGGCTCTGCAAAATAAATTCCACGTACCACCGTAGAGAGAATAATATTACACAAGTTCAATCTGCTGACGTATTTGGTGGCGTGACGTCACACCACTACCAAGCCTTTACTAGAATTGTTTTTATTGTACCACCTCAGTGTGTTTAGCGAAGCGGTTTCCTTGGCACGTCTTGTCGAGGCAGAGATCGTGTTCCCCTTATTCCGGGATTCTCATAAATACGGACATGGGTAACCCAACCGCGCCCGTTGCCACGCCCCCTCCATCGAAGGCGGGTTCCAAACGTTCACGGGGACGGCTCTTGGTATTCTTCCTCTTTATAATGAGACCAAGGCCCGTTCTTTTTCTTCAATCCTTAATCGAATCCGCCTCTTGCCCCAAGTTCGAACACCCAGGGCTCCAGATTCGGGTACTTTCGACCTTCGACAATGTCCGGCTCCGACCTACGAGGTCGGTGGATGCCACGGAAGAGGACGTGCTAAAGCTAAGAGACGCCAGGTACTTGACCTACGAGATTTCGCATAGGTTGCCTGCCCGAGGGCAAGTTATTCCTACTCCCGAGCCCGACGAGAGCGTCGTGTTCGTGTCTCACCTCCGTCGGGGTTTAGGCTTCCCGATGGATCCCTTCGTGAGGGGGCTCATGTTTTACTATGGGCTGGAATTCCATGACTTGGCTCCAGAGTCCATCCTCCACATCTCATCATTCATTGTCGTCTGTGAAGCCTTCCTCTGCACTACCCCTCACTTCGGCTTGTGGCTCAAAACCTTCAACGTGGAGTCGAAGATGATAGAGGGGCGTCAGGCAGAGTGTGGCGGGGCGGTTATAAGCAAGAGGGTCGATGCTCCATGGCCCGAGGGCTCTTTTCAGGAGGAGCTCGACTTGTGGCAACAGGAGTGGTTCTATATCACCGCTCCCAGGGGCAGCAGGCAGAGGCCGCCGCCCATCTTTCGCTCGGGCCCTCCACAACGGCTGACGGCATGCGTCAACAAGGGGCTTAACTGGGGGCCGTCCAAAGACGTACCCCTGTTGCATGACCGGATTCAAGGCCTCCAAGAAAGGGAGATTAGTCTGGTGGTAGTGGCATAGGCTATGCTGATTCGGCGCCTTCTGCCCTGCAAACGTCGCCCCCTCCGCCTGTGGGAACTTAATCCGGAGGGGCCACGAGCTCTCCAACACTTCATGGGTTTGACACCCACAGAGATGTACAAACTGTTCTTCGGATCGCAAGAGATGCGTCCGGATTTGACCGAGGATACTGGCCTAAGCTGCAATCGCCCGGATACTCAAGTAAGTAGCCCTGTGTCCGGACATATTGTCCATTTATTTATCATGGGTTTGCCGTTTAACCAGCTATCCCTTGGACAGGAGTGGATAGCGCAAGCAAAACTGATACGGTGTCCGGCCCCCCTCCCTGACACCATGCCGGATCCCCTGTTAGTCAAAATGTTGGAGGTTGCGCCTTCAGAGGAGGAAGGGGGCACAGGGAAACTACCACCTCTGTCAAGAAGGCTTTCAGTAAGGGGGGAATCGAGAGCCCCTCCTTCCAGGGGGAGAAGAGGACTGCTTCCGAAGACCCGGAGGCCAAGGCCTCAAAGCGGGGAAAGAAATCTGCACCGGAAGGTCCTGTGCCGGGAAGAGCCCCAGCCGCACTGTCTCCTCAGAGGAATCAGCCCTCCAGCGAGCGGTAAGTAAAAAAGGGGGGATTTTTTAATAGGGGACACCCTTGCTTTATTTCTAAGGGTAACCAAAGTTTTCACCTTGTAGTTCGGATCTCAGCCCATCCCAGCAGAGCTCATCTTCGGGGGACCTTCATCCGGAGATGATGGAGAGTGAAACGCCTCCATCTGCCGCCCCGTCAGGCGGGGCGGACGACCCTGAGGTGTCGTCACGGAGGGTCTCCCCGAGTCCGGCGGGGCCGGGGAGTTCGGCACCCATTGGAGTACGGCCGGTGGAGCTGCAGGATTTGCTCAAGAGGGCGTCTATCTCAGAAGATCACTGCACATTAATGAGCATGGTGATTGAAAGGATCTCATTCGCCGAGAGCGGGTTGTACGAGGCCGTCGGAAGTTTGCTGACGGGGTTTGAGGTACGCAAAAAAAGAGATACCTTTTGACAGTTTTGCACACAGAGTGTGCCCTGTATAGATAGTAGCCCCTGAGACTTGGTATGCTGTCGAAAGCGACAGCGTGCCAAGGATCATAATCTCAGTTATAGAATGTCGCCTTTCCTATGCAGGTGGCGAAACGTTTGGTGGCTAGCCAGACTAATGGAGTTGCCGAGCTGAAGAGGCAACTCGATGTTGCGGATGCGGACATCGTGCTGGTCAATAAACGACTTGATGAGTCACAAGGTAGGTGGTTGCTCCGCGGTCGCCTAGTAAGGAGCTAACACCCATTCCTTACAATTTGTATGCTTGATGCAGATGGTGCCGCTGTTGTGGAAGACCTTCGAGCAGAGCTTGCTTGAGCCAAGGAGCAAGCCAGGAAAAGTGATGCGGCTGCCTCGAAGGTAGTGGAAGAGCTAAAAGCCGAAAAGGGTGCTCACTGCCGAAGCAGGGAAGAGATGGCCGGAATGGCCTTGAAATTAAAAGATGCTACCGACCGCTGTGAAGTTCTTGAAGGAGAACGCCGAGTGGAGCAAGAGGGCCTGAAGAAGGCCGCCGCCGAAGTCAAGGATGCCCGAAGTGCGATGCGGGCTATGAAGGAGGAACTGCGTCAAGCCGGAGACATTGCGGCTGGAAAGCCCTTTCCCCTGTGTAGGAAGTTCACGGATCCAAAGTATGCTCAGTTGGGCCAATTGTGTGGTGCGGAGGATCCTTATCTGGATTTGGCAGCGAGTGCGGCGGACGCCGTCGTGCACTTCCGAAGCCAGAAGGATCACGAAATGGAAGAGCTTTTCTGGTCTCAATTCCATAGTCCGGAGCGTCCACTTCCGTTGACTGATCGGCTGGTTGAGTGGGCTGAGCTGAATAGATTGTCTGGACTTGCCATGACGGATGTGGTCGCTCATCTGTGGCCAGAAAGGGCCAAGCCTGAGAGTTATTTTGGCTTGTTGCAGCAATTCCTTGGGGATGTGCCGCATATCAAGGCGATGAAGCGGTCGGCATGCATAGAAGGTGCACAGATGGCTCTCGCCCGTGTGAAGACATACTGGGCGGAGATGGATTCCACCACTGTTGCATCCCGGGGTTCGGACAAAAGCCGATTACCCGCCGAGCACTATTTTGAGGAAGTCCTGCAGGGCGCTCGTTTAATAGAGTCACAGTGCTCGAAAGATGTTATGTTTAAATGACACGTATGATTTCTGAGATCATGTTTATAATGCAATAGCTTTTTATACTTGTGCGTTCAAGTATTAAACTATCTCCTGTGCGGCCGTATATGTATGTATAACCTGAAAGATGGCAGTCTTTGGCTTCAGCCCCCACACACATGGTCCGGGGGTGTTTGCAAAAAGAAAAGCGCTTTTTCACACTTAATCCAACATCTTGGTCCTTTGAAGGAGGTGATAGCGTAGCAAACTAGGCAACCGGACTATAATGCTTTATCACTTTCACTTAGTCATAGGAGCTCGAAGGTGGGGCTACTATATAGCCCCTAGAGGCACCGCGCTTCTCCGAACTCGGGGCGCGTATGTGCGTGACCGGGAAGCGGTCCTTCGTCAAAGCGGAGGAATTCTAAACATTCCAATAGTCGATCGAGTGGTTGACCAGTCTCTCGCTATATCATGATAGTCAGTTTTCGGCTTTCTCTACTAAGGTGCTCGCCCGGCCGAACCGGGGCACAATCGCAGCAGTTCTCCTGGTGCCGCGTTAGCCGATGGAGCGGAACGTAAGGCAGCAAAACACAGGAGCCGGGCAAACCCAACATTTGACCAAAGACATGATTCAGAGGTGATGCATATAAGGCCTAACTCGAGACGCCGAACACTCCCTGAGGTGTTCGGTCTTTATGATACCGGGCAGAACAATGCCCTAAGCCCCTAGTGTCCAGGTACAGGCAGGAACTTGTGACGCAGCCGATGCCAAAACGCCAGCCTCCTCCTCGGTCATGGTAGGAAACCAGGGGATGTGTATCAACAAGAGACAGTAAGAAAGGTTTACGCAGGGTCTTAATCTGAAAAGAATCCTTGCAACGGGTCCCTGCTGCACGTCTGCGCCTGTGTCTCCGTTGTGCTGTATCCTGGACAGGTGTAGCACGTGCTTCATCTGTAAAAGAGAAGGACTTAGTTTGGAAGAAAATATAGTGCAAAAGTTGTATTTAAAATAAAGTATAATTTGGAAGATGAATAAAGTTGAGCTTTATTGGCTCTCATCGTTTATACGCGTGGCCCCTTGTAAAGGGGTATGCGGCTGGGAAGCCCCTTGTTTATTTACGCCGGACTCGCCTAACCGTGTCCGAGGTCTGAATGACCTTTTTTTTAGGGGCTTGGACCTTCAAGGTCGGATTAGTGTGTGGCCGTCAAGGCAGCCTCCCGTTCTCCGTGGTCGAGGAACACTCGGAGTTACTCTTTAATGAGATTATGCCGCGTGGACCGGGCATTTTAAGCGTAAGAGACGCGTAATGTGGTATTGCGTTAAAGCGGGCGAAAGCTTCACGTCCCAGTAGTGCTTGAGGGCCACTGTTAAATGGGGCAATATGGAGAGTGAGCTTTTCGGGACTGAGGTTGTCGGATGAACCAAACACAACCTCTAGTGGTACAGAGCCTGTACAATTGACTTAAAGGCCTGGCGTCACTCCTTTGAAGGAAGTGCTGCTACGGCGAATTTTGGTAGGGTCTATCCCCATTCTGTGGACAGTGTCCTGGTATGGCAGGTGTCGCACTGTGTTTTCGTGTTATCACATGAAGTGAGTTCACTGTTTTGACTTCTAGTGGGAAAGTCTTCTGTTTTCTGGCGTGCTGCTTGTGGGGTTCATCGTCGTCTTCGCTTGGTGTGTCGAGCCCCTTGCATTCGGCGTTAAGTCGGCCGGACTGTTTGAAGACCCAACAATCTCTGTGGGTATGGTTTGTAGGCTTCCCGGAGGTACTATGTATTTGACATAGCCTATACAGAATTTTATTTAGGTTGGATAGCTCGTCGCTGTTGTCCTTGAGGGGCAGTGTTTTATTATTCGGCCGAGAGCTTTTGAATCCGACGTTGACCGCCGTGCTATTTGGGCCATTTTCCTTATTCCGGCGCTGATCTTTTCTGCATCGTGATTTCCCATTTCCATCCCTGACTTCGGATGTACTCGGGTCGCTGGTGTTGCATCTAGCCAGCCAGCTGTCTTCCCCCATGCAAAAGCGGGTCATGAGGCTTGCTAGTGCGGCCATTGTTCTTGGTTTTTCTTGGCCGAGGTGTCTGGCGAGCCATTCGTCTCGGATGTTGTGCTTAAAGGCTGCTAAGGCTTCGGCGTCCGGACAGTCGACTATTTGGTTCTTTTTGGTGAGGAACCTGTTCCAGAATTTGCATGCTGACTCTCCGGGCTGTTGAGTTATGTGACTTAAATCGCCTGCATCTGGAGGGCGGACATAAGTCCCCTGAAAATTTGCTCGAAACACATCCTCGAGCTCTTCCCAACTTCCAATGGTATTTTCTGGAAGGCTTTTGAGCCAATGCCGAGCTGGCCCTTTGAGCTTGAGGGGTAGGTATTTTATGGCATGGAGATCGTCTCCTCTGGCCATATGTATGTGTAGGATATAATCCTCAATCTAGACTCCGGGGTCTGTTGTTCCGTCATATGCCTCTATGTTTACGGGTTTGAATCCCGCTGGAAATTCATGATCCAGTACCTCGTCGGTGAAACATAGTGGGTGTGCGGCGCCCCTGTATTTGGGTGTGTCGTTGTCTTCAAACGCTCGGTGGGTGGTGTTGCTTCCTGGAGTCTTCTTTTTTGGCCCATAGATAGACCTGACCGGGTCATCCTTTCTCTGAGGATCTTTATGCTGATCGTGTGCCGGCTTGTGTGCGGCACCCCTTGCTGCTCTTAGCCTGTCATCTGGTCGTCTATCCGGCCAGGCGGCCTCTTTCTTTTTTGACTGCGGCGGTTCTAAGGCCTCCTCGTCAAATTCGGGCAACAGCTTGCGCTTCGGGTAGCTCTTTGCCTGGTGACTAGCGCCATATTTAT
This sequence comes from Triticum dicoccoides, assembly GCF_002162155.2. Taxonomy (NCBI): domain Eukaryota; kingdom Viridiplantae; phylum Streptophyta; class Magnoliopsida; order Poales; family Poaceae; genus Triticum; species Triticum dicoccoides. The sequence continues at coordinate 476,385,547 of NC_041387.1, forward strand.
CTGCGGTATTGAGTACTTTGCTCCATCTCCTTTTGAGTGCATCCTCCGCTATTTTGAGCTTCCGCTTTTGCTTCTTCAAACTTCTTGCAGTGGCGACGAGCCTTTTATGAAGGTTCTTATGCTCTGGTGATGTGTTCGGCGTGAGATCGTCTGGGCTCTTGTTTTCGCCAGGGATGGGTTGCTTGTCCGGTTCATCATGTCCGGATGGTCGCTTGGTAGCATGTTCGCCATCCACTGCTTCACCCTGCTCTAGGGCCGGGTCCGTATGGGTGCCGTTTTTATCGAGGCGGGACTTCGGGCGGCGCTTGCGTCGCCGCTTTGGTTGTTTGTTGGGGGAGTTGTCGTTCGCCACGTCCCATTGTTCCTCATTGTCGCTTCCTTTTGGTGTATCCACCATGTATACGTCGTGAGTTGGGGTGGCTTTCCAGTGCCCGATAGGCGCTGGTTCTTGGTCGTCTCCGGCATCGTCGTCCATACTGTCGATGTCTTCGGAGTCGAAGTCTAGCATGTCAGTTAGATCATCGATAGTGGCTACTAAGTGGGTGGTGGGTGGGCGTTGAATTTCTTCGTCGTCCGCATCCCAACCGTCCTGACCGCAGTCCGGCCAGGGCTCTCCTGATAACGAGAGATACTTTAGCGAGCTCAAGATGTCGCCGAAAGGTGAGTGTTGAAAGATGTCCACAGCAGTGAACTCCATGATCGGCGCCCAACCGGATTCGATTGGAGGGGGCGTGGGAGGCTTGGAGTCCGGCAAGGAGTCCGACACCTCGGAGTCACGGGCTTTATGAGGGACGAGATCAGTGTTCGGCTCTATCGCCTTAGAGGTTGCAGCCCCCGAGGCGGTGTCTAGCCATCCGTCCTCGATCTGCGCAGCCGGCTCCTAATTGAAGATCGGAGCGGACCCGAGTGCGGCCTCCAGGATACTGTCCGGCTGCAGAGCTAAGTCATGTCCGTCGTGACAGTGCGGCGCGCTCGGCTGTGGCTCGAATCCATCGAAGATCAAGTCCCCACGGATGTCAGCCGTGAAGTTCAAACTTCCAAATCTGACCTGACGGCCAGGGGCGTAGCTTTCGATCTGCTCCAGATGGCCAAGCGAATTGGCCCGTAGTGCAAAGCCGCCGAATATGAAGATCTGTCCGGGGAGGAAGGTCTCACCCTGGACTGCGTCATTGTTGATGATCGAAGAAGCCATCGAGCCTATCGGTGATGACACAGAGGAACTCTCAATGAAAGCACCAATGTCGGTGTCAAAACCGGCGGATCTCGGGTAGGGGGTCCCGAACTATGCGTCTAGGTGGATGGTAACAGGAGACAAGGGACACGATGTTTTACCCAGGTTTGGGCCCTCTTGATGGAGGTAAAACCCTACGTCCTGCTTGATTAATATTGATGATGTGTGTTACAAGAGTAGATCTACCACGAGATCAAGGAGGTTAAACCCTAGAAGCTAACCTATGGTATGATTGTTGTTTGTCCTACGGACTAAAGCCATCCGGTTTATATAGACACCAGAGAGGGCTAGGGTTACACAGAGTCGGTTACAATGGTAGGAGATCTACATATCCGTATCGCCAAGCTTGCCTTCCACGTCAAGGAAAGTCCCATCCGGACACGGGACGAAGTCTTCAATCTTGTATCTTCATAGTCTTGGAGTCCAGCCAATGATGATAGTTCGGCTATCCGGACACCCCCTAGTCCAGGACTCCCTTAGTCTCCCCAATGACTTTGGCATCCAGCTTGTGGTTGTTGGTGAACTCCGTGATCATCATTTGGTTAGCGTTGAGTCCATGCTCCACCATCCCTTGACACTTGAAAACTTGCTACTCCATGGCTTCGAGCTTTGTCTCCACACTCCCGGTATGCCTTGGTCCCTCCACATCACGGATGTGCAGCACCCCCTCACGCATCTCAATGGTTTGAGGGTGTTGCAGCACCTCCACGAGATAGGGGTTGATAACCCTCTCGAAAAACTTGTCCTTGGGAGCGCTTGGAGATGTCATGATGCTCTAAATCTGAAACAGAAACAGCTCGAAACAAAAACAGAGGATATTTGCGTGATACGGTGGTCAAAACCTCCAGGAGTATATATAATGAATTTTTGCTAACCAAAATACATAATGTGCAAGAAAACAGAGTCCGGGAGGCACACGAGGTGCCCACGAGATAGGGGGTGCGCCCAGTAGAGGGGGCGCCCTCCACTCTCGTGGGAGCCTCGTGTCCCTTTCGTACTACTTCTTTCTTCCTAAAATTCTTAAATAATCCAAAACTAATAAAAATTGCCATTGGAGTTGTTTTGGAGTCGGTTTACTTACCGTACCACATACCTATACCTTTTCGGAGTCTGAGACGTTCTAGAAAGTTTCCCTTATGTATTCCTCAGGGGTTACGGTTTCAATAATATTAGTCTCAACATTGATAGGATTACCTGAAATATAATGTTTAATTCTTTGACCGTTTACCACCCTTGGACTCGTGCCTTCGAAGTTGTTGATTTTTATGGCACCAGAAGGATAGACCTCCTCGATAACGTAAGGACCTTCCCATTTTGAGAGAAGTTTTCCTACAAAAAATCTTAAGCAAGAGTTGAATAATAATACATAATCTCCTACGTTAAACTCACGCTTTTGTATCCTCTTATCATGCCAGCGTTTGACTTTTTCTTTGAATAGCTTAGCATTCTCATAGGCTTGAGTTCTCCATTCATCAAGGGAGCTAATATCAAACAACCTCCTCTCACCGGCAAGTTTGAAGTCATAGTTGAGCTCTTTAATAGCCCAATATGCCTTATGTTCAAGTTCAAGAGGCAAATGACATGCTTTTCCATAAACCATCTTATATGGAGACATGCCCATAGGATTTTTGTATGCAGTTCTATAGGCCCATAATGCATCATCAAGTTTTTTGAACCAATTCTTTCTAGATCTATTCACAGTCTTTGGCAAAATTAATTTGAGCTCTCTATTGCTCAACTCTACTTGACCACTAGACTGCAGATGATAAGGAGATGTGATTCTATGATTGACATCATACTTAGCAAGCATCTTACCAAAAGCACCATGAATAAAATGTGAACCACCATGAGTCATAAGATATCTAGGGACTCCAAACCTCGGAAAAATAACTTCTTTAAGCATTTTAATAGAAGTGTTATGATCAGCACTACTAGTTGGGATAGCTTCTACCCACTTAGTAATGTAATCAACAACAACTAAAATATGTGTATAACCATTAGAGGCAGGAAAAGGTCCCATATAATCAAAGCCCCAAACATCAAACGGTTCAATAACAAGAGAGTAATTCATAGGCATTTCTTGACGTCTACTAATGTTACCTACTCTTCGGCATTCATCACAAGATAAGACAAACTTACGAGCATCTTTGAAGAGAGTAGGCCAATAAAAACCAGATTGTAGTACCTTGTGTGCAGTTCTATCTTCAGCATGATGTCCTCCATAGGATTCAGAGTGACACTTATGTAGGATCTATTCTTGTTCATGCTCAGGCACACAACATCTAATAACACCATCTACTCCTTCTTTATAAAGGTGTGGATCATCCCAGAAGTAATGTCTTAAGTCATAAAAGAACTTTTTCTTTTGTCTGGTATGTGAAACTAGGCGGTATAAATTTGGCAACAATGTAATTAGCATAATCAGCATACCAAGGAGCAGTACGAGAAGCATTAACGACCGCTAATTGTTCATCAGGAAAGCTATCATTAATAGGCAGTGGGTCATCAAGAACATTCTCTAACCTAGACAAGTTATCTGCAACGGGGTTCTCAGCTCCCTTTCTATCAATAATATGCAAATCAAATTATTGGAGCAAGAGAACCCATCTAATGAGCCTAGGCTTAGCATCTTTCTTTTCCATAAGATATTTAATAGCAGCATGATCAGTGTGAATAGTAACTTTGGAATCAACAATATAAGGTCTAAACTTATCACATGCAAACACAACTGCTAAGAACTCTTTTTCAGTAGTAGCATAATTTCTCTGGGCAGTATCAAGAGTCTTACTAGCATACTGGATAACATTCAATTTCTTATCGACTCTTTGCCCTAGAACAGCACCTACAGCAAAATCACTGGCATCACACATAATTTCAAAAGGTAAATTCCAATCAGGTGGTTGAACAATAGGTGCAGTGATCAAAGCTTTCTTAAGTGTTTCAAATGCTTCTACACAATCATCATCAAAGACAAAAGGAATATCTTTTTGCAATAAAATTAGTCAGAGGCCTAGAGATTTTAGAAAAGTCCTTAATGAACCTCCTATAAAAACCGGCATGACCAAGGAAACTTCGTATACCTTTTATGTCCTTGGGACATGGCATCTTTTCAATAGCATCAACTTTGGCTTTATCAACTTCAATACCTCTCTCGGAGATCTTGTGCCCCAAGACAATGCCTTCATTAACCATAAAGTGACACTTTTCCCAATTCAGGACGAGACTAGTGTCTTCACATCTCTGCAAAACTTGATCAAGGTTGCTCAAACAATCATCAAAAGAGGATCCATAAACTGAGAAATCATCCATGAATACCTCACAAATCTTTTCACAAAAATCAGAGAATATAGCCATCATGCATCTTTGAAAGGTAGCAGGTGCATTACATAAACCAAAAGGCATATGTCTATAAGCGAAAGTACCAAAAGGGCAAGTAAAAGTAGTTTTAGATTGATCCTTCACAGACACAGGTATCTGAGAGAAACCAGAATAACCATCTAAAAAGCAGAAATATGTGTGTTTGGATAGTCTTTCTAGCATTTGATCAATAAAAGGTAAAGGGTAATGATCTTTCTTAGTAGCTTTATTTAACTTACGGAAATCAATTACCATCCTATAACCTGTAATAATTATTTGCGGGATCAATTCATCTTTATCATTAGGAACAACGGTAATACCTCCCTTTTTAGGAACACAATGGACAAGGCTTACCCATTCACTATCAGCAACGGGATAAATAATACCTGCCTCAAGGAGCTTTAATATCTCGTTTCTTACCACTTCCTTCATCTTGGGATTTAATCGTCTTTAAGGATCTCTAACTGGTTTGGCATCGTCCTCCAATGTAATTTTGTGTTGACATAACATGGGGCTAACGCCCTTAAGATCATCCAGAGTATATCCAATAGCAGCTCGATGCTTCTTCAGAGTTTTCAATAATCTTTCTTCTTCTTTCTCTGAAAGGTTAGCACTAATAATAACAGGATATATTTCTTTTTCATCAAGATAAGCATACTTAAGATTGTCAGGTAAAGGTTTGAGTTCAAACACGGGATCACCATTGGGTGGAGGGGGATCCCCAAGAATTTCAACGGGAAGGTTATGTTTCAGCATAGGTTCCTGTTTAAGGAACACTTCATCTATTTCCTCTCTTTCCTTCATAAACATATCATTTTCATGGTCTAGCAAGTATTGTTCTAACGGATCAGTTGGAGGAACAGCAATGGAAGCAAGACCAATAAATTCATCCTTAGTAGGTGGTTCCCTTTCACGAGGTTGTCTACTAAACTTAGCGAAATTAAACTCATGAGACATACCATCTATGCCAATAGTGACAATATTCTTTTCACAATTAATCTTAGCACTAGTTGTATTCAAGAAGGGTCTACCAAAAATAATGGGACAAAAATCATCTTGTGGGGAACCAAGAACAAGGAAATAAGCAGGGTATTTAACCTTCCCACACAAAACTTCAACATCTCTAACAATCCCAAAGGGTTTAATGGTATCCCTATTAGCAAGCTTAATAGTGACATCAATGTCTTCTAACTCAATGGGTGCAATGTCATGCATAATTTCTTGATATAAGGAATAAGGTATTGCACTAGCACTAGCACCCATATCACATAAGCCGTGATAACAATGATCTCCTATTTTAACAGAAATAACAGGCATGCCTACGATAGGTCTACGTGTCTTAGTATCTGGCCTAGCAATATTAGCAGTCTCACCACAGAACTAAATAACATGCCCATCTAAATCCTCATCCAAGAGATCTTTAACCATAGCAATACTAGGTTCAACATTAATTTGCTCAGGAGGTGTATAAGTCCTAGTATTACTCTTACGAACAACAGTCGAAGCTTTAGCATGATCCTTTATCCTAATAGGAAAAGGAGGTTTTTCAACATAAGCAGTAGGAACAATAGGATCACTATAGGTAATAGTCTTTTCTTCGACTGTAATAGGTGCAACTACTTTCACTTCAACAGGAGGATTATATTTAAACCACTTCTCTTTAGGGAGATCAACGTGAGTAGCAAAAGATTCACAGAAAGTAGCTACTATCTCAGAGTCAAGTCCATACTTAGCGCTAAATCCATGAAAAGCATCAGTATCCATAAAAGATTTAACACAATCGAACTTAGGTGTCATACCTGACTCCTTACCATCGTCGGAACCCCAATCTTCAGAGTTGCATTTAATTCTTTCCAATAAATCCCATTTGAGATCAATAGTCTTCAGCATATAAGAACCAGCACAAGAAGTATCGAGCAGGTTGCGATTATCAAGAGAAAGCCGAGCATAAAAGTTCTGAATAATCATTTCCCGAGAGAGCTCATGATTGGGGCATGAATATAACATTGACTTAAGCCTCCCCCAAGCTTGAGCGATGCTTTCTCCTTCGCGAGGCCAGAAATTATATATGTAATTACGATCACGATGAACAAGATGCATATGATAGAACTTCTGGTGAAATTCCAACTTCAATCGCTTATAATTCCAAGATCTTGTATCATCACATAGCCTATACCATGTCAATGCATCTCCCTTAAAAGATAAAGGGAAGACCTTCCTTTTGACAACATCATCAGGAATACCTGCAAGCTTAAATAATCCACAAAGATAAGGTGTAAATCGGGATGCAATGTTCCATCTCCTGCAAATGGATTAGCTAGTAGTTTCTCTATCATACCCGAAGGGATCTCAAAATAAATATTTTCATAAAGTTCAGTAGGTTGAGGAGCAACTCTTTGCTCTTTTGGTTGGGGTGAAGATACCCCAAACAAGCACCTCAAAGGATTAGTTTCCATAGTGACAAGTAACAAAAAATTTCAGCACACTATATAAATGTTTCCTTACCAAGTTCCACTCACAAAAAGCGCTACACTCCCCGGCAACGGCGCCAGAAAATAGTCTTGATGACCCACAAGTGTAGGGGATCAATCGTAGTCCTTTCGATAAGTAAGAGTGTCGAACCCAACGAGGAGCAGAAGGAAATGATAAGCGGTTTTCAGTAAGGTTTTCTCTGCAAGCACTGAAACTGTAGGTGATAGATAGTTTTGTGATAAGATAAATAGTAACGAGTAAAAAGTAAATAAAATAAGTAAAGTGCAACAAGGTGGCCCAATCCTTTATCTAGCAAAGGATAAGCCTGTACAATTTCTAATAATGAGAAAGGAGCTCCCGAGGACACATGTGAATTATCGTCAAGCTAGTTTTCATCACGTTCATATGATTCGCGTTCGGTACTTTGATAATTTGATATGTGGGTGGACCGGTACTTGGGTACTGTCCTTACTTGGACAAGCATACCACTTATGATTAACCCCTATTACAAGCATCCGCAACTACAAAAGAAGTATTAAGGTAAACCTAACCACAGCATTAAGCATATGGATCCATATCAGCCCCTAACGAAGCAACACATAAACTAGGGTTTAAGCTTTTGTCACTCTAGAAACCCATCATCTACTTATTACTTCCCCATCCCTTCCTCTAGGCCCAAATAATGGTGAAGTGTCATGTATTTGACGTTCACATAACACCACTAGAGGAAAAGACAACATACATCTCATCAAAATATCAAACGAATACCAAATTCACATGACTACTAATAGCAAGACTTCACCCATGTCCTCTGGAACAAACGTAACTATTCACAAAGCATATTCATGTTCATAATCAGAGGAGTAATAATATGCATAAAGGATCTGAACATATGATCTTCCACCAAGTAAACCAATTAGCATCAACTACAAGGAGTAATCAACACTACTAGCAACCCACAGGTACCAACTTGTGGTTTTGATACAAGATTGGATACAAGAGATGAACTAGGGTTTTGAGAGGAGATGGTGCTGGTGAAGATGTTGATGGAGATTGACCCTCTCCCGATGAGAGGATCGTTGGTGATGATGTTGGTGATGATTTCCCCCTCCCGGAGGGAAGTGTTCCCAGCAGAACAGCTCCGCCAGAGCCCTAGATTGGTTCCGCCAAGGTTCCGCCTCGTGGTGGCGGAGTTTCGTCCCGTAAGCTTGCCCATGATTTTTTCCAGGGTAAAAGCGATGATATAGCAGAAGATGGACACCAGAGGACCACCAGGGCGCCCAGGAGATAGGGGGCGCGCCCTATAGGGGGGGCGCCCTCTGTCTCCTAGACAGGGTGTGGGCCCCCTGGTGTATTTCTTTCCCTCAGAAATTCTTATTAATTCCAAAAAGTTGTTTCATGGAGTTTCAGGACTTTTGGAGCTGTGCAGAATAGGTTTCCAACGTTTGCTCCTTTTCCAGCCAGAATTCCAGCTGTCGGCATTCCTCCTCTTCATGGCAAACCTTGTAAAATAAGAGAGAATAGCCATAAGTAATGAGATATAATGTGTAATAACAGCCCATAATGCAATAAATATTGACATAAAAGCATGATGCAAAATGGACGTATCAATAACCCATCTGTTAAATTGCCTACGGAGGACTTAGCTATTCCTGATCCGGAGGCACAGTTGGTGGCCACTTTACATGTCATTCCGGATTGGACGGTTCCATATTTGGCGTATATGAACCGGGGCGAGTTACCAGAAGATGAAGTTCTGGCCAGACAGATAGTCCGGCAATCAAAGTCCATGGTTATTCACAATGGCGAGTTACATCACTGCAGTGTCTCAGGCATGTTCCAGCGCTGTGTTTCTCCTGAAGAGGGCCCAGAGATTTTGCGTGAGATCCACGAAGGAGATTGTGGTCACCACACCGGTTCAAAATCCTTGGTTGCTAAAGCTTTTCATCATGGCTTTTATTGGCTGACGGCTCATGCTGATGCTGAGGACTTGGTAAAATGGTGCGACGCTTGTCAGAAATTTTCACGTCGAGCTCATGTTCTGACTCAAGAGCTAAGGATGATTCCAATCACTTGGTCGTTCGCTACTTGGGGGCTTGATATGGTGGGACCTTTTAAGCGGTCCAAAGATAAGAAGACCCACCTGTTGGTGGCGGTTGACAAGTTCACTAAATGGGTTGAAGCGGAGCCAGTAAGCAAGTGTGATGCAGCCACGGCGGTTCAATTCATCAAGAAAGTGATCTTCCGCTTCGGTTTTCCACACAACATCATCACGGATAATGGCACGAACCTCTCCAAAGGTGAGATGGAGGACTTCTGTCAAAGAGAGCACATCCGGCTTGATGTGTCGTCAGTGGCCCACCCCCAGTCTAACGGTCAAGCTGAGAGAGCTAATTAGGAAATTTAAAGGGTATCAAGCCCCGGCTTATGGTTCCTTTGAAAAGGACACCGGGTTGTTGGGTGGAAGAATTACCTTCTGTGTTATGGAGCATAAACACCACCCCCAATCGATCAACGGGTTATACACCTTTCTTCATCGTTTACGGGGCAGAGGCGGTACTCCCAAGTGATATTCGTCATGACTCGCCCCGGGTTGCCAATTATGTTAAAGCGGACAACGAGCAAGCACGTCAGGAAGCACTGGACCTGTTAGATGAAAAACGGGACATGGTGTTGGCTCGATCGGAGGTTTATCAGCAAGACCTGCGGCGTTATCACAGCCACCGGGTTAAGACAAGAACCTTTCAAGAAGGCGACTTAGTGCTTCGGCTTATCCAGGATCAGACCGATATGCACAAGTTATCCTCACCTTGGGAAGGACCCTTTGTGGTCAGCAAGAATCTGCACAACGGATCATACTACCTCATCGACGTTCGAGAGCATGCAGACTCACGCAAATCTGAGGAGGAGACCCGATGGCCGTGGAACATAGCTCTCCTTCGGCCTTACTACACTTGAGCCATAGGATACTCTTATGTACATATTTTGACAATGTATATATTATGATCAATATGATAAACCGGCATCCTTGCTATAAGCAGGGCCTCTCCTGTTTTTTCCAATATTTCTTGGTTACATGGGGGCTTCAGCTGACAAAGCGGGATTTTGCCCATTAATCTGGCTATCATGCAACAACAAAGCTTGGGAGCTTCACACTCAAGGGGCCAAAGAGAGTCTTGTTGCTACGCACAGCTCAAACATAGGCACCCATAGAGCACAGCTCACAAAATTACTTGGGGGCTCTTTGTGCAATGCAACAAAGAGTTTGAAAGGACCCTTGTAATATGCTATCAAGCACGGCTTGGAAGCCTGGTGTATTCACCTAAAACCCCGGGTTAACTTGCCTTCCTCAAGTAAGCCACTCCTATCCAGGTAATCCTGGCATGACCCGCCGAACGTTTGACAAGTCAATCTTATACAGACCCTAAACTTGTCAAACTTAAAACGACGATTGGTTAGTTGGAGGCACATCTTGAAAGGCTTTGCAAAAATGGTTTAACTCAGCGGCCTGGCAGCCCATGAAAAGCCTCGAATTTGGGCCTGGCAGCCCTTGAAAAGCCTCAACTACACGGTTTTATTTGTCTTTGTCAAGATTTTTTCTCTTTCGTGAAATTTTATGTTGAACCGGCGTCTATTGATCCGGCATGGCTATCAGTTATCAACTTAACCTGGTGTTTGTTAACCCGGCTTGGCTTTCAGCTACAAGTTGTCAGACCACATTCAATTTTAAAGCGGTGTTTATTAACCCGGCCTGGCATTGACTATATGTCGTCAGGATGATAATCCGGTGTTTATCATAACCCGGCATGACTTATTATATACCAGCACAGCATGGTGGGAGTTATCAACACTCAAGGTTTGGGTTATCACCCTTACTACAATCAAGTTGGTAAGCCAACAATATGATTTAATATCACAGGTATGATATATTTCATATTTTGATATTCTTGCAGCCTTGGTTTTAAACCAGGCTTTGTATTGGGCATTATGACCCGTCCGGCGGTAAATAGCCAGGACAACTGTTTTTATGCAGAAACAAGGATTGCATGGAATTACCAAGACATATAAGCAAGCATAGCAACCATCATGGTGGATTAAACAGTGTCATGTAGCAGTGCACGATGGCAGCGAATCAAAGTATTTCAACTAGCCTATTACAAGGCGCTTTGATGCCCAAAAGAATAATTGTTTGTTGCAAAAAATTCAATCTGTGGAAATTAAACCGACCAATGGTTTATGATTCTTCATCAGGTTGACGTGAAGTTGATGGATCATCTTGCGCCGGTTCACCCTCCTCCTCCCCATCCACTAACTGGAAGTCAATGTTTGCCCAGTCAATTCCAGACAAAGCTCGAAAGAGAGCTTCATCACTTATAAGATCTGACGGTTCAGTGTCAGGGGCATAAGTGTGCTTACGGATTGGCGGGATAAGATTTTGCACTTCATTCACAGATGCCTCGATCCACTTGTTGTCTGCATCATAGTTGGACCAGTGGACAGACAAGTCCACTTCTTCTACTAATCTGCTAGCAAGCGGGCGCATTTCCTTTGTCAAGGATTTGTGGGCTTCATTATCAAATTCTGACCCGTCTTCTTATTGGCTAGGATAGCCATTTCCAATGTCTACCGGATCAAGATCAGCTATCCATGCCTTGGCCCGAGTCAGTGCAGATAAAGCGCCAGCCCTTGCAGCAGATCTCTTAATTTCTTCCAGCTGAGCAGGAGTCATAGATAACTTGGCAAACGTATCCTTGATTAAGGTCGGTGGCGGTTTGTTGTATGAGGCTGCGCAGATGACTCGTTGCGCCGGTATACAGTTGTTCTATCAAGGTATAGGCTGCTTTCAACTTCTTGCGCATATCTAAGCCAAGATGAGCAACACGACTACCTGCAACGGTTTAAGAAATTGCTGTTAAACCGGCAGTGTCAAAGATGTTTACTAAAAAGCTGAAGAAGATTACTTACCAAAGATAGCAGAAGTCATTGCATTAATTTGCCGCTTTAAGCTATTCAGTTCTTCTGCTACCGGTTTAAGTGCCGCCTCAGCATCTTCAGCCCTCTTCAGCAAGGTGGCTTTTTCAGCCTCCCAGCCCGTCCGCTCGTTCTTGAAGCTATCCTTCAGTTTCTCCATGGATGTTAAAGCGCCCTTCAGTTCATATTTGGCTTTATAAGTTTCGGCTTGCTGAGACTTAATGTTTTCCTGGAGGTCGGCGATTTGGGAATCCTTGCTGGTTAAGTCAGCCTGCAAAAGACAGATAGTAAGTTGGTAATATTTTTTCAAAGTCCCAAGCATATAACAAGTTATATACTTGGAACTTGGGGGCTAATGCAGATTGTTTTCTTCCTAACTGCTATTTTAAGTCCCAAGGCTCAATACAAGTATTCATCTTGGCACTTGGGGGCTAATGTTTATTTGATCAGATAAACCGGATGTGAAGGAACTCAACAAGAATAAACTTTACAATAGGAAGTACTGGTTCATCTTCAAGAGATAAACCGGCCCTTGGGGGCTACACAGTTGAAGTTTTTCTTCTTCAAGTACCGGTTCATCTTCAAGAGATAAACCGGCCCTTGGGGGCTACAATGGAGTTGATATAAAACAAAAGGAAGAACTCTATGAAACATTTGAACAGGAATTACCTCATAGCGCTCCTTCATCAAGTTGACTAAGCCGGCCTCATAATCACGACTTGTGTACAGGCGGTTCAGAAATCCAGAGTGAAGTTCCTGGGCACTGAGGTTAACACAGCTGGACAAATCTGTTTTCCACTTGCCTTTGCCCATAGCAGCAAATTCTTCTTTAGCAGTATGCTTCGATAAGGCAACCAGATTACTAGGAATAGTATAACCAGTGCCAGTAATGACAACGTCATCATCACCACCTTTGGCTGGGCTTGGCGGAATATCATTATCCCTGGCTGGGCTTGGCGGATTATCTTCATCCTTGGCAGGGCTTGGCGGATCAGCCGGCTGGTTCATGACGTTTCTCTCATCTGGTTCAGTGAAGGTATCTTGAACCGGAGGTACTGGGTCTTCTCGGACAACATCAGTATTCGGATCATGAGGTTCAGGGGCCTTCTCTGGTTCAGAGGTTTGGTTATCATCAGCTGGAACAGCCAGCTTGGTTTTCTTGCTAAGCCTGGCTTTGGCACTGAAAAGAGTAAAGTACAAAGATTAGTACAGTAAACCGGAGCAACATATAAAAGTAAGTTTATTCTGCTTACCCAGGAACGGTCTTCAGTGGAGGCATCTGTGTGGTTGATGAATCGCCAGAGGATGAATTGGAAGTTCCCTGATAATTCGAATCAGACGGATTAAGCGGTTGTCGGAAGTAACCTGCCTTGGGATAACAAATATTAGAAGTATAAGAGACCTCTGGCTGGCGTTTTCGAACCGGAGTATCTGGTAAACCGGAGGAGGTAACTTGTTGGCCGCTATGCCGGGTTGTGCGACGAGCCTCATGTTGCTGTGTCTTCAAAGAAAAGTGTGGATCCAAATAAGCGAGAGGATGAGAATGTTTTACTTTCCAAACTGTACGACAGAGTTTTTGTACTGGCACATGATCTAAATCGAAGGAAAGGGAAATTACCTCTACATGGTCAGCACGGCTGGCCTTCGCATCATCCTGATAATGGTCATTGTCAATAAGGTGCATGAAAAGTGAACCAAGTGAATCAAGTTCTACCTCTAATGCCGAGTCATCAACATTTTCGACCGGACCAGGGGACCCGGCGATTCTCTTCTTGGCAGACCTCTTGGTGACCATGGACTTAGCCTGAGGCGCTCTCACCGGTTTGTCTTGTGGTTTGGTCGGTTTGTCCTGCGTTTTCCTCTTCCAAAACGGATCATTGCTCTGCAAAGGTAAACAACAAGGCTATTAGAAAGTGTCAGAAACGGCGGATTATAACAGAAAAATGCAATTCTTATAGCTGGCGGTTTGTTGAGAGCACAGAATGGACGTAGCCCAGTTTTGTTGCATTCAACTACCGGTTCATCCAACATCTTATTGACGGATTCAGTAATCTCATCATCAGTCAACTGAATGTCAATATGACATTGAGGGTCTTTCAAATCTCCTATGTACTCGCACATAAAACCGGTACGACGGCTTAAAGGCAAGATACTCCACGAAACCCAGCAGCGGACAAGATCGACATCGGTTAAACCGTTTGACATAAAAGATCGGATCTTAGAAATCTGCGTGGCATAGTTCATTCGTTCCTTGGCAGTCAACCGTTGCGGCAGTGGATGTTCATTACTGAGCAGGTGAGCACGATAACCCGGCAGAGGATTTTCATCTTCAAGGGCAGTGTTTCAGCAGTAAAACCAAGTTTGGTTCCAATCCTTGGGATGGTTGTGATGTTTGGCATGAGGGAAGTTCACTTCTTTCCTTTTTTGAATCAATACCCCGCCAAGTTCAGTATTAGGGCCGTCAGTGAATTCAGTACGGCGGTTCAAGTGAAAGAAGTCTCTAAAAAGGTCAACGGTCGGTTCCTCTTGCAGGTAAACCTCACAAAACACTTGAAAATTGCAAAGGTTGGACACAGAGTTCGGTCCAATGTCTTGAGGGTGGAGTTGAAAGCTGGCAAGTACATCACAGAAATTTTTTGATCTGGGAGGGCTAAACCCTCAGTCCAAATGATGTGCAAACACAACTACCTCTCCATCTTGTGGTTCAGGAGGACATTCAGTACCTGGGACCCTCCAATGAATGGTTTCATGTTTTGCTAAAGCGCCAGTCAAAATGTACCCAGTCAGCTGCTCTTTAGTGACCCGGGAATGGACCCAGTTGCAAGAGGAGAACTGTTTGGCCATTGTTGATGACAAGCTGTAAAAGAAGTTTAAAACACCGCTTTACGGTTCAATATTGATATGTATAAACCGGTGTCAAACCGGGGGATTCAATCAGAGTATATGTGCATATTAAACCGGATACTTATGTTCAGGTAAAGTTGGCGGTTTAAGTGAGGGCTAATGGTACCTGGCGGATTATTATTTTCTAAGGGTTAAACTGCCTACAGTGGAAGAAGCAGATCCAAAAATTACTAAGTGTTGTATAAACAGATTTCACAAGATGGTGTTATAATTTTGGATCTACCGCAGTTCAGTAAAGAAAAATTTCTGAGCCCAAAAATGGCAACAGCAGGACAAAAAACATCTAGATGGGATCTATTCAGGAACGAAGAGATACTATGGCGAGGCAAAATAAAACTACAGCTTCGGCCGCAAAAAGAAGATGTCAGGTTTGTCTAGATTCAATGAGACAGTAAGGGAAAGCAAACGAACAACGTTGAACATTGATGAACACCAAAGAACAGCGGAACCCTAATGCAGATCTGGTAGTTGGGAAGAGAAGTTCTTACAGGTGTTGCGGGGCAGCGGAGGTGCGTCGCATGTTTTCTGGTCAAAAACAGGTTGATGCAGCGGCCTTGTTGGTGCAGATGTGAAGGTCGGCGGCAGCGGCGAAGCTCGATCTCTTCGGGGTTGCAAGGAAGAAGAAGATGCGAAGAGGCAAGGGGGAGAATGGAAAGGACCCCCGGTCTTATTTATAAACGCAAAGGGATAAGAGACAGGCGCGAGAATCAAGGAGCCAAAAATCGGATATCTGATACAGCTGTCGCCTCGATATCCGGAGATCAAATAATAAAGGGAAATGTTTATAGGTGTTTTGCGCAGATGATGTCATGGCGGTTTAAGGCGATTTCAGAAGATGACGTCATGGCAGTTTACAAGGACAACGTGAAGATGTTCAAGTCAGAATTTCTCTAAGTTAAAGATTGACATGAACAAGTTCAAACCAATCTGGGGCCTAATATTGGGGATATGACTACTGAGTTAAACCGCCCAGGAGGGGCCGGATTACACTCACAAGGAGTCTTGTACAAGAGCCCATGAAGATGAAGGCTATGGCGCTTTAACTATGAAGACTTAGAGGCCCGGAGCCCAATGGCGGATTAGGGCCCATAATAGTAAACCGCCATAGATGTGTAAACTTGTATTGTAAGTTAGGGAAAGGAAGAAACTGAGCCAGACACTTGTATGAGCCGGCCTCGGGATTCTGTAAACCGGCCGGGCGTCAACCTATGTATATATAGGGACGACCCGACGGCGGTTCAGGGACAAGAAACAACAACTCGAGTACTAGGCAAAGCATATTTGCTCCCTGGTAATCGAGACCACATCAAAAACACCACAACTGGATCATAGGCTTTTACCTTCACCGCAAGAGGCCGAACCAGTATAAACTCCTTGTGTCCTTTGTTCGGTTTAACCCCTCTAAGCTAACCTGACTGCGATGGATCCATGACTAATTCCTATCACTAGGACATCTAACGTGATAATTCCACGACAGTAACCGTTGTGTAACAAATTTGAAATATGAGGTGTTCTTAGATTGTCATCCTTATGAGTGGCGGTCGGGGACGAGCGATGGTATTTTCCTACCAATCTATCCCCCTAGGAGCATGCGTGTAGTGCTTGGTTTTTGATGATTGTAGATTTTTGCAATAAGTATATGAGTTCTTTATGACTAATGTTGAGTCCATGGATTATACGCACTCTTACATTTCCATCATTGCTAGCCTCTTCGGTACCATGCATTGCTCTTTCTCACCTTGAGAGTTGGTGCAAACTTCGGCAGTGCATCCAAACCCCATGATACGATACGCTCTATCACACATAAACCTCCTTATAACTTCCTCAAAACAGCCACCATACCTACCTATTATGGCATTTCCATAGCCATTCCGAGATATATTGCCATGCCACTTTCCACTGTTCCGTTTATCATGACACGCATCATCATTGTCATATTGCCTTGCATGATCATGTAGTTGACATCGTATTGTGGCAAAGCCACCTTCATAATTTTTCATACATGTCACTCTTGTATCATTGCCCATCCTGGTACACCGCCGGAGGCATTCATATAGAGTCATATCTTGTTCTAGTTTTGAGTTGTAACTCATGAGTTGTAAATAAATCGAAGTGTGATGATCATCATTATTAGAGCATTGTCCCTTATAAAAAAAGAAAGGCCAAATAAAAAAAGGCCAAATAAAAAAAAAGAAAGGCCCCCAAAAAAGGGGGACAATGTTACCATCCTTTTCCACACTTGTGCTTCAAAGTTGCACCATGTTCTTCATATAGAGAGCCTCATTTGTTGTCATTTTCATATACTAGTGGGAATTTTTCATTATAGAACTTGGCTTGTATATTCCAACGATGGGCTTCCTCAAAATTCCTTAGGTCTTCATGAGCAAGCAAGTTGGATGCACACCCACTTAGTTTCTTTTGTTGATCTTTCATACATTTATAGCTCTAGTGCATCCGTTGCATGGCAATTCCTATTCCTCATGTTGACATCAATTGATGGGCATCTCCATAGCCCGTTGATTATCCTTGTCAATGTGAGACTTTCTCCTTTTTGTCTTCTCCACACAACCTCCATCATCATATTCTATTCCACCCATAGTGCTATATCCATGGCTCACACTCATGTATTGCGTGAAAGTTGAAAAAAGTTTGAGATTGCTAAAGTATGAAACAATTGCTTGGCTTGTCATCGGGGGTGTGCAAGATGAGAGCATTCTTGTGTGATGAAAATGGAGCATGACCAAACTATATGATTTTGTAGGGATGAGCCTTCTAATGCCATGATATTTTGAGAAGACATGATTGCTTTGTTAGTATGCTTGAAGTATTACTATTTCTTATGTCAATATGAACTTTTATTTTGAATCATTTGGATCTGAACATTCATGCTACAATAAAGAAAATTACATTAAGAATAATGCTAGGTAGCATTCCACATCAAAAAATTTGTTTTTATCATTTACCTACTCGAGGATGAGCAGGAATTAAGCTTGGGGATGCTTGATACGTCTCCAACGTATCTATAATTTTTTATTGTTCCATGCTATTATATTACCCGTTTTGGATGTCTATGCCTTTACTTTACACTTTTATATCATTTTTGGGACTAACCTACTAACCGGAGGCCCGGCCTGAATTGCTGTTTTTTTTTCCATTTCAGTGTTTCGAAGTAAAGGGATATCAAATGGAGTCCAAACGGAATGAAACCTTCGGGAGCGATCTTTTCGGAACAAACACAATCCGGGAGACTTGGAGTGGACGTCAAGCTGCAAACGAGGCGGCCACGAGGGTGCCCAGCGTGCCCCCCGGGATTGGACGCGCTCCCACCCTCGTGGGCCCCTCTTTGCTCCATCGACGTACTTCATTCGCCTATATATACTCCCGTACCCTGAAAACATCGGAGAGCACCACGAAAACCTAATTCCACCACCGCAATCTTCTGTATCCGCGAGATCCCAACTTGGAGCCTTCGCCGGCGCTCCGCCGCAGGGGGAATCGACCATGGAGGGCCTCTACATCATCTCCAAGGCCTCTCCGATGAGTTGTGAGTAGTCTACCACAGACCTTCCGGTCCATAGTTATTAACTAGATGGCTTCTTCTCTCTCTTTAAATCTCAATACCAAGTTCTCCTCGATCTTCTTGGAGATCTATTCAATGTAACTCTTTTTGCGGTGTGTTTGTCGAGATCCGATGAATTGTGGGTTTATGATCAAGTTTCTATGAGGAATATTTGAATCTCCTCTAAATTATTTTATGTGTGATTAAGTTATCTTTGCAAGCCTCTTCGAATTATGAGTTTGGTTTGGCCTACTAGATTGATCTTTCTTGCAATGGGAGAAGTGCTTAGCTTTGGGTTCAATCTTGCGGTGTCCTTTCCCATTGATAGCAGGGGCAGCAAGGCACATATTGTATTGTTGCCATCGAGGATAAAAAAGATGGGGTTTATATCATATTGCATGAGTTTATCCCTCTACATCATGTCATCTTTCTTAATGCGTTACTTTGTTCTTATGAACTTAATACTCTAGATGCAGGCAAGAGCGGTCGATGTGTGGAGTAATAGTAGTAGATGCAGAATCGTTTCGATCTACTTGTCACAGACGTGATGCCTATATACATGATCATGCCTAGATAATCTCATAACTATGCACTTTTCTATCAATTGCTCGACAGTAGTTTGTTCACCCACCGTAATACTTATGCTATCTTGAGAGAAGCCACTAGTGAAACCTATGGTCCCCGGGTCTATCTTTTATCATATAAGTTTTCCATCTACTTTTATTTGCATCTTTTATTTTCCAATCTATATCATAAAAATACCAAAAATATTTATCTTATCTTATTATCTCTATCAGATCTCACTTTTGCAAGTTTCCGTGAAGGGATTGACAACCCCTTTATCGCGTTGGTTGTGAGGTTCTTGTTTGTTTGTGTAGGTGCATGGGACTTTTGAGGAGCCTCCTACTGGATTGATATCTTGGTTCTCAAAAACTGAGGGAAATACTTATGCTACTTTGCTGCATCACCCTTTCCTCTTCAAGGGAAAAACCAACGCATGCTTAAGAGTTAACACAAACCCCTCATCCTTGTCAAGGAATTCTTTGGCGCCTGAAGAGGCGGAGAGTGATGGACCATCATGAGCCCTCTCCCCCTGCCATGGAGGACACCGATGTGTCGTCCCAAAGGACCTCTCTTGGCCAGGGAGGGGCGGACGAGGCCGTCCGGAAGGCGCCCAAGGGTAACACCTCGGATGCCGCAGAGTAGGGCACGGCGACCCCCATGACCATCGAGGGTGGGGGGCCTCAACAATTCGGGCCCTCACCGAACACCATCTCGGAGACCAATGCGGCTCCGGATTCAGACCAACACCCTCCTTCGACGGAGGGGGGAGGAGCAGCGGCTCCATCGGTGGCCTCTGTTAATCCGGAGGCCGCTCATACTCTGGAGAAAGTGCTGCAATGCGCTTCCATCATGGAGGAGCACTGCACCCTGATGGGTGCGGTTATGGAAAAGGTTTGGTCTGCAAAAAGCGGACTGAACGAAGCCTTCAGCAGCCTACTGGCAGGCTTTGAGGTAAGTGATGTAATTCTCTTAAAAGTTTTTTATATGCGATGTTGAACCCATGTATAGATAGTAGCCCCTGAGACTTTGTCTGAACTGGAACAATCCAGATGAAGGATCCCAAAACAATTGAATAATGTACTATGCAATTGTGTGGGACAGGCATCCATGTTGGTGGTTACTGCCCAAGCCGCAGAGGTTTCCGAGCTCAGTCGGAAACTTCGACTAGCCGATGAGGAGCTTGACCGCATCAACAAGTGATTTGACAAAATGCAAGGTATGCGACACTTGTATATACTCGAAGTGATATGTGTACTAAGTATTTAAACTTACTGAGTTTTATGACATTACTCATAGTTGGCGCAGCCGAGGTCGAGTGCCTCAAGAGCGCGCTTGCCCAAGCCAAGAAGGAGGCGGAGATGAGCAGGGTGGCCGCTAACAAAGCGGCAAAGGAGTTGGAGGTGGAGCGAACTGCCCGGGAACAGCACGAGGCGCGGGTGGGTGAGGTCGAACAGGAGCTCAAGGACGCCATTACCAAGTGCGAGTCCTTGGAGCACAAGAGTTCGGAACAAACCTCCAAGTTCATCAAAGCTCTCGAGAGCATGAAGGAAGCCCGGGTTGAAGCCCAGGGTGCTTGCCAGGAGATCCCGGAGGCGAGGCAGATAGCGGTTGGTAAGGCCTTTCTTCTGCAGAGTAAATTTACAAGTAAGAGATACATCTTGCTGACCCGAGTTTGGAGTTCTCCAGGCGCATTTGCGGATCTGCCGAGGAGTGTTGCTGACATCGTAGAGTTCTTCCGAGCCAAAGAGGGGAGCTCGACAGAGAAGCTATTCTGGTCGCAATACCTTGCACCAGAGCAACCGGCGCCCCTCAGCGATCAGCTGAAGCAGCTGACCGAGCTGCATAGCGTGGCCGGACTGCCCATGAAGGATGTAATATTCCGTCTTTGGCCAGCCGAGCTCATACCCAGCAGCTACTTTGAACTCGTGAAGCGGCTGGTTGATGCGCATCGGATCGATGCCATCAAGAGGTCGGCCTGCATAGAAGGTGTCTGGATGGCCTTTGCCCAAGTCAAGGTGCAATGGGCGAAGATGAAGGCCACCGAAATTTCCATCGCGGGGCCGCCTGAAGGCAAGGATTACCGGCGCCCCGAGAAGTACTTCAGGGAGGTCCTCGAGGGAGCTCGCATTGTAGAGGGCCAGTGCTCAAAGGAAATCATATTTGAGGAGTGGAGTCCAATTCATAAGAACCATGTAATGAACTCATAATGTGAAATATTTATGCTTGCGCTTTATGATTTTGTTATTTATCCTCCTGTTTGGCTGTTTATAGGTCTAAAAGTTTACTAGTCGTCGGCTTCTGCCCCCATGTAAATATTTACAGGGGTGTTCGGGAACGTGTCGGCGTCCTGGATATGGGGGTAACCAGTCCTGCCTGCCTGCGGCCCACCACGTGGCTCCCTCGACGGCCTGGTATGGCCCAGCTTCAGCACCAACACCACAAGACCCTCACGAGGGGCCAAGCCTCGTGAGACGGATGATGCCAAGACCCCCGAAGGAGTTGGCCTCCTCGGGAGGGCTCCTGAGGGGCGGAGAGTTCTATGCAGCAACCTCATGAGGCTCAGATGACATGAGCCATGACGACCAAGGCCACGCGGGCGCCAGGCGGGCGCAGAGCACAGGTTTCCTCTTTGGTGCAAGGGAGGCAAGCGTAGGTGCAGGGTCCCGAGGAATCAGTCAAAGCTTTCCATTCTGGTGCAACAAGACCAAGACCTCCAGGACGGTAGGATAGAGGTCATAGCCGAGCCCACCGCATCGTCACGACCAGAGGCTTTTCGCGGGCGAAGACTACTTTTGTTAGGATAGACTATACTACTTGTCCCCTTTCAAATATCGCCGTTGTGGAATCCCTTCCCGCTCATATTTGGGGAGAGGACCAAGGCCACTATATATAGGACTTAACCACCACCATAGTGGGAAGGAACCATTCCAACCCGAGCACCACACCAGATCAAGAACACCTCACCTCCTGAGGCTTGTTCATCCTTGTACTAGTTCATCCAGCCCCTCGAGGCAATCCACCGCACCACACTGGAGTAGGGTATTACACCACAACGGTGGCCCGAACCACTATAAAATATATGTGTCTTTGTGTCTTTGTGTCTTTGTGAGCTTGACGTGCTAGGCTAGGGAGGATCGCGAGTAGGCAGGCTAGGCAGGTTGAGATCTCCGCATGCACCCCAGAGTTCGAACCTTTCATGGGTTGCCGGATCCCGAAATCCGACATTTGGCTCACCAGGTAGGGGTGCGTCAGAATCTTCTTCCTCGACCTCAAGACCGAGCCGTTGATTCCCATGGCAGCGGCTCCTCTGCCGACTCGGTCGGAACGCATTCTTGAAGAAGCGTCGGGGCTGCGTTGCTTCACCCTCTCTCTTCGGCAGGTGCAATGGTCGTGCAAGTTCCGCACGGAGATGCCGCTGCGCTACAACGGTGCGGCAGATCCGCCCCCTTCCTGCAAGCATACGAGGAGGCCGTTTGGGCGGCCGGTGGAGATGACAAGGCAAAGGCCAACTGGTTTCCCATGGCCCTTGCAGGTGCACCACGCGCCTGGCTGCTCAACCTGCCGGCGTCTTCTGTGGCTTCTTGGGAGGAGCTGCACGGCCTCTTCCCCGCTTGCTACACAGCACCGGCGCCCCCAGTCGTCGCGGCTCTCCTAGGTGGCTCGCAGGCTCCACCATCCGACCACTGATACGTCTCCGTTGTATCTATAATTTTTGATTGTTTCATGCCAATATTATTCAACTTTCATATACTTTTGGCAAATTTTTATACTATTTTTGGGACTAACTTATTGATCCAGTGCCCAGTGCCAGTTACTGTTTGTTACATGTTTTATGTTTCGCAGAAACCAATATTAAACGGAGTCCAAACGGGATAAAAATGGACTATCGGTGTCAAAACCGGCGGATCTCGGGTAGGGGGTCCCGATCTGTGCGTCTTAGGCTGATGGTAATAGGAAGCAAGGGACACAATGTTTACCCAGGTTCGGGCCCTCTCGATGGAGGTAAAACCCTACTTCCTGCTTGATTAATATTGAAGATATGAGTAGTACAAGAGTAGATCTACCACGAGATCGTAGAGGCTAAACCCTAAGAGCTAGCCTATGATGGTATGATTGTAATTGTGATCGGCCTTCTAAGGACCATCCTCTCCGGTTTATATAGATACCGGAGAGAGCTAGGGTTTACATGGAGTCGGTTACAAGGAAGGAAATATAATATCCGGATCGCCAAGCTTGTCTTCCACGCAAAGGAGAGTCCCATCTGGACACGGGTCGGAGTCTTGTGTCTTGTATCTTCACGCTTCAATAGTCTGAATGATGTATATAGTCCGTCTCTCCGGATACCCCCTAATCCAGGACTCCCTCAGTAGCCCCTGAACCAGGCTTCAATGACGATGAGTCCGGTGCGCAGTCTTGTCTTCGTCATTGCAAGGCGGGTTCCTTCTCCGAATACTTCAAGGTAATTATCGAACACGTAGACCGTGTCCGGATCTGCAAAATGATCTTCACATACCACCGTAGAGAGAATGATACTTCAGCTGACAACTTCTTAGACGACGTGATATGTCATTACGGTCAGGTCATTATTCAAACCATTTTCCCACAACCAGCCACAATGCGTATTGCGAGGCGGTTTCCTTGATACGTCTTGTCAAAGCAGAGATCGTGTCCCCTTATCACGGGATTCTCATCAATACGGGTATGGGTAATCCCACCGTGCCATCAATCGTGGCACTTGGGAAGTAAGCGATTCCCAATGGGCAAGTGGGGAGGCACACCGCTTCCATCGCCTCTATAAAGGGATACGAGTTCCCCATTTTTACCCATGCCTTCTTCCTTCTTTGCCCACTCTTGTCCCCTCGAGCTCCAGCGCCCTAGTCCAAGTCTTCTCCGCACAGTTAAACATGTCCGGAACAGGAGGTAAGTGGGTGGCTTCTACCGTGAAGGAGAAGAATATCGCGAATCTTCGGGCGGCCGGATACTTGGCCGCACACATAGCGCACCGGCTACCAGACGACGGGCAGGTCATTCCAACTCCAGGACCCCACAAGAGGGTCGTGTTTCTCGCCCACTTCGTCCATGGACTGGGGTTTCCACTTCACCCCTTCGTCCGCGGGCTCATGTTCTACTACGGGCTAGATTTCCATGATCTAGCCCCGAACTTCGTCCTCAACATCTCGGCGTTCATTGTCGTATGCGAGGCCTTCCTCCGCATCAAGCCTCATTTTGGCTTGTGAAGCCGAAGATCGTGAGCGGCCAGCAAGCGGAGTGTGGAGGAGCCATGGTGTGCAAGATTCCTAACGTCACCTAGCCTGATGGCTCCTTTGCAGAAACCGTGAAGGGGTGGCAGTCGGGGTGGTTCTACATCACCGAACCGCACGACGCCAACTAGGCGGCGGCCCCCGAGTTCCGATCTGGAACCCCCATGCGGATCACCTCCTGGGAACAGAAGGGCCTATCCTGGGGCAAACCTACGGAGCTGACCGGACTCCAAAACTGCATCAAGGGCATGAAGGACAAGAACATCAAGCTTGTCAACATGATCCAGGTCATGCTCGTTCGCCGGATTCTGCCGTGCCAAAGGTAGGCATTCAATCTGTGGGAGTTCGTCCCGACCGAACACCAGACGCTTCAGAGGCTCTACGGCATGAAGCACAAAAACGCGTGGAAGGCGTTGTTCAAGGCCTCCGAAGTACCTCCTTCCATATCCGAGGACCGTGGGCTCCATGATGCGCGACCTCCTAGTCAGGTGAGTTCTCAAGCTGCCATCGGATTCGGTTCTTCCCAATATATTCATGGGGGAGCCTTAAGTAATTGTGCATATTTGTTCAGGATTATGTGGAGACAGCGGAGCAGATTAATTGTCTGGCTCCACTGCCAGAAAGCCCAGCTAATGCTCTCCTGGCGGAGATGCTGGTCCCGATGCCCTACAAGGGGCCGGAGAAGAAGGCCGATAAGAAGGCCCCGGGGATCCGAAAGGGTCTCTGATGTAAGGTTGCGCCAGAAGCCTCGTCCGAATACGATGAGGCACACTCCTCCCCCGAAGGGGGAGAAGAAGAGGACGAGGAGGCCGCCCCATCCGGAAAGAACGAGGGGCCTGGGAGGGCGGACCAGGGGGCCAGGAGAGTCCCCCGGTGCAAGGCCGTCATACCCTCGTCGTCCGATGACGACAAGGCAGATTCCTCCCGCGGAGGCGGAGGGAAACAAGAAGAAACTCCACCTCCCCGTATTGGGGGGAGAAAAAGAGGAAGGCCGCCCCGGAGGGGGAGGCTGGGACGTCCAAGAAGGGAAAGGCATCCCTTCCGGACTACTCCGCCACCGCCGCCGATAGCGAGGAGAGGTGGCTACACAGGAAGAAGCCCCTAGTGCGATCGTAAGTATCCGCACTCCATCGTAATTTTGCTTCATAGTTTTGTTATAACGCCGAACTTGTATGCAGTCCGGCCAGGGTCCATCCCGAGGTGTCGTCTTCGGACAAGTCCTTGAGTGATTCGGCAATGAACTCACTTCCGACGGCCACTACTCCTCAGCCTGCGGATGACACGGAGGTGTTGTCCCAAAGGCTCCCAGAGCGGGGGGAGGTGGATCTGGAGGCGCCCCAAGGAGACATTCCAAACGTCGGACACGCGGGGTTCAAGATCCCCGCGGATCATGTTGATGAGAGCCGCAGTAAGCTGGGCTCTCAGCCGAACACTGTTCCGGGACCTCCCGTGGTTTCGGACTCAGGCGGACAGCCCCTCGTTAAGGAGGGCGAGCCGTTTGTGCCGAGTACTTCCGCTATGCCCGAGGCGCCGGATTGTCTACTGGAAGCGCTTCGAGGCGTTTCCATGGATGAAGAGCACCGTACTCTTATGAGTGTGGTGATTCATAAGGTTTCGTCCGCCAAGAGCGGACTAACCGAAGCCTGCACCAGCCTCCTGACAGGCTTTGAGGTAAGTAATAAATATGTGTGAAATTACCACCCGATAGGTAGTAGCCCCTGATACTCTGTTTGGTGTTCGGAAGGAAAAACCAAACGGAGGGTCAATTATAATCCGCAGGAGTCTAACAATAAGTTTTAATGTGAATAAACAGGATGTGCTGCTTGCCACTGCTGTCTGTACGGCCGAGATCGCCGGACTAAAACGGGACCTAGAGCAGGCGCAGGGAGAGCACGACCTCACGAGGAGGCAGCTCGAAAAGAACAAAGGTGAGTGATTCCCCGCTCTCATATAATGAAGGATAGATAAAGTTTGTTATTCTAGCGACGAAGCATCGTGATTTTGTAATAGAGGCCACCACCGAAGTGGCGTCTCTGAAAAAAGCGCTGTCCAAGGCCGAACACAAGGCGGCCCTGGAATGCAAGGAGCGCGAGAAGCAAGAAGCCCGAGTGGGCGAGGTACAAGAAGAGCTCTAGGAGCTCGGCAAAAAGTTCGAGTCCGTGGAGCATGAGCTTAAGGCGAAAGAGGCCGAGCTTGCGAAGGCCCTTGCAAGTATAAAAGACGCCAAGCCCGGAGCTGAGAAGGCACAGCAGGAAATCCAGGAGGTCAAAAAGAAATGGCGGGTAAGAAATTCTTTATGCAAAGCAAACATGTGGAGGAGGTGTTTCTTTTACTTACCCGAGTCCGGAGCTCTCCAGGGGCATTCGCAGATCTACCACGCAGCATATCAGATGTCGCGGAGTTCTACCGTGCTCAGGAGGGGAGCTCAATGGAGAAGATGTTCTGGTCCCAGTATGTTGGGGCCGAACATCCAACACCTCTGAGTGACCAACTGAAGCAGTTGGTCGAACTCCACAGGGCGGCCGAAGTGGCTATGAAGGATTTCATAGTCCGGATGTGGCATGGTGAGCCCCTGCCCACCAGCTACTTCGGCCTGATCAAGCGGATAGTGAATGCCTGTCCGCGGCTGGAAGTCATCAAGCGATCCGTTTGCATTGAGGGTGCCCGCCGGGCCTTTGCCCGTGCGAAGGTGCATTGGGGCAAGCTAGATGCGGAGAAGCTGGTGAAGGACGGGCCGCCGGAGGGCAAGGCGCATCACTATCCGGAGAAGTATTATGATGGTGTTATGAAGGGCGCTCGCCTCGTGGCCGATGAATGTACCAAGGACATAATTTTAGAATGAATTCACTTCTGTCATGTTTGTAATTTAAAGACGAAGTTACTTGCGCTATGTAGCGCTTTTGTTATTTAAAATATTACCTTCTGTGCGGCTATTTATAAAATTCTGAAAGTAGGCCAGTCGTCGGCTTCCGCCCCCATGTAACTAGTACTGGGGTGTTCGTGGAAAACCCGGACACTCTTCATCCAAATGTTTGGTCCCTTAAGGAGGTGTCCGGCGCAGCGAACAAGGCAATCAGACTATGCGGCTTTATAACCTTCACTTAGCCATAGAAGTCTACAATTTTAAATTTCGACGAAGCCCCTAGAATCCGAAAGACCGAATTGGGGCGCTATATACGCCTAAATCGGACGAAGACGAATTATCGCCTAAAGCGGAAAAATCTTTAAGGATTTTAAGACCTCTCGAACAGCGACCAACTCTCGCCACATCATGCCGGTCAGTTTTCGGCTTTCTCTACGGAGGTGCTCGTCCGGAAGAACCGGGACACAATCACAGTTGTTCTCCCTGTGCTACCTTAGCTGATATAACGGAACGTAAGGCACCAAAACAAGGGAGCCGGGCTATCCCAACTGTAGACCCAAGACATGATTCGGAGCTGATGCATATAATGCGATAAGTTCGGGGTGCCGCACTGTTGAAAGTGTTCGGACTTGTCTTGCCATATTATGGGGCGCCATAAGAAGCCCCTGGCAAACTCAACGTACCAAAGTGTACGGATGCAATATCAAATAGACATTTGTAAGAGAAAATGCTCAAATAAGAATAATAAGTTGACGCTATATATGATCTCCCATTGATGAATAATACGTTTAAGCGTATGTTTACAATGAATGCATTAAGCGGAGATAAATAGGATTATTTGACATACCCTATCCAGGGGCAGGCTACATACAGATAGATAAAGCAGGTATAACGATCGTAAATAGATTCCACCTGGGTATTTCCTTCTGTGCGCAAAGCCTGTTGCCTCCTTGGTTTTCTCTCCTATGTAAGTCCAACATCCGGCTCTTCTGGAGAGGCTGCACTAAAGCAATATCCTGAAAGGTGAAAGGAAAGGTTACGAAGGTATGTGGCGGTGATACCGCACTGTTGACTGAGCCACTGTTGCGCCTCCGCATGTGCCCATGGTATTTTAAGTGCGTAATTGTGTACGCGTGGCATGAATGCTTCTTTGATGGGATTTGAGCGGAGGCCAGACTGCTAGTCATGCTCTTGGCGTGCCTGGTGGTCCTGTTGCGGGGTGCTCCAAACTCGCTTGACGGTGCTTGAGGTTGTCGTCACCGGATTGGTGGTTTGTCGAAGGAGGCCGCATTGTACTTCTGCCGCCAGGGCTGTGGTATGCTCTTCTGTACGGAGAGAGTGGTCCATGTTTCCGTTGACTGTTATGACCCCACGCGGGCCTGGCATCTTGAGCTTGAGGTATGCATAGTGTGGTACCGCATTGAATCTAGCGAATGTGGTTCTCCCGAGCAGTGCATGGTAACCACTGCGGAAAGGGACGATATCGAAGATTAACTCCTCGCTTCGGAAGTTGTCCGGAGATCCGAAGACCACTTCTAGTGTTAAAGAGCCCGTACAACGGGCCTCTACTCCAGGAATTACACCTTTAAAGGTGGTTTTGTTGGGCTTGATCCTTGAAGGATCGATGCCCATTTTGCACACTATGTCCTGGTAAAGCAGGTTCAGGCTGCTGCCGCCGTCCATAAGGACTCGCATGAGGTGTAATTCATTGATGATTGGGTCTAAGACCAATGCGGTTGAGCCGCCGTGACGGATGCTAGTAGGGTGATCCCTACGATCAAAGGTGATCGGACAAGCTGACCATGGGTTGAATTTGGGGACGACTTGCTCCATCGCGTAGACGTCCCGTAGTGCTCGCTTCCGTTCCCGCTTGGGGATGTGAGTGGTGTAGATCATGTTGACCGTTTTCACCTGGGGGGGATTTCTTCTGTCCCCCCGTGTTCGGACGCCGGGGCTCCTCGTCATCGTCGTTGTGCAACCCATGTCCTTGTTTTCGGTGTTTATTTTGCCGGCCTGTTTAAATACCCATCAATCTCTATTGGTGTGGTTGGCTGGCTTGTCCGGGGTGCCACGAATTTGGCACAAGCACTCCAGTATACGGTCTAGACTGGACGGTCCCTGATTGTTTCTTTTGAATGGCTTCTTCCGCTGACCGGATTTGGATCCGCTGAATCCGGCATTGACTGTCGTGTCTTCGGTGTTGTCGTCGTTGTTCCGTCGCTTGTGTCTGTTCCACCGTAGCTTGCCATTATTGTCACGGACATCTGACGTGCCAGAATGTGGCGTAGTGCTGCTGCGAGCCAACCAGCTGTCCTCGCCCACGCAAAAGCAGGTCATTAGTGTCGTGAGAGCTGCCATGGACTTGGGTTTCTCCTGGCCGAGGTGTCGGGCGAGCCACTTGTCACAGATATTATGCTTGAAGGCCGCCAGGGCTTCGGCGTTCGGACAGTCGACTATTTGGTTCTTTTTAGTTAGGAACCGAGTCCAGAATTTCCTGGCTGATTCTCCGGGTTGTTGAGTAATGTGGCTCAAGTCACCGGCATCCGGAGGTTGCACATATGTGCCTTGGAAGTTGTCAAGAAATGTGTCTTCCAGGTTTTCCCAACTGCCAATGGAATTTGCGGGCAGGCTGTTTAGCCAGTGCCGGGCGGGTCCTTTGAGCTTAAGGGGAAGGTACTTAATGGCATGTAGATCGTCTCCGCGGGCCATGTGAATGTGGAGAAGGAAATCTTTAATCCATACCGCGGGGTCTGTTGTGCCATCGTATGATTCAATGTTTACAGGTTTAAACCCTTCTGGGAATTCATGATCCATCACTTCATCAGTGAAGCAGAGGGGGTGTGCGGCGCCTCTGTGCCGGGCTATGTCACGACGCAGTCCGGCTGCGTCTGACTGGTTATATTCGGCCCGGACGGATTTGCTGTTAGTGTATCCGGTATGACGGTCATCGTCGTGTGCTGTGGCGCGCCCCCGTGATCCGTAGATCGATCTTGGTTGTCCTGCGGTGTTATCCAGTCTATTGCGCAAGTCCTGAGTATTGCCCCGGGCCGTAGTAAACTGGCGCGGGGGTGCAGGTTGGTATTCGGGCTGATATGCCGTTTTATCCTGACCTCGAGGCGGCCGGTGAGCCATGTGGCGCTCGAGTCCATATTCCTCGGCTGCTAGGACTTCTGTCCATCTATTTGTGAGCAGGTCTTGATCAGCTTGAAGCTGCTGCTTCTTCTTCTTCAGGCTTCTCGTAGTGGCAATAAGCCGGCGCTTGAAGTGCTCCTGCTCCTCGAGGTCCTCGGGCACGCCGAACTCATCGTCGCCGAGGCTAATCTCGTCTTCGGAGGGGGGCATGTAGTTGTCCTCCTCCGGATACCCGTCCGTCGCCTGTTCGTCTAGGCTGTCCTGCCCGTCCTCCTGCTCGGCCTGCTCAAAGGCGGGCTGATCGGGGTTGTATTCATCTTCGGCATCATCCGGATTGTTTTCATCTCCGGTGCCGGTATTGCCTTGGCGGGGCTTGGAGCGGCGCTGGCGACGCCCATTGAGGGAGTCCTGGATTAGGGGGTGTCCGGATGGCCGGACTATGACCTTCGAACGGACTCCTGGACTACAAAGATACAAGATTGAAGACTCTGTCCTGTGTCCGGATGGGACTTTCCTTGGCGTGGAAGGCAACCTTGGCGATACGATATGAAGATCTCCTCCCATTGTAACCGACTCTGTGTAACCCTAGCCCTCTCCGGTGTCTATATAAACCGGAGAGTTTTAGTCCGTAGAACGAACAATAATCATACCATAGGCTAGATTCTAGGGTTTAGCCACTCCGATCTCGTGGTAGATCTACTCTTGTACTACCCATATCATCAATATTAATCAAGCGGGAGTAGGGTTTTACCTCCATCGAGAGGGCCCGAACCTGGGTAAAAACATCGTGTCCCTTGTCTCCTATTACCATCCGCCTAGACGCACAGTTCGGGACCCCCTACCTGAGATCCGCCGGTTTTGACACCGACATTGGTGCTTTCATTGAGAGTTCCTCTGTGTCGTCGCCTTTTAGGCCCGATGGCTTCTTCGCTCGTCAACCGCGACCCGGTCCGGGATGAGACTTTTCTCGCCGTACAGATCTTCGTATTCGGCGGCTTCGCACTGCAGGCTGACTCGTTCGGCCATCTGGAGCAGATCGAGAGCTACGCCCCTGGCCATCAGGTCAGGTTTGGAAGCTTGAACTACACGGCCGACATCCGCGGGGACTTGATCTTCGACGGATTCGAGCCACAACCGAGCGCGCCGCATTGTCATGATGGACATGATTTAGCTCTGTCATCGGACAACGCCCAGAGCGTCGCTCAGGTGTCCGCTCTGACCATTAGCTCGGAGCCCACTACGCCAGTCGGGGACGGTCGGTTAGACGCCACCCCGGAAACTGCAATCTCTACGGCGATAGAGCCAGATACCAGCCTAGCCCCTCGCAAGGCCCATGACTCCGAGGTGCCGGACTCCGATCCGGACTCCGTAAATCCCGCACCTCTCCCGGTTAAGCCCGATTGGGCTCCGGTCATGGAGTTCACCGCCGCGGATGTCTTTCAGCACTCACCTTTCGGCAACATCCTAAATTCATTAAAGTCTCTCTCTTTGTCAGGAGAGCCTAGGCCGGACTACGGCCAACACGGTCGGGATGCGGACGACGAAGAAATTTGTAGCCCACCCACCACCCACTACGTAGCCACTGTCGATGATTTAACCGACATGCTAGACTTCGACTCCGAAGATACCAACAGTATGAACGCCGATAAAGGAGACGATCAAGAACCAGCACCTATAGGGCTCCGGAAGAACACCTCATCATACGATGTATATATGGTGGACACACACAACAGAAGCGACTATGAGGACCAAAAGGATGCGGCCAGAGATCGCTCCCCCGAGAAACAATCAAAGCGGCGGCGTAAGCGCAAGGCCAAGCCCCACCTCGACAAAAACCTAGCCATAGAGCAGGGCGACTCAACGGACAATGAACATGCCGTCGAGCATCCGTCCAAGCAGGGCGGACAATCCGAACAACCAATCCCCGGGAAGGATAATAGCCCGGACGACCTCACACCAGACAAATTGCTGGAACATCAGAACCTCCACCAAAGGCTCGTCGCCACTGCACGTAGCCTGAAAAAACAGAAGCGGAGGCTCAAGACAGTGGAGGATGCACTCAGGATCAGATGGGGCAAGGTACTCAATACCACACACAAGTACGGCAGTAGTCACCACACAAAGAGCTATCCGAAGCGGAAACTACTGCCGGAATTTGACGAAGAGGCCATAAAGCCCCCACAGTCAAAAAATAAGGACGCCACAAGGTCGGATAGACGACCCTACGATCAATCTCATGCGTCAAAGGACGCCGCACTCAATATAGCACGCGATCCGTCCAAGAATCCGCATCAGAAAACTGGCCCTACCAAATCCATTTATAGGCCAAGAAAGCAAGCTCCAATGAGTGATGCAACGCAAAAAATACCCGAAAATCATGGCACGCCTAAATACAGGGGCGCCGCACACCCCCTATGCTTTACCGATGAGGTGCTAGATCATGAATTCCCAGCCGGATTCAAGCCAGTGAACCTAGAACCATACGACGGAACAATAGACCCTGGAGTCTGGATCGAGGACTACATCCTCCACATACACATGGCCAGAGGAGACGACCTCCACTCCATAAAATACTTACCCCTTAAGCTTAAAGGGACAGCCCGGCATTGGCTTAAAAGCCTTCCCGAGAACACCATGGGAAGTTGGGTAGTGCTTGAGGATGCTTTCCGCACAAATTTCCAAGGGTCCTATGTCCGGCCCTCGGATGCAGATGATCTGAGCCATATAACTCAGCAGCCCGGAGAGTCGGCAAGGAAGCTCTGGAACAGATTCCTTATCAAAAAGAATCAGATAGTCGACTATCCGGATGCAGAGGCCCTAGCAGCTTTCAAACACAACATCCGAGACGAATGGCTCGCCAGACACCTCGGCCAAGAAAAGCCGTGAACAATGGCCGCGTTAACAAGCCTCATGACCCGCTTCTGTGCAGGAGAGGATAGCTGGCTGGCAAGAAGCAGCACCAGCGACCCGAATACATCCGAACTCAGAGATGGGAACAGGAAGCCACGCCGGATAAAGGACAAAAGCCCGATGAGCACGGCAGTAAACGCCGGATTCAAAAGTCCTCGGCAAAATCAGAAAAAGATGCCCCCCAAAGAAGATAGGGACGAGCTATCCAACCTCAACAAAATTTTGGACAAAATATGTCAAATCCACAGCACTCCAGGGAGACCTGCAAACCATACCCACCGAGATTGTTGGGTCTTTAAGCAGTCCGGCAAGCTCAACGCCGAACACAAGAGGCTCAACACATCAAGCGAAGATGACAATGCACCCCACGAGCAGATCACCAGAGAACAAAAGAAGTTCCCGCAAGAAGTCGAGACAGTAAATCTACTTCATGCGACAAAGAAGAATAGAACGGCACCTACAACGACACGCGCCGTACAGCCAGCCCCGGAGGAGCAACCCCACTAGTTGTTACAACCAATCACCTTTGATCATCTGGATTACTCTAGAGGAGACCAGAACGCAGGCTGGACTGCCTTGGTCTTAAATCCAATCATTAACGGACTCCAATTTACAAACGTCCTTATGGATGGCGGCAGCGACTTGAACCTGTTGTATCAGGACACAGTCCGCAAACTCGGGGTACACCCAGCCGCAATCCACCTCGGTAACACTTCCTTTCAAGGAGTAACGTCAGGTTCGGATACCCCAAGTATGGGCTCCCTTACGTTAGAAGTCACGTTCGGATCATCCCGACAACTTCCGAAGAGAAAAGCTAACATTCCACATCGCCCCATTCATAAGTCGCTATCAAGCGCTACTGGGACGTGAAGCTTTCGCCCGCTTTAACGCAATACCGCACTACGCATCCCTTACACTTAAAATGCCCGGTCCAAAGGGCATCATCTCATTACAAGGGAACATAAATTGACCCCCAAAGTACGGGCAGGGGTGCGGTTGCCTAGGCAGCCGCCCACAAATCCAGCCCTACTATCCCGGACACGCCTCGATGAGTCCGGCGTCAACATGCTTAAATTACCGCATACCCTAGTGCAAGGGGCTCCGTGTGCTCAGGCCCGGAGACAATACGGCCCAACTCTTGCTCCAACTATATTTTGTTTATTTCCATATAGATTTCTCGCACGCTTATTTTTTTTACTAAGTTCCTCTCTTTCGCAGACGAGCATTGTGCTACGCCCGTCCAGGATACGGCACGACGGAGACACAGGCGCAGACGTGCAGCAGGGACCCGTTCCAAGGATTCTCTTCAGATTAAGACCCTGCGTAAACCTTTTTTATTGTCTCTTGTTGATAACATCCCCGGGTTTTCTCTATAGCCGAGGAGGAGGCTGGCGTCTTGGCATGTGGCCACATCAGAATTTTTTTGCACGTACCTGGACACTAGGGGCTCTTTTACTAAGGGCTCTATTTCGGCCCGTCTTCATAAAGACCGAACACCTTAGGGAGTGTTCGGCGTCGCGAGTTTGGCCCTATATGCACCAGCTCCGAATCATGTCTTCGGTCAAATGTTGGGTTTGCCCGGCTCCTGTGTTTTGCTGCCTTATGTTCCGTTATATCGGCTAACGCGGCACCAGGAGAACTACTGCGATTGTGCCCCGGTTCGGCCGGGTGAGCACCTCAGTAGAGAAAGCCGAAAACTGTCTGTCATGATATAGCGAGAGACTGGTCAACCACTCGATGACTTTCGGAATCTTTAGGATTCCCCCGCATTAACGAAGGGCCGCTTCCCGGTCAGGCACACTCGCGCCCCGAATTCGGGCGAGCGCGGTGCCCCTAGGGGCTATTCAGTAGTCCCACTGTCAAACTCCTATGGCTAAGTGAAAGTGATAAAGCATTATAGTCCGGTTGCCTAGTTCGCCGCACTACCACCTCCTTTATAGGACCAAGACGTTGGATTAAGTGTGAACAGACGCCTTTCTGCGAACACCCCCGCATTCTATGCGTGGGGGCTGAAGCCAACGACTGCCATCTTTCAGTTTACATACAAATATATACATTAAACGGCCGCACAGGAGGTATCATGATTCTTGCAAGCACAAGTATAAAAAAGCTTTTTTCATAAAAACACAATTCGTCTTACAAATAGTATAAGCTATTCGAACACAGCATCCTTCGAGCACTGCGACTCTATTATATGAGCGCCAGGAAGAACTTCCTCAAAATAGTGCTTGGCAGGTACTCGGCTTTCGTCTGAATCTTGGGACGCAACAATATTGGCCTCCATATCTGCCCAGTATGTCTTGACACGGGCAAGAGCCATCTATGCGCCCTCTATGCACGCTGACCTCTTCATTGCATCAGCATGCGGCACCGAACCAAGAAATTGCTGCACCAAGCCAAAATAGCTCTTCGGCTCCGGCTTCTCCGGCCACAGACGACTCACAACAAATTTCATGGCAAGTCTGGATAATCTGTTCAGCTCCGCCCAGGCGACTAAACGGTCGGAGACTGACAGTGGGCGCTCTGGATTATGGTACTGCGACCAAAAAAGCTCTTCCAATTTATGGTCACCTCGGCTACGGAAGTGTTCAGTCGCGTCCGCCGCACTTGCGGCCAAATCCAGATAAGCGTTGTCCGAACTCCACTGCCGGTCTAATGGAGCATACTTAGGGTCTCCGAACTTCATTCGCAGCATATAAGGCTTTCCAGCCGTGATATCTCCGGCCTGACGCAACTCCTCCTTCATCGCTCTCATGGCAGCGGCCGTGATCTTTTCAAGATCTTTCTGAGCCGCCCTATCTTCTTGCTCAAGCAATCTACAACGGCCGGTAGCATCCCTCAATTCTATGGCCATCTCGGCCATTTCCTTCTTGCTCTGGCAGTGAGCAGCCTGTTCGGCTTTTAGCTCTTCAGCCGCTTTCACGACAGCCGCATCACTTTTCCTTGCTTGCTCCTTGGCTTGGGCAAGTTCCGCCCGAAGGTTCTCCACGACAGCAGCACCATCTACATCAAGTATATATATATAAGGCCCAAGCATCAAGCTCCTATTACTGGGTGTCTTTTGAACATACCTTGAGCCTCATCTAGCCGCTTATTTACAAGCGCGATGTCGGCATCGGCCACGTCAAGTTGTCGCTTTAGTTCGGCAGATTCACCAGTCCGGCTAGCCACCAAGCGCCTCGCCACCTTCATGGAATAAGCGACATATTATACTAGGGATTATGATCCTCTGTGCGCCGTCATTCGTGACGACACACAGAGTCTCAGGGGCTACCATTCATAGAGGGCACATTTAATATGCAGCTCTACCAAAAGGTACACCTTTTTACATACCTCAAAGCCTGTTAGTAACTCCTGGCAGCTTCGTACAATCCGCTTTCTGTGGATGAAATCCTTCCAATCACCGTATCCATCAACATACGGTGTTCTTCCGAGATGGACGCCCTACCAAGCAGATCCTTCAGCACCTCCGCCGGTGCGCAAGAGGGTGCCGGACTAGTCTGACGACCTTTCCCAGGGTCTGGACTTGAAAAAGCCCTCCGGGACGATACCTCAGGGTCGCCAACCTCATAGGACAGGGGAACAAGGGGAGGCGTTTCGCTCTCTATCATCGGACGAAGATCCCCTGAAGATGAGCTCTGTTGAGAAGGGTTGAGATCCGAACTGCAAGATAATGCTTCGATTATTTTCCTCAGGAATAAAACATGAATGTGATTCATTATGAACCCCTCCCCTCACTTACGCCCCGGGGGAGAGCGGGTCCCCTTTAGGGGGCAATTCGGCTGAAGCGTCCACCGGTGCCGAACCCTCTGACGAAGATTTCTTTCCCTGTTTTGAGGTTATCACCTCCGGGTCTTCAGAGGCAGTCCTTTTCTTCCCCTGGTCGGGAGAATTTTCGATTCTTCCCTTCCTGACGGCCTCCTTCATGGAGGCGGTAGCTCCTTGGTCCCCCCCTTTTCCCTCCATCAATGGCGCACCCTCCAGCATCCTGGTCATCATAGGATTCGGCACAGTCTCGGGCAAGGGGGCTGGACACCTGATAAGCTTAGCCTTTGCTATCCACTCCTGTTCAAAGGGCAACTCTGCTAAAGGGTAGATTTGATAAAAATATGGATGGTATGTGCAAATATGGAGCTACTTACTTTAGCATCAGGGCGGTTGCAGCTCAGACCAGCGTCCTCAGACAGATCCGGACACCTTGCTTGTGATCCGAAGAACAATTTGTACTTCTCCATGGGTGTCATTCCCATGAAGTGTTGTAGGACCCGTGGTCCCTCAGGATTGAATTCCCACAGGCAGAGAGGTCGACGTTTGCAGGGCAGTGTGTGGCGAATCACCATGACTTGCGCCACCACGGTCAGATTGATATCTCTTTCTAGGAGATCTCGAATACGGCCCTGCAGCAAGGGCATGTCCTTCGACGGCCCCCGGATAAGTCCTTCATTAACCCATGATGCCAGCCGTGGTGGGGGACCCGAGCGAAAAGTAGGCGGTGCCACCCATGTGGTGCCCCTAGGGGCTGTGATGTAAAACCAGTCCCGTTGCCATAAGCCGAGCTCCTCTTGAAAAGAGCCTTCGGGCCATGGAGCGTCGGCCATCTTGCTTATTATAGCTCCTCCGCACTCAGCGTGCTGCCCCTCGATCATCTTTGGTTCCACCTTGAAGGTTTTTAGCCACAATCCGAAGTGAGGAGTGATATGGAGGAAGGCCTCACACACGACAATGAATGATGAGATTTGTGAAGGAAATATGCCCTAGAGGCAATAATAAAGTTATTATTTATTTCCTTATATCATGATAAATGTTTATTATTCATGCTAGAATTGTATTAACCAGAAACATAATACATGTGTGAATATATAGACAAACACAGTGTCACTAGTATGCCTCTACTTGACTAGCTTGTTAATCAAAGATGGTTATGTTTCCTAACCATAGACAAAAGAGTTGTTATTTGATTAACGGGGTCACATCATTAGTTGAATGATCTGATTGACATGACTCATTCCGTTAGCTTAGCACCCGATTGTTTAGTATGTTGCTATTGCTTTCTTCATGACTTATACATGTTCCTATGACTATGAGATTATGCAACTCCCGTTTACCGGAGGAACACTTTGTGTGCTACCAAACGTCACAACGTAACTGGGTGATTATAAAGGTGCTCTACAGGTGTCTCCAAAGGTACTTGTTGGGTTGGCGTATTTCGAGATTAGGATTTGTCACTCCGAATGTCGGAGAGGTATCTCTGGGCCCTCTCGGTAATGCACATCACATAAGCCTTGCAAGCAATGCAACTAATGAGTTAGTTGCGAGATGATGTATTACAGAACGAGTAAAGAGACTTGCCGGTAACGAGATTGAACTAGGTATTGGATACCGACGATCGAATCTCGGGCAAGTAACATACCGATGACAAAGGGAACAACGTATGTTGTTATGCGGTCTGACCGATAAAGATCTTCGTAGAATATGTAGGAACCAATATGGGCATCTAGGTCCCGCTATTGGTTATTGACCGGAGACGTGTCTCGGTCATGTCTACATTGTTCTCGAACCATAGGGTCCGCACGCTTAAGGTTTCGATGATAGTTATATTATGAGTTTATGAGTTTTGATGTACCGAAGGAGTTCGGAGTCCCGGATGAGATCGGGGACATGACGAGGAGTCTCGAAATGGTCGAGACGTAAAGATCGATATATTGGACGACTATATTCGAAGTTCGGAAAGGTTCCGAGTGATTCGGGTATTTATCGGAGTACCGGAGAGTTACGGGAATTCGCCGGGGAGAAGTATTGGGCCTTATTGGGCCATACGGGAAAGAGAGAGGGGCTGCCTAGGGCAGGCCGTGCGCCCCCCCCCC
>NC_041387.1:476424820-476478497 GCF_002162155.2 Triticum dicoccoides
CCTAGTCCGAATTGGACTAGGGGGAGGGGCCGCACCCCCTCCTTCCTTCCCTTCTCTCTTCCCCTTCCTTGTCTCCTACTCCTACTACATGGAAGGACTCCTAGTTGGACTAGGAAAGGGGGAATCCTACTCCCGGTGGGAGTAGGACTCCCCTAGGGCGCGCCATAGAGAGGGCCGGCCCTCCCCTCCTCCACTCCTTTATATACGGGGGCAGGGGGCACCCCATGGACACACAAGTTGATCTTCGTGATCGTTCCTTAGCCGTGTGCGGTGCCCCCCTCCACGATATTACACCTCGGTCATATTGTAGCGGTGCTTAGGCGAAGCCCTGCGACGGTTGAACATCAAGATCGTCACCACGCCGTCGTGCTGACGGAACTCCTCCCCGAAGCTTTGCTGGATCGGAGCCCGGGGAGCGTCATCGAGCTGAACGTGTGCCAAGAACTCGGAGGTGCCGGAGTAACGGTGCTTGGATCGGTTGAACCGGGAAGACGTACGACTACTTCCTCTATGTTGTGTCAACGCTTCCGCTTCGGTCTACGAGGGTACGTAGACAACACTCTCCCCTCTCGTTGCTATGCATCACCATGATCTTGCGTGTGCGTAGGAAATTTTTTGAAATTACTACGTTACCCAACAGTGTTATCAGAGCCTAGGTTTTATGATTTGATGTTATATGCACGAGTAGAACACAAATGAGTTGTGGGCGATATAAGTCATACTGCTTACCAGCATGTCATACTTTGGTTCGGCGGTATTGTTGGATGAAGCGGCCCGGACCGACATTACGCGTACGCTTACACAAGACTGGTTTTACCGCCGTGCTTTGCACATAGGTAACTAGTGGGTGTCAGTTTCTCCAACTTTAGTTGAACCGAGTGTGGCTACGCCCGGTCCTTGCGAAGTTTAAAACAGCATCAACTTGACAAACTATCGTTGTGGTTTTGATGCGTAGGTGAGATTGGTTCTTGCTTAAGCCCGTAGCAGCCACGTAAAACTTGCAACAACAAAGTAGAGGACGTCTAACTTGTTTTTGCAGGGCATGTTGTGATGTGATATGGCCAAGACATGATGCTATATTTTATTGTATGAGATGATCATGTTTTGTAACTGAAGTTATCGGCAACTGGCAGGAGCCATATGGTTGTCGCTTTATTGTATGAAATGCAAACGCCCTGTAATTGCTTTACTTTATCACTAAGCGGTAGCGATAGTCGTAGAAGCAATAGATGGCGTAAACGACAAACGATGCTACGATGGAGATCAAGGTGTCGCGCCGGTGACGATGGTGACCATGATGGTGCTTCGGAGATGGAGATCACAAGCACAAGATGATGATGGCCATATCATATCACTTATATTGATTGCATGTGATGTTTATCCTTTATGCATCTTATCTTGCTTTGATTGACGGTAGCATTTTAAGATGATCTCTCATTAAAAATTATCAAGAAGTGTTCTCCCTGAGTATGCACCATTGCCAAAGTTCGTCGTGCCCAGACACCACGTGATGATCGGGTGTGATAAGCTCTACATCCATCTACAACGGGTGCAAGCCAGTTTTGTACACGCAGAATACTCAGGTTAAACTTGACGAGCCTAGCATATGCAGATATGGCCTCGGAACACGGAGACCGAAAGGTCGAGCGTGAATCATATAGTAGATATGATCAACATAATGATGTTCACCATTGAAAGCTACTCCATTTCACGTGATGATCGGTTATGGTTTAGTTGATTTGGATCACGTGATCACTTAGAGGATTAGAGGGATGTCTTTCTAAGTGGGAGTTCTTAAGTAATATGATTAATTGAACTTAAATTTATCATGAACTTAGTCCTGGTAGTATTTTGCAAATTATGTTGTAGATCAATAGCTTGCGTTGTTGCTTTCATATGTTTATTTTGATATGTTCCTAGAGAAAATTGTGTTGAAAAATGTTAGTAGCAATGATGCGGATTGGATCCGTGATCTGAGGTTTATCCTCATTGCTGCGTAAAAGAATTATGTCGTTGATGCACCGCTAGGTGACAAACCTATTGCAGGAGCAGATGCAGACGTTATGAACGTTTGGCTAGCTCAATATGATGACTACTTGATAGTTTAGTGCACCATTTTTAATGGCTTAGAATTGGGACTTCAAAGACGTTTTGAACGTCATGGACCATATGAGATGTTCTGGGAGTTGAAGTTAATATTTCAAGCAAATACCCAAGTTGAGAGATATAAAGTCTCCAACAAGTTCTATAGCTAAAAGATGGAGGAGAATCGCTCAACTAGTGAGCATGTGCTCAAATTGTCTGGGTACTACAATCGCTTCAATCAAGTGGGAGTTAATCTTCCAGATAAAATAGTGATTGACAGAATTCTCTAGTCACCATCACCAAGTTAGTAGAACTTCGTGATGAACTATAATATGCAAGGGATAACGGAAACGATTCCCAAGCTCTTCGTGATGCTAAAATCAACGAAGGTAGAAATCAAGAA
Source organism: Triticum dicoccoides (assembly GCF_002162155.2). NCBI lineage: Eukaryota > Viridiplantae > Streptophyta > Magnoliopsida > Poales > Poaceae > Triticum > Triticum dicoccoides. The sequence goes on from NC_041387.1 coordinate 476,427,309, forward strand.
AAACATCAAGTGTTGATGGTAGACAAGACCACTAGTTTCAAGAAAAGGGCAAAGGGAAGAAGGGGAACTTCAAGAAGAACGGCAAGCGAGTTGCTGCTCAAGTGAAGAAGCCCAAGTCTGGTCCTAAGCCTGAGACTAAGTGCTTCTACTGCAAAGGGATTGGTCACTGGAAGCGGAACTACCCCAAGTGATTGGCGAATAAGAAGGATGGCAAAGTGAACATAAGTATATTTGATATACATGTTATTGATGTGTACTTTACTAGTGTTTATAGCAACCCCTCGGTACTTGGTACTGGTTCAGTTGCTAAGAGTAGTAACTCGAAACGGGAGTTGCAGAATAAACAGAAACTAGTTAAGAGTGAAGTGACGATGTGTGTTGAAAGTAGTTTCAAGATTGATATGATCATCATCGCACACTCCCTATACTTTCGGGATTAGTGTTGAACCTAAATAAATCTTATTTGGTGTTTGCGTTGAGCATGAATATGATTTGATCGTGTTTATTGCAATACAGTTATTCATTTAAGTAAGAGAATAAACTGTTGTTCTGTTTACATGAATAAAACCTTATATGGTTACACACCCAATGAAAATGGTTCATTGGACCTCTATCATAGTGATACACATATTCATAATATTGAAACCAAAAGATGCAAAGTTAATAATGATAGTGCAACTTATTTGTGGCACTGCCGTTTAGGTCATATTGGTGTAAAGCGCATGAAGAAACTCCATGCTGATGGGATTTTGGAATCACTTGATTATGAATCATTTGATGCTTGCGAACCGTGCCTTTTGGGCAAGATGACTAAAACTCCGTTCTTCGGAACAATGGAACAAGCAACAAACTTGTTGGAAATAATACATACTGATGTATGCAGACCAATGAGTATTAAGGCTCATGGCGAGTATCGTTATTTTCTGACCTTCACAGATGATTTAAGCAGATATGGGTATATCTACTTGATGAAACATAAGTCTGAAACATTTGAAAAGTTCAAAGAATTTCAGAGTGAAGTGGAAAATCATCGTGACAAGAAAATAAGGTTTCTACGATCTGATCGCGGAGACAAATATTTGAGTTACGAGTTTGGTCTTCAATTAAAACAATGTGGAATAGTTTCACAGCTCACGCCACCTGGAACACCACAACGTTATGGTGTGTCCGAACGTCGTAACTGCACTTTATTGGATATAGTGCGATCTATGATGTCTCTTATCGGTTTTACCACTATCGTTTTGGGGTTGTGCATTAGAGACAGCTGCATTCACGTTTAAAAGGGCACCATCTAAATCCGTTGATACGACACCGTATGAACTATGGTTTAGCAGTAAACCTAAGTTGTCGTTTCTTAAAGTTTGGAGTTGCGATGCTTATATGAAAAGGTTTTCAACTTGATAAGCTCGAACCCAAATCGGAGAAGTGCGTCTTCATAGAATACCCAAAGGAAACTGTTGGGTACACCTTCTATCCCAGATCCGAAGGCAAACACATTTGTTGCTAAGATGGAGCCTTTCTAAAGAAGGAGTTTCTCTCGAAAGAAGTGAGTGGGAGGAAAGTAGAACTTGATGAGATAACTGTATCTACTCCCTTATTGGAAAGTAGTTCATCACGAGAACCGGTTCCTGTGACAACTACACCAATTAGTGAGGAAGCTAATGATAATGATCATGAAACTTCAGATCAAGTTTCTACTGAACCTCGTAGGTCTACCAGAGTAAGATCCGCACCAGAGTGGTACGGTAATCCTATTCTGGAAGTCATGTTACTTGACCATGATGAACCTACGAACTATGAGGAAGCGATGATGAGCCCAGATTCCGCAAAATGGTTTGAGGCCATGAAATCTGAGATATGATCCATGTATGAGAACAAAGTATGGACTTTGATGGATTTGCCTGATGATCGGCAAACCATAGAAAATAAATGGATCTTCAAGAGGAAGACGGACGTTGATAGTAGTGTTACTATCTACAAAGCTAGACTTGTCGAAAAAGGTTCTTGACAAAGTTCAAGGTGTTGACTACGATGAAATTTTCTCACTCGTAGCGATGCTTAAGTCTGTCCAAATCATGTTAGCAATTGCCGCATTTTTATGAAATCTGGCAAATGGATAAACAAAACTACATTCCTTAATGGATTTAAAGAAGAGTTGTATATGATGCAACCAGAAGGTTTTGTCAATCCTAAAGGTGCTAACAAAATACGCAAGCTCCAGCGATCCATCTATGGACTGGTGCAAGCATCTCGGAGTTGGAATATACACTTTGATAAGTTGATCAAAGCATATAGTTTTATACAGACTTGCGGTGAAGCCTATATTTACTAGAAAGTGAGTGGGAGCACTACAGCATTTCTGATAAGTATATGTGAATGACATATTGTAGATCGGAAATAATGTAGAATTATTCTGCAAAGCATAAAGGAGTGTTTGAAAGGAGTTTTTCAAAGAAAGACCTCGGTGAAGCTGCTTACATATTGAGCATCAAGATCTATAGAGATAGATCAAGACGCTTGATAAGTTTTTTCAATGAGTACATACCTTGACAAGATTTTGAAGTAGTTCAAAATGGAACAGTCAAAGAAAGAGTTCTTGCCTGTGTTACAAGGTGTGAAATTGAGTAAGACTCAAAAACCCGACCACGGCAGAAGATAGAAAGAGAATGAAAGTCATTCCCTATGCCTTGGCCATAGGTTCTATAAAGTATGCCATGCTGTGTACCAGATCTATTGTATACCCTACACTGAGTTTGGCAAGGGAGTACAATAGTGATCTAGGAGTAGATCACTGGACAGCGGTCAAAATTATCCTTAGTGGAATAAGGATATGTTTCTCGATTATGGAAGTGACAAAAGGTTCGTCGTAAAGGGTTACGTCGATGCAAGTTTTGACACCGATCTGGATGACTCTAAGTCTCGATCTAGATACATATTGAAAGTGGGAGCAATTAGCTAGAGTAGCTCCGTGCAGAGCATTGTAGACATAGAAAATTGCAAAATACATAACGGATCTGAATGTGAAAGACCCGTTGACTAAGATTCTCTCACAAGCAAAATATGATCACACCTTAGTACTCTTTGGGTGTTAATCACATAGCGATGTGAACTAGATTACTGAATCTAGTAAACCCTTTGGGTGTTGGTCACATGGCGATGTGAACTATGGGTGTTAATCACCTGATGATGTGAACTATCGATGTTAATCACATGGTGATGTGATCTAGATTATTGACTCTAGTGCAAGTGGGAGACTGAAGGAAATATGCCCTAGAGGCAATAATAAAGTTATTATTTATTTCCTTATATCATGATAAATGTTTATTATTCATGCTAGAATTGTATTAACCGGAAACATAATACATGTGTGAATATATAGACAAACAAAGTGTCACTAGTATGCCTCTACTTGACTAGCTTGTTAATCAAAGATGGTTATGTTTCCTAACCATAGACAAAAGAGTTGTTATTTGACTGACGGGATCACATCATTAGTTGAATGATCTGATTGACATGACCCATTCTGTTAGCTTAGCACCCGATCGTTTAGTATGTTGCTATTGCTTTCTTCATGACTTATACATGTTCCTATGACTATGAGATTATGCAACTCCCGTTTACCGGAGGAACACTTTGTGTGCTACCAAACGTCACAACGTAACTGGGTGATTATAAAGGTGCTCTACAGGTGTCTCCAAAGGTACTTGTTGGGTTGGCGTATTTCGAGATTAGGATTTGTCACTCTGAATTTCGGAGAGGTATCTCTGGGCCCTCTCGGTAATGCACATCACATAAGCCTTGCAAGCAATGCAACTAATGAGTTAGTTGCGAGATGATGTATTACAGAACGAGTAAAGAGACTTGCCGGTAACGAGATTGAACTAGGTATTGGATACCGACGATCGAATCTCGGGCAAGTAACATACCGATGACAAAGGGAACAACTTATGTTGTTATGCGGTCTGACCGATAAAGATCTTCGTAGAATATGTAGGAACCAATATGGGCATCCAGGTCCCGCTATTGGTTATTGACCGGAGACGTGTCTCGGTCATGTCTACATTGTTCTCGAACCGTAGGGTCCGCACGCTTAAGGTTTCGATGACAGTTATATTATGAGTTTATGAGTTTTGATGTACCGAAGGAGTTCGGAGTCCCGGATGAGATCGGGGACATGACGAGGAGTCTCGAAATGGTTGAGACGTAAAGATCGATATATTGGACGACTATATTCGGAGTTCGGAAAGGTTCCGAGTGATTCGGGTATTTATCGGAGTACCGGAGAGTTACGGGAATTCGCCGGGGAGAAGTATTGGGCCTTATTGGGCCATACGGGAAAGAGAGAGGGGCTGCCTAGGGCAGGCCGCCCCCCCCCCCCCATGGCCTAGTCCGAATTGGACTAGTGGGAGGGGCCGCACCCCCTCCTTCCTTCCCTTCTCTCTTCCCCTTCCTTGTCTCCTACTCCTACTACATGGAAGGACTCCTAGTTGGACTAGGAAAGGGGGAATCCTACTCCCGGTGGGAGTAGGACTCCCCTAGAGCGCGCCATAGAGAGGGCCGGCCCTCCCCTCCTCCACTCCTTTATATACGGGGGCAGGGGGCACCCCATAGACACACAAGTTGATCTTCGTGATCGTTCCTTAGCCGTGTGCGGTGCCCCCCTCCATGATATTACACCTCGGTCATATTGTAGCGGTGCTTAGGCGAAGCCCTGCGACGGTTGAACATCAAGATCGTCACCACACCATCGTGCTGACGGAACTCCTCCCCGAAGCTTTGCTGGATCGGAGCCCGGGGAGCGTCATCGAGCTGAACGTGTGCCAAGAACTCGGAGGTGCCGGAGTAACGGTGCTTGGATCGGTTGAACCGGGAAGACGTACGACTACTTCCTCTATGTTGTGTCAACGCTTTCGCTTCGGTCTACGAGGGTACATAGACAACACTCTCCCCTCTCGTTGCTATGCATCACCATGATCTTGCGTGTGCGTAGGAACTTTTTTGAAATTACTACGTTCCCCAACAATTTGGAGGATGGACTCCGGAGCTAAGTCGTGGAACTCTAGCCCGTAATAAAACATGAGCCCCCTCACGAAGGGATCAATCGGGAAGCTTAGCCCCCGAAGGAAGTGAGATGCGAACACCACGCTCTCACTGGGCTGGGGAGTGGGAATGGTCTGCCCTTGAGCAGGCAGCCTATGTGAGATTTCGCCGGTTAGATACCTGGCATCTCTCAGCTTTCGCACATCTTCTTCCGTAACGGAGGAAGGCATCCACCGGTCTTCAAGGTCAGAGCCGGACATCGTCGAAGGTCTGAAGCGCCTAAAACTAGAGCTTTGGGTGTTGGAACTCGAAGCAAGGGGCGGATTCGATTGGATTGAAAAGAAGGGAGCCGAGCCTTGGTACCTTTATAAAGGAGTTGAATACCAAGAGCCCTCCCTGAAACCGTTTGAGACTCGCTTTCAATTAGGGAGTCATACCAAAGGCGCGGTTGGGTTACCCACACCCGTATTAATGAGAATCCCAGAATAAGGGGACATGATCTCTGCTTTGACAAGACGTGCCAAGGAAACCGCCTCGCTAAACGCGCTGAGGTGGAACAATGAAATAAATAAAGAGCATGGCTGTGGCATGATGTCACGCCACGGAATACGTCAGCAGATCCGATTAATACAAATATTATTCTCTGTACGAAGGAATGTGGAACTTATTTTGCAGAGCCGGACACTACCCTGGTGTTCAACATCTTCTGTGAAATATTCGGAGGAGGAACCCGCCTTGCAATGCCGAAGACAACTTGCGCGCCGGACTCGTCGTCATTGAAGCCTGGTTCAGGGGCTACTGAGGGAGTCCTGGATTAGGGGGTGTCCGGATGGCCGGACTATGACCTTCGGCCGGACTCCTGGACTACGAAGATACAAGATTGAAGACTCCGTCCCGTGTCCGGATGGGACTTTCCTTGGCGTGGAAGGCAAGCTTGGCGATACGATATGAAGATCTCCTCCCATTGTAACCGACTCTGTGTAACCCTAGCCCTCTCCGGTGTCTATATAAACCGGAGAGTTTTAGTCCGTAGGACGAGCAACAATCATACCATAGGCTAGATTCTAGGGTTTAGCCACTTCGATCTCGTGGTAGATCTACTCTTGTACTACCCATATCATCAATATTAATCAAGCAGGAGTAGGGTTTTACCTCCATCGAGAGGGCCCGAACCTGGGTAAAAACATCGTGTCCCTTGTCTCCTGTTACTATCCGCCTAGACGCACAGTTCGGGACCCCCTACCCGAGATCCGCCGGTTTTGACACCGACACCCATGCTTTGTTTTCTTCTCGGAGGGGTTATCCTCTGCTGCCTCATCGCCATTGGTTTCTTTCGGAGTGTCCACCATATATATATATCGTATGAAGAGGTGGCTGTCCACCGCCCTGTGAGCGGTGGTTCCTATACGTCTCCTGCATCGTCATCCATACCGTCGATGTCTTCGAAGTCGAAGTCAAGCAATCATTGACCGTGGCAATGAAGTGGGTGGTGGGTGGGCAGCAAATTCCTTTGTCACCTGCTTCCCACTCAAGCCGGACATAGTTCTGTTGGGGAACGTAGCAAAAATTGAAAATTTTCCTACGTGTCACCAAGATCTATCCATGGAGAGACTAGCAACGAGGGGAAGGAGAGTGCATCTACATACCCTTGTAGATCGCTAAGCGGAAGCGTTCAAGAGAACAGGGTTGAAGGAGTCGTACTCGTCGTGATCCAAATCACCGGAGATCCTAGTGCCGAACGGACGGCACCTCCGCGTTCAACACACGTACAGCCCGGTGACGTCTCCCATGCCTTGATACAGCAAGGAGAGAGGGAGAGGTTGAGGAAGAATCCATCCAGCAGCAGCACGACGGCGTGGTGGTGGTGGAGGAGCATGGCAATCCTGCAGGGCTTCGCCAAGCACCGCGGGAGGGAGGAGAACTTGGGAGAGGGGGAGGGCTGCGCCAGAACTTTGGTAAAGCTCCCATGTGCCTCCCCACTATATATAGGGGTGGAGGGGGTTGGTTCCTTGCCCTCCAAGCCCATTGGGGCGTTGGCAAAGGTGGGAGGAAAGAAATCCCATCATTTCCTTCCCCACCGATTGTTATCCCCCCTTTTTTAGGGATCTTGATCTTATCCCTTCGGGATATGATCTTATTCCTTCTAAGGGGGAATCTTGGTGTGCCTTGACCAGGGGTGTGGGGCCTTGCCCCCACTACCCACGTTCATGTGGGTCCCCCCATGCAGGTGGGCCCCACTCCGGAACCTTCTAGAACCTTCCCGGTACAATACCGAATATTCCCGAACATTTTCCGGTGGCCAAAATAGGACTTCCCATATATAAATCTTTACCTCCGGACCATTCCGGAACTCCTCGTGACGTCCGGGATCTCATCCGGGACTCTGAACAACATTCGGCAACCACATACAGACTTCCTTTATAACCCTAGCGTCATCGAACCTTAAGTGTGTAGACCCTGCGGGTTCGGGAACCATGCACACATGACCGAGACGTTCTACGGTCAATAACCAACAACTGGATCTAGATACCCATGTTGGCTCCCACATGTTCCACGATGATCTCATCGTATGAACCACGATGTCAAGGACTCAATCGATCTCGTATACAATTCCCTTTGTCTAACGGTATTGTACTTGCCCGAGATTCGATCGTCGGTATACCGATACCTTGTTCAATCTCATTACCGGCAAGTCTCTTTACTCGTTCCGTAACACATCATCCCGCGATCAACTCTTTGATCACATTGTGCACATTATTATGATGTCCTACCGAGTGGGCCCAGAGATACCTCTCCGTCACATGGAGTGACAAATCCCAGTCTCGATTCGTGCCAACCCAACAGACACTTTCGGAGATACCTGTAGTGCACCTTTATAGCCACCCAGTTACATTGTGACGTTTGGTACACCCCAAAGCATTCCTACGGTATCCGGGAGTTGCACAATCTCATGGTCTAAGGAAAAGATACTTGACATTAGAAAAGCTTTAGCATACGGATTACACGATCTCTGTGCTAGGCTTACGATTGGGTCTTGTCCATCACATCATTCTCCTAATGATGTGATCCCGTTATCAACGACATCCAATGTCCATGGTCAGGAAACCGTAACCATCTATTGATCAACGAGCTAGTCAACTAGAGGCTTACTAGGGACATGGTGTTGTCTATGTACCCACACATGTATCTGAGTTTCCAGTCAATACAATTATAGCATGGATAATAAACGATTATCATGAACAAGTAAATATAATAATAACTAATTTATTATTGCCTCTAGGGCATATTTCCAACAGTCTCCCACTTGCACTAGAGTCAATAATCTAGTTCACATCGCCATGTGATTAACACTCACAGGTCACATCGCCATGTGACCAACATCCAAAGAGTTTACTAGTGTCACTAAACTAGTTCTCATCACCATGTGATTAAGACTCAGTGAGTTCTGGGGTTTGATCATGTTTTGCTTGTGAGAGAGGTTTTAGTCAACGGGTCTGCAACATTCAGATCCGTATGTACTTCGCAAATCTCTAGGTCATATTGTAAATGTTGCTTCCACGCTCCACTTGGAGCTATTCCAAATGGTTGCTCCACTATACGTATCCGGTTTGCTACTCAGAGTCATTCGAATAGGTGTTAAAGCTTGCATCGACGTAACCCTTTATGTCGAACTCTTTATCACCTCCATAATCGAGAAACATATCCTTATTCCTCTAAGGATAATTTTGACCGCTATCTGGTGATCCACTCCTTGATCACCTTTGTACCCTCTTGCCAGATATGTAGCAAGGCACACATCAGGTGCGGTACACAGCATAGCATACTGTAGAGCCTACGTCTAAAGCATAGGGGATGACCTTCATCCTTTCTCTCTATTCTGTCGTGGTCGAGCTTTAAGTCTTAACTTCGTACGTTACAACTCAGGCAAGAACTCCTTCTTTGACTGATCCATCTTGAACACCTTAAAGATCACGTCAAGGTATGTGCTCATTTGAAAGTATTATTAAGCATTTTGATCTATCTTATAGATCTTGACGCTTATTGTTCAATTAGCCTAATCCAGGTTTTCCATTGAAAACACTTTTCAAATAACCCTATATGCTTTCTAGAAATTCTACATCATTTCTGATCAACAATATGTTTACAACATATACTTATCAGAAATTCTATAGTGCTCCCACTCACTTCTTTGGAAATACAAGTTTCTCATAAACTTTGTATAAACCAAAAATCTTTGATCATCTCATCAAAGCGCACATTCCAACTCCGAGATGCTTACTCCAGTCCTTAGAAGGATCGCTGGAGCCAGCATACCTTTTAGCATCCTTAGGATCGACAAAACTTTTCTGATTGTATCACATACAACCTTTCCTTACGAAAACTGGTAAGGAAACTCGTCTTGACATCCATCTGCCAGATTTCATAAATGCAGCTAATGCTAACATGATTCCGACGGACTTAAGCATCGCTACGGATGAGAAAATCTCATCGTAGTCAACTCCTTGAACTTGTGAAAAACTCTTCACCACAAGTCGAGCTTCATAGATGGTGACATTACCGTCCACGTTCGTCTTCTTCTTAAAGATCCATTTATCTCAATGGCTTGCCGATCATCGGGCAAGTCCACCAAAGTCCATGCTTTGTTCTGATACATGGATCCTATCTCGGATTTCATGGCTTCTAACCATTTGTTGGAATTTGGGCCCACCATCGCTTCTCCATAGCTCGTAGGTTCATTGTTGTCTAGCAACATGACCTTCAAGACAGGATTACTGTACCACTCTAAAGTAGTACGCATCCTTGTCACCCTACGAGGTACGGTAGTGACTTGATCCAAAAACTTCATGATCACTATCATAGGCTTCTACTTTAATTGGTGTAGGTGCCACATGAACAACTTCATGTGCCCTGCTACATACTTGTTGAAGTGACGGTTCAATAACCTCATCAAGTCTCCACCATCCTCCCACTCAATTTTCGAGACAAACTTTTCCTCGAGAAAGGACCCGATTCAAGAAACAATCCCTATTGCTTTCGGATCTGAATTAGGAGGTATACCCAACTATTTTGGGTGTCCTATGAAGATGCATTTTATCCACTTTGGGTTCGAGCTTATCAACCTGAAACTTTTTCACATAAGCGTCGCAGCCCCAAACTTTTAAGAAACGACAACTTAGGTTTCTTCAAACCATAGTTCAAACGGTGTCGTCTCAACGGAATTACGTGGTGCCCTATAAAGTGAGTGTGGTTGTCTCTAATGCCTAACCCATGAACGATAGTGGTAATTCGATAAGAGACATCATGGTACGCACCATATCCAATAGGGTGCAACTATGATGTTCGGACACACCATCACACTATGGTGTTCCAGGCGATATTAATTGTGAAACAATTTCCACAATGTCTTAATTGCGTGCCAAAGCTCGTAACTCAGATACTCATCTCTATGATCATATCATAGACATTTTATCCTCTTGTCACGATGATCTTCAACTTCATTCTGAAATTACTTGAACCATTCAATAATTCAGACTTGTGTTTCATCAAGTAAATATACTCAGTATCTACTCAAATCATCCGTGAAGTAAGAACATAACGATATCCACTGCATGCCTGAGCACTCATTGGACTGCACACATCAAAATGTATTACTTCCAACAAGGTGCTTTCTTGTTCCATCTTACTGAAAACGAGGCTTTTCCAGTCATCTTACCCATGTGGTATGATTTGCATGTCTCAAGTGATTCAAAATCAAGTGAGTCCAAAACGGTCCATTTGCATGGAGTTTCTTCATGCATATACACCAATAGACATGGTTCGCATGTCTCAAACTTTTCAAAAACGAGTGAGTCCAAAGATCCATCAACATGGAGCTTCTTCATGCGTTTTACACCAATATGACTTACATGGCAGTGCCACAAGTAAGTGGTACTATCATTACTATCTTATATCTTTTGGCATGAAAATGTGTATCACTACGATCGAGATTCAATAAACCATTCCTATTAGGTGCAATACCATTGAAGGTATTATTCAAATAAACAGAGTAACCATTATTCTCCTTAAATGAATAACCGTATTGCGATAGACATAATCCAATCATGTCTATGCTCAATGCAAACACCAAATGACAATTATTCAGGTTTAATGCTAATCTTGATGGTAGAGGGAGCATGCGATGTTTGATCACATCAAAATTGGAAACACTTTCAACACATATCGTCAGCTCTCCTTTAGCTAGTCTCCGTTTATTCCGTAGCTCTTTTATTTCGAGTTACTAACACTTGGCAACCGAACTGGTATCTTAATACCCTGGTGCTACTAGGAGTACTAGTAAAGTACTCCTTAACATAATGTATATCCAATATACTTCTATCGACCTTGCCAGCCTTCTCATCTACCAAGTATCTAGGGTAATGCTGCTCCAGTGGCTGTTCCCCTTATTACAGAAGCACTTAGTCTCGGGTTTGGGTTCAACCTTGGGTTTCTTCACTAGAGCAGCAGCTGATTTGCCATTTCATGAAGTATCCCTTCTTGCCCTTGCCCTTCTTGAAACTAGTGGTTTCACCAACCATCAACAATTGATGCTCCTTCTTATTTCTACTTTCGCGGTGTCAAACATCGCGAATACCTCAAGGATCATCATATCTATCCCTGATATGTTATAGTTCATCACGAAGCTCTAGCAGCTTGGTGGCAATGACTTTGGAGAAACATCACTATCTCATCTGGAAGATCAACTCCCACTCGATTCAAGTGATTGTTGCACTTAGACAATATGAGCACAAGCTCAACGATTGAGCTTTTCTCCCTTAGTTTGCAGGTTAAGAAACTCGTCGGAGGCCTCATACCTCTTGACGTGGGCACGAGCCTGAAATCCCAATTGCAGCCCTCGAAACATCTCATATGTTCTGCGACGTTTCGAAAAATGTCTTTGGTGCCTCTACTCTAAACCATATAACTGAACTATCACGTAGTTATCAAAACGTGTATGTCCGATGTTCGAAACATCCACATACGATGTTTGGGGTTCAACACACTGAGCGGTGCATTAAGGACATAATCTTTCTACTGTCCGCATAATCGCTACTGTCAACTTTCAACTATATTTTTCTCTAGGAACATATCTAAACAGTGGAACTAAAGCGCGAGCTTACGACATAATTTGCAAAGATCTTTTGACTATGTTCAGGATAATTAAGTTCATCTTATCAACTCCCACTCAGATAGACATCCCTCTAGTCATCTAAGTGATTACATGATCCGAGTCAACTAGGCCGTGTCCGATCATCACGTGAGACGGACTAGCCATCATCAGTGAACATCTTCATGTTGATCGTATCTACTATACGACTCATTCTCGACCTTTCGGTCTCTTGTGTTCTGAGGCCATGTCTGTACATGCTAGGCTCGTCAAGTTAACCTAAGTGTTTTGCGTGTGTAAATCTGGCTTACACCCGTTGTATGTGAACGTAAGAATCTATCACACCCGATCATCACGTGGTGCTTCGAAACGACGAACTTTCGCAACGGTGCACAGTTAGGGGGAACACTTTCTTGAAATTTTAATGAGGGATCATCTTATTTACTACCGTCGTCCTAAGCAAATAAGATGCATAAACATGATAAACATCACATGCAATCAAATAGTGACATGATATGGCCAATATCATTTTGCTCCTTTTGATCTCCATCTTCGGGGCTCCATGATCATCGTCGTCACCGGCATGACACCATGATCTCCATCATCATGATCTCCATCATCGTGTCTCCATGAAGTTGTCTCGCCAACTTATTACTTCTACTACTATGGCTACCGGTTAGCAATAAAGTAAAGTAATTACATGGCATCGTTCAATGACACGCAGGTTATACAATAAATAAAGACAACTCCTATGGCTCCTGCCGGTTGTCATACTCATCGACATGCAAGTAGTGATTCCTATTACAAGAACATGATCAATCTCATACATCACATATCATTCATCACATTCTTCATGGCCATATCACATCACATAGCATACCCTGCAAAAACAAGTTAGACGTCCTCTAATTGTTGTTTGCATGTTTTACGTGGCTGCTATGGGTTTCTAGCAAGAATGTTTCTTACCTACACAAAACCACAACGTGATATGCCAATTGCTATTTACCCTTCATAAGGACCCTTTTCATCGAATCCGTTCCGACTAAAGTGGGAGAGACTAGCACCCGCTATCCACCTTATGCACCAAGTGCATGTCAGTCGGTGGAACCTGTCTCACGTAAGTGTACGTGTAAGGTCGGTCCGGGCCGCTTCATCCCACAATACCATCGAAACAAGATTGGACTAGTAACGGTAAGCATATTGAACAAAATCAACGCCCACAACAACTTGTGTTCTACTCGTGCATAGAAACTACGCATAGACCTAACTCATGATGCCACTGTTGGGGAACGTAGCAAAAATTGAAACTTTTCCTACGTGTCACCAAGATCTATCTATGAAGAGACTAGCAACAAGGGGAAGGAGAGTGCATCTATATACCCTTGTAGATCGCTAAGCGGAAGCGTTCAAGAGAATGGGGTTGAAGGAGTCGTACTCGTCGTGATCCAAATCACCGGAGATCCTAGTGCCGAACGGACGGCACCTCCGCGTTCAACACACGTACAGCCTGGTGACGTCTCCCATGCCTTGATCCAGCAAGGAGAGAGGGAGAGGTTGTGGAAGAATCCATCCAGCAGTAGCACGACGGCGTGGTGGTGGAGGAGGAGCATGGCAATCCTGCAGGGCTTCGCCAAGCACCGCGGGAGAGGAGGAGGACTTGGGAGAGGGGGAGGGTTGCGCCAGAACTTTGGTAAAGCTCCCATGCGCCTCCCCAGTATATATAGGGGTGGAGGGGGCTGGTTCCTTGCCCTCCAAGTCCATTGGGGCGTTGGAAAAGGTGGGAGGAAAGAAATCCCATCATTTCCTTCCCCACCGATTGTTATCCCCCCTTTTTTAGGGATCTTGATCTTATCCCTTCGGGATATGATCTTATTCCTTCTAAGGGGGAATCTTGGTGTGCCTTGACCAGGGGTGTGGGGCCTTGCCCCCACTACCCACGTTCATGTGGGTCCCCCCATGCAGGTGGGCCCCACTCCGGAACCTTCTAGAACCTTCCCGGTACAATACCGAATATTCCCGAACATTTTCCGGTGGCCAAAATAGGACTTCCCATATATAAATCTTTACCTCCGGACCATTCCGGAACTCCTCGTGACGTCCGGGATCTCATCCGGGACTCCGAACAACATTCGGCAACCACATACAAACTTCCTTTATAACCCTAGCGTCATCGAACCTTAAGTGTGTAGACCCTACGGGTTCGGGAACCATGCAGACATGACCGAGACGTTCTACGGTCAATAACCAACAGCGGGATCTGAATACCCATGTTGGCTCCCACATGTTCCACGATGATCTCATCGGATGAACCACGATGTCAAGGACTCAATCAATCCCGTATACAATTCCCTTTGTCTAACGGTATTGTACTTGCCCGAGATTCGATCGTCGGTATACCAATACCTTGTTCAATCTCGTTACCGGCAAGTCTCTTTACTCGTTCCATAACACATCATCCCACGATCAACTCTTTGATCACATTGTGCACATTATTATGATGTCCTACAGAGTGGGCCCAGAGATACCTCTCCGTCACACGGAGTGACAAATCCCAGTCTCGATTCGTGCCAACCCAACAGACACTTTCGGAGATACCTGTAGTGCACCTTTATAGCCACCCAGTTACGTTGTGACGTTTGGTACACCCCAAAGCATTCCTACGGTATCCGGGAGTTGCACAATCTCATGGTCTAAGGAAAAGATACTTGACATTAGAAAAGCTTTAGCATACGAACTACACGATCTCTGTGCTAGGCTTAGGATTGGGTCTTGTCCATCACATCATTCTCCTAATGATGTGATCCCGTTATCAACGACATCCAATGTCCATGGTCAGGAAACCGTAACCATCTATTGATCAACGAGCTAGTCAACTAGAGGCTTACTAGGGACATGGTGTTGTCTATGTACCCACACATGTATCTGAGTTTCCTGTCAATACAATTATAGCATGGATAATAAACGATTATCATGAACAAGTAAATATAATAATAACTAATTTATTATTGCCTCTAGGTCATATTTCCAACAAGTTCGGCCCAGAGCCTCTTGATAGAGAGAGAGACTTTAATGAGTTCAGCATGTCGCCAAAGGGCGAGTGCTGAAAGATGTCTGCAGCGGTAAACTCCATTACCGGAGCCCAACCTGGCTCGAGGGTATGCGGACCAGAACCAACAACCGGATACGAGTCCGGGGGCCCGGGGTTACAGGCCTACATAGAGGTGAGACCTGTGTTTGGCTCCACCGCCGATGAGTATGCGGCCTGCGGTGTGGGGTCTACCCCTCCATCCTTTTGCAACGCAACCTGCTCCGGATTTAGATCCGGGGCCACTGCAGGGGTGATGTCCTGAGGATTGTCCGACAGCAGGTCTAGGTTGTGCTCGTCGTGACTGTCCGGCGCTCCTAGCATAGGGCCGAATCCGTCGAAGATCAAGTCTCCGCTAATATCCACCGTGTACTTCAAGTTTTCGAACCTGATCTGGTGGCCAGGGGCGTGGCTGTCGACCTGCTCCAGATGACCAAGCGAATTGGCCCGTAGTGCAAAGCCGCCGAACACAAAGATCTGTCCGGGGAGAAAAGTCTCGCCCTGGATCGTGTTGTTAGTGATTGAAGACGCCATCAAGCCTCGAAGCGATGACATAGAGGAACTCTCAATGAAAGCACCAATGTTGGTGTCAAAACCGGCGGATCTCGGGTAGGGGGTCCCGATCTGTGCGTCTTAGGCTGATGGTAACGGGAAGCAAGGGACACAATGTTTACCCAGGTTTGGGCCCTCTCGATGGAGGTAAAACCCTACTTCCTGCTTGATTAATATTGAAGATATGAGTAGTACAAGAGTAGATCTACCACGAGATCGTAGAGGCTAAACCCTAAGAGCTAGCCTATGATGGTATGATTGTAATTGTGATCGGCCTTCTAAGGACCATCCTCTCCAGTTTATATAGATACCGGAGAGAGCTAGGGTTTACATGGAGTCGGTTACAAGGAAAGAAATATAATATCCGGATCGCCAAGATTGTCTTCCACGCAAAGGAGAGTCCCATCCGGACACGGGCCGGAGTCTTGTGTCTTGTATCTTCACGCTTCAATAGTTCGGATGATGTATATAGTCCGGATCTCCGGATACCCCCTAATCCAGGACTCCCTCACGGATGGAGAATTATTTTGGAATATTTGTTATTTTTGGGAAGTAAAATCAACGCGAGACGGTGCCCGAGGGGGCCACGAGGCAGGGGGCGCGCCCCAGGGAGGCAGGCGCGCCCTGGACCCTCGTGGGCACCCCGTAAGGTGGTTGACACTCTTGTTTTGCCGCAAGAAAGCTAATTTTATGAGAAAAATCTGGGTGAAAGATTCACCCCAATCGGAGTTACGGATCTCCGGATATATAAGAAACGGTGAATGGGCAGAATCTGGGGACGCAGAAACAGAGAGAGACAAAGAGACAGATCCAATCTCGGAGGGGCTCTCGCCCCTCCCAAACCATGGGAGCCAAGTACCAGAGGGGAAACCCTTCTCCTATCGAGGGAGGAGGTCAAGGAAGAATAAGAAGAAGGGGGGCTCTCTCCCCCTTGCTTCCGGTTGTGCCGGAGTGCTGTCGGGGGCCATCATCATCACCACGATCTTCACCAACACCTCAGCCATCTTCACCAACATCTCCATCACCTTCCCCCATCTATATCCAGCGGTCCACTCTCCCGCAACCTTCTGTACCCTCTACTTGAACATGGTGCTTTGTGCTTCATATTATTATCCAATGATGTGTTGCCATCCTATGATGTCTGAGTAGATTTTCTTTGTCCTATCAGTGATTGATGAATTGCTATGATTGGTTTGAGTTGCATGTTTTATTATTGGTGCTATCCTATAGTGATCTCCATGTCGCACAAGCGTGAGGGATCCCCGCTGTAGGGTTTGCAATATGTTCATAATTTGTTTATGGTGGGTGGCGTGAGTGACAGAAGCACAGACCCGAGTAAGTATGTTGTTTGTGTATGGGATAAAGGGGACTTGATGCTTTAATGCTATGGTTGGGTTTTACCTTAATGATCTTTAGTAGTTGCGGATGCTTGCTAGAGTTCCAATCATAAGTGCATATGATCCAAGAAGAGAAAGTATGTTAGCTTATGCCTCTCCCTCAAATAGAATTGCAATAGTGATTACCGGTCTAGTAAAGTAGTAAATTGCTTAGGGACAATTTCACAACTCCTACCACCACTTTTACACACTCGCTATATTTACTTTATTGCTTCTTTATCTAAACAACCCCTAGTTTATATTTACGTGCTCTTTATTATCTTGCAAACCTATCCAACAACACCTACAAAGTCCTTCTAGTTTCATACTTGTTCTAGGTAAAGCGAACACTAAGCGTGCGTAGAGTCATATCAGTGGCAGATAGGACTTGAGAGAATATTTGTTCTACCTTTAGCTCCTCATTGGGTTCGGCACTCTTACTTATCGAAAGAGGCTACAATTATCCCCTACACTTGTGGGTTATCAATCACCACATCAAGCAGTTCTACCGGCGCGCAGGCGCCACTCAGGCGGGCTCGGGGGCTCCCCCGGGCTGGGCGGCGCCCCAAGCCAATCTCACCTTCAGCCCCGAAGATCACCCCGATGCCACGACGGGAGCAGGCGTGCTCCCGATACTCTGCACCCCCACCATCTGCCACGTGGCGATCACAAGGACCCTCATCGATGGCGGGGCTGGCCTCAACATGCTCTCCCCGGAGGCATTCGGCCTACTCAATGTGCCGCCCGGCCGGCTCCGTCCCTCCAAGCCTTTCTCCGGGGTCGGCGGCGGCTCCACCAGGCCCATGGGGCAGATCCGCCTCCCCGTCACCTTCGGGACCACACCGAGCTCGTCGACTTCGACATCGCAAGATTGACCTGCTATACAATCCTATCCTGGGATACCCAGCCTTGGTGCAGTTTATGGCTGCAACGCACCCTGCATACAACCTCATGAAGATGCCTGGTGAGGGATTCCTGGATTAGGGGGTATCCGGACAGCCGGACTATATACTTTGGCCGGACTGTTGGACTATGAAGATACAATATTGAAGACTTCGTCTCGTGTCCGGATGGGACTCTCCTTTGCGTGGAAGGCAAGCTTGGCGATTCGGATGTTAGATCTCCTTCTCTGTAAACCGACTCTGTGTAACCCTAGCCCTCTCCGGTGTCTATATAAACCGGAGGGTTTAGTCCGTAGGACAACAACAATCATAATCATAGGCTAGCTCCTAGGGTTTAGCCTCTACGATCTCATGGTAGATCAACTCTTGTAATACTCATATCATCAAGATCAATCAAGCAGGAAGTAGGGTATTACCTCCATCGAGAGGGCCCGAACCTTGGTAAACATCGTGTCCCCAGTCTCCTGTTACCATTAGCATTAGACGCACAGTTCGGGACCCCCTACCCGAGATCCGCCAGTTTTGACACCGACATTGGTGCTTTCATTGAGAGTTCCTTTGTGTCGTCGCTATAAGGCTCGATGGCTCCTTCAATCATCAACAACAACATGGTACGGGGTGAGACCTTTCCCCCTGGACAGATCTTTGTGTTCAGCGGCTTCGCACTGTGGGCCAACTCGTTTGGCCATCTGGAGCAGATCGACAGCTACGCCCCCGGCTGTCAGGTTAGGTTTGGAAACTTGAATTACACGGCCGATATCCGCGGAGACTAGATCTTCGACGGATTCGGGCCTACGCTAGGAGCACCGAACAATCACGACGAGCGCGGCTCAGATCGGCTGTCGGACAGTATTCAGGATATCGCACCTACAGCAGCCCCAGACCTAAATCCGGGGCATATCGCATCGTCCGAGGATGGGTGGATGGACCCCGCCGCGGAAACCGCATACTCACCGGCGTTGGAGCCGAACACAGACTCCACCTCTAAGGAAATCTGTGTTGCCGGACCCCCGGACTTGTTTCCGGCCGCGGGTCCCGGACCGCGCGCATCCGTGCCCATCGAAGCCAATTGGGCACCAATCATGGAATTCACTGACGCGGATATCTTTCAGCGCTCGCCTTTGGCGACGTGCTAAACTCTTTAAGGTCTCTCTCTTTATCAGAAGACTCTTGGCCGAACTATGTCCGACTCGAATGGGATACGGACGACGAGGAAAATGACAACCCTCCCACCACCCACTTCATAGCCACTGTCGACGATACAACGGACATGCTTGAATTCGACTCCGACGACATCGACGGTATGGACGTCGATGCAGGGGACGATCTGGAACCACCGCCCATGGGGCGCTGGACTGCCACCTCATCATATGACATATATATGTTGGACACGCCTAAGGAGGACAACATCGACAAAAAGGACACAACAGAGGATAAACCCCCCGAACAAAAGCCAAAACAACGGCGCAAGCGCCACTCTAAGTCCAGTCACAGTAAATATAGCGATAACAGCGCAAGAAAAGTTGACACTCCGGACAACTCCAATGGCAACAATGACCATATGGACCCAGCGATGGAGCAGGACGAGCCAGGCCACGCTGAACACAGCCCGGAGCAGACGCCCGAACACAGGGATCCCGAGGGCTGAACTCATCAACCTGCCTCCCGAGAGGAGTACAGTCCGGTCGACGATGCATTCATCATCCCGGAAAAACGTTTGGAACAAGATAACCTCCGAAGAAGGCTTATGGCCACTGCGAGGAGCCTAAAGAAGCAGAAGCAAAGGCTTAAGGCCGCGCAGGATACGCTCAACCGCCGATGGAATAAGGTGCTGGACACTAAAGGAAAATATGGCGACGATCGCCACACAAAGAGCTATCCAAAATGCAAACTGCTGCCCGAATTCGACAATGAGGCCGTAGAGCCCATTCCCCCGAAGAGCAATACGGCCAATCGGCCGGACCAACCACTTCATGGCCGCGGTAGAGCAGCCACTAACGTCGCACATGATTTACGTGAGCACCTAGACAAAAAGGCCGGCGCCACCAGGTCCATCTATGGATCCAGAGGACATGCTCCGATGCGGAACTATGGTCACCAAAACGATCTCGCCGATCGAATACCAGTTTGGAATCAAACCCGGACACAACAACAGTCGACAGCATGCCACGATATGTCCAAATTCAGAGGGGCTGCGCACCCTCTGTGCTTCACCGATGAGGTGCTGGATCACGAATTTCCACAGGGATTCAAACCTGTGAACATAGAGGCGTACGACGGAACGACAAACCCTAGGGTCTGGATTGAGGACTTTATCCTTCATATCCACATGGCTCGTGGGGATGACCTCCACGCCATCAAATACCTTCCCCTCAATTTGAAAGGGCTAGCTCAGCACTGGTTAAAAAGCCTCCCCGAAAATTCAATCGGAAGTTGGGAGGAACTTGAGGACGCTTTCAGGGCCAATTTTCAAGGGACCTACGTCCGACCTCCGGATGCAGACGATTTAAGTCACATAATACAACAACCCGAAGAGTTAGCCCGCAAGCTTTGGAACAAATTTCTCACTAAGAAGAATCAAATTGTTGACTGTCCGGATGCCGAAGCCCTAACGGCCTTCAAGCACAGTATCTGGGACGAGTGGCTTGCCAGACACCTCAGCCAAGAAAAGTCAAGGACAATGGCGGCCTTAACAAGCCTCATGACCCGCTTTTGCGCGGATGAGGACAGCTGGTTGGCCCGTAGAGGCACCAGCAACCCAGGCACATCCCAAATCAGGGATGGCAACAGGAAGCCACGGTGCAATAAGAACAAGCGTCGAAACAACAAAGAAAGTCCGGACAACACGTCAGTCAACACCGGATTCAGAGGCTCCAGACCCGGTAAAAGAAAGAAGCCATTTAAAGACAGCAAAGAAGGACCGTATGGCCTAAACAAAGTCCTGGACAGGTTGTGCCAAATCCATGGCACCCCCGAAAAGCCTGCGAATCACACTCACAGAGAATGCTGGGTCTTAAAGCAGGCCGGCAAGTTAAATGCCGAACACAAGGGAAGGGAAACACCAAGTAAAGATGAGGATGAGCCTCGCCAGCCGAACACTGGGGGACAGAAAAAGTTCCCACCAGAAGTCAAAATAGTAAACATGATCTATGCGACTTACATACCAAAAAGAAGGCGCAAACACGCGCTCAGAGACGCATACGCTATAGAGCCCGTCGCCCCTAAATTCAACCCCTGGTCGGCATGCCCGATCACCTTTGATCACAGGGACCACCCGACTAGTATCCGGCATGGAGGATTGGCTGCCTTGGTGCTCGACCCAATAATTGATGAATACCATCTCACTCGAGTCCTCATGGACGATGGCAGTAGTCTTAATCTGATATATCAGGACACCATCCGCACGATGGGGATAGACCCATCCAGAATCAGCCAAAGTAACACCACCTTTAAAGGAGTGATACCAGGCGTTGAGGCCCGCTACAGAGGCTCCCTCGTATTAGAGGCGACATTCGGTTCTCCCGACAACTCCAGAAGCGAAGAATTACTCTTCGACATCGCTCCCTTCAGCAGCGATTATCATGCATTACTCGGAAGAGCGGCCTTCGCTCGTTTCAACGCAGTACCAAACTACGCCTACCTTAAACTCAAAATGCCCGGTCCACGTGGCGCCATCACTGTTAGCGGAATCATAGAGAGCTCCTTGCGCGTGGAAGAGTATGCGGCGGCTCTAGCAGCCGGACACTAAGCGGCCTTCCCTCTTAGAATGCATGATTGGTCGTTAAGGCCATGGACACGGTTAGAGGAGTCCGGTGCACCACCGTCGGTAACAGCCCAGATAAACCTAAGCTGGGTGCTATACATATACCCCCATAGATGGTACCAGGGGCTGCAAAACATGTAATAAGGCCCACAATTCAGCTTGACCTTATTAATATGGCAATACCTTACATTCTTAACATTCATTGAGAATAAACAACTTTTCGCACGACTTACTCCATACTCTTTTACATGAGTTTTTCATTTTTACAGACACTATACGTGTGATGCCCTTCAAGGATACGGCACAACGGAGACAAAGGCGCAGACATGCAGCAGGGCCCTGCTCAAAGGTTTCTCTTTAGATTAAGCCCATGTGTAAACCTTCTTTACTGTCTCTTGTTGCTTGACATCCCACGGGTATTCAATACACCCACGGGGGATAATGGCGTTATAGTCATTTCGCTACGACACATCAATGCACGTACCTGGAAATACAGGGTTCATAATCGAGGGCGTTGCTCAGCCCAGTATATGTTATAAAGTCTGAATACCTTCGGGAGTGTTCGGCGTCACGAGTTTGGCCTTATATGCATCAGCTCCGAATCATGTCTTTGGTCAAATGTTGGGTTTGCCCGGCTCCTGGGTTTGCTGTCTTACGTTCAGTTCTATCGGCTAAGGCGGCCAAAGGAGAACTACTGTGATTGTGCCCTGGTTATTCCGGACGCGCACCTCGGTAGACAAAGCCGAAAAATGACTGTCATGATACAGCGAGAGACTGGTCAACCACTCAAGGATTCATCAGAATCTTTAGGATTCCTCTACATCAACGAAGTACCATTTCCCGGTCATGTACATACATGCCCCTATCCGGATGCACGCGGAGGTACTAGGGGCTACATAGTAGCCCCACCGTCAAACTCCTATGGCTAAGTGAAAGTGTTAAAGCTATATAGTCCGGTTGCCTAGTTCGACGTGCGATCACCTCCTTAATGGACCAAGACGTTGGATCAAGTGCGACCACACACATTTTCTTGAACACCCCCGCATTATATGCATGGGGGCTGAAGCCAACGACCGCTAACTTTCAGGTTATATACATACATAAACGCCCGCAGAGGACGCACTATAATACTTTTAGGCAAAAGTATAAACACAGCCTTTACAATTAGAATAGAATTGTTTTTACAATTGAAAGACTTGTCACTCGAACACTACATTCTTCGAGCACTGAGCCTCTATTATATGTGCACCTTCTATGACCTGCTCAAAATAGTGCTCGGCTGGGTCCTGGCTTCCTGCCGGACTCTGGGTTGCAATGCTGGTAGCCTCCATATTCGCCCAGTATGCTTTAACACGGGCAAGAGCCATCTGCACACCCTCTATGCACACTGACCTCTTCACGACATCGACTCGTGATACGACTCCAAGGAATTGTTGCACTAAACCAAAATAATTGCCCGGCCTCGGTCCCTCCGGCCATAGATGGTCTATTACAGACCTCATTGCAAGACCGGACAACCTATGGAGCTTGGCCATAGCGGCCATCCTCTCACTCAATGGCAGCGGGCGAGTCGGAGCATTGAATTGTGACCAGAACAACCTTTCTATGTCATTATCTTTCTGATCCTTGAAGAAGTTGGCCGCATCAGCCACACTTTTTGCCAGATCCGCATACACATCTTCAGCACTCCAAAGCTGATCCAGGGGAGCGTACTTTGGGTCTCCGAACTTCATCCGCAACAAATAGGGGCTTCCAGCCACGATGTCTCCGGCCTATCAAAGCTTCTCCCACGCAGCTCTAATCTCAGAGCACGTCTCCTTGGCCGCATCCAGGGCCTTCTTCAGGTCCGCAAACTTTGCCTGGTTCTCCTTCTCGAGAAGCTCATATCGGCCGGCGGCGTCCCTCAGCTCCACAACCATCTCGGCTATTTTATCTTCGCTTCAGCGATGAGCAGCCTATTCGGCTCTCAATTCTTCGGCCACCTTTAGGGCAGCCGCATTGCTAGCCTGAGCTTGTTCCTTGGCTAGGACAAGTTCCGCCCTCAGGGCCTCCACGGCAGCAGATCTGCCTGCAGCCAAAGCATATCATATTCATATCACACTCCTCTTAATATTTTCTAAACAAATGAGGAGAAAAGAGCACATACTCTGTGACTCGTCAAACCGCTTGTTCACAAGCGTGATGTCGGCGTCCACCACATCAATCTGTCGCCTCAGTTCGGCGAATCCAGCGATCCGGTCTATCGCCGGACCCTTAGCCATATGCACATAAGTGCATTGTGATCACTACCTGGGAGCATGATCCTCCGTTTGCCGCCTATGGCTGGCAACCAGAGTCTCAGGGGCTACTATCTATACGGAGCACACCTAGCGCGTGCGGTACAACCGAAAAATTACGTGTGTACCTCAAAGCCTTTGAGCAGGCTTGTAAAAGATTCATTCAACCCGCTTGTGGCGGATGAAATCTTCTCCAACACCACACCCATCAACATACGGTGATCCTTTGAGAGAGCAGCTCGCTCCAGAAAACCCGTCAGTGTGTCCGGCCAGGCGCCGGACTGTCCCGGACCCTTCCTATCGCCCTCCATGCGAGCCAAGCACGCTGGGCTCGGGGTGGCTGAAGTATTAGCTTCCGGCCCTAGCGGATCTGGACTCCTCCATGACAACACCTCAGGGTCGCCCGCCCCATGGGGCGGAGAGGCAGGTGGGGTTTCACTCTCCATCATCTTCGGAAGAAGATCCCCCGAAGACGAACTCTGTTGAGAAGAGCTACTAGCCGATCTGCAAAAGATAGATCCTGGTTATTGTCCTCGGAAGAGGAAGCAATATCTTTTTATTCACGATTAACTTACAGCTCGGTGGAGGGCTGGCCCGTTTGCGGACATGATGCGGTGAGGACGCCCTCCGAGGAAGGGCCCCCTAGTGAAGTTTTCTTCCCTTGTTTAGGCACCTCTGTTTCCAAGTCTTCGGAGGCGGCCCTTTTCTTCCCGCGGGGGGAGGAAACTTTGGATTCACCTCCCCGATTATCCTCCTTTGTTGAGACGGTAATTCCCCCGGTTTGGATGTGCAATGTGTGAAGCTCGACTTCTCTATTCTTCTCTTCCCCTTTCCCCGAAGGCACTTGGCTTAGCGCACGTCTAAGCATCCTGGCTGTTGCAGGACTAGGCGAGCCTTCGGGAAGTGGGGCCGGACACCTGATCCTCTCCGCCTTGCTAAGCCAATCCTGGCCGCTGATAGTTTTCAGAATAATGTTGTGATAAATATAAGCAAAGTGTTCGGTTACAGGGTTACTTACTTGGGTATCTGGGCGGTTGCAGCTCAGGCCCGCATCCTTGGTGGTGTCCGACACTTTACTTGTGGTTCAAAGAATAACTTATACATCCCTTCGAGCGTCATGTCGAAGAAGTGCTGAATGGTTCGCGGACCTTCCGGATTGAACTCCCACATCCGGAGAGGTCGACGCTTGCACGGCAGGGCCCGTCGAACTAGCATTACCTGAATGATTCTGACAAGACTGATATCCCTCTCAAGAAGCTCCTGAATGTGGCTCTACAATGTCGGCACATCATTAGCAGTCCCCCAGTCCAGTCCCACATTGGCCCATGATGCCAGTTGAGGCGGAGGGCCCGAGCGGAAGGCAGGGGCAGCCGCCCACTTTGTGCCTCGGGGAGCTGTGACATAGAACCACCTCCGTTGCCACAGATCGGACACCTCCAGGAAGGAACCCTCTGGCCATGGGTCATCGGTGTTTCTGCTTATTGCAGCGCCTCCACATTCCGCGTGTCGCCCCTTAATCACCTTCGGCTTCACATTGAAGGTCTTGAGCCATAAGCCAAAGTGTGGGGTGATGTGGAGGAAGGCTTCACACACGACGATAAACGACGAGATTTGAAGGATGGAATCTGGAGCTAGATCGTGAAAATCTAGCCCATAATAGAACATGAGCCCTCTCACGAAGGGATCTAGGGTAAAACCTGAGCCTCAGAGGAAGTGATAAACGAATACAACACTCTCGTTGGGTTCGGGAGTGGGGATGACCTGCCCTGGAGCAGGAAGCCTGTGCTTGACATCGGCGGTCAGATATCTGGCCTCCCTGAGCTTCGCAATGTCCTCCTCTGTGACAGAGGAGGCCATCCACCGACCTTGAAGGTTGGATCCGGACATGATTGGAGATCCGAAGTGCCTAAGCTTGAGCTTCGGGTGTTGGAACTCGAGATGCAAAAAGGCGCGAGCATGGTAAGAAAGGGATAGGCCTCGACCCCTCTATAAAGAGGGTGAATACCAAGCGTCCTCAGCGTAAGCGTTTGGGACTTGCCTAAAAACACGGAGTCATGCCAACGGGCGTGGTTGGGTTACCCGCACCCGTATTAATGAGAATCCCGCGATAAGGGGGACACGATCTCTGCTTCGACAAGGCGTGCCTATAAAACCGCCTTGTAGTGCGTGTCGTGGCAGGCTGAGAAAAATGGTTCGTATTAAACCAGGCCGCGGCATGAGAACGCGCTGTGGAAAATTGTCAGCAGATTAGATTTATAAAGTATTGTGCTCTCTACGGTGGTGTGTGGAAATTATTTTGCAGAGCCGGACACGATCCTTGTGTTCAAAATCTTCCACAAAGTATTCGGAGATGGAACCCGCCTTGCAATGCCGAAGACAAACTGCGCGCAGGACTCATCGTCATTGAAGCCTGGTTCAGGGGCTACTGAGGGATACCTGGATTAGGGGGTATCCGGACAGCCGAACTATATACTTTGGCCGGACTGTTGGACTATGAAGCTACAAGATTGAAGACTTCGTCCCGTGTCCGGATGGGACTCTCCTTTGCGTGGAAGGCAAGCTTGGCGATTCGGATGTTAGATCTCCTTCTCTGTAAACTGACTGTGTAACCCTAGCCCCCTCCGTGTCTATATAAACCGGAGGGTTTAGTCCGTAGGACAACAACAATCATAATCATAGGCTAACTCCTAGGGTTTAGCCTCTACGATCTCGTGGTAGATCAACTCTTGTAATATTCATATCATCAAGATCAATCAAGCAGGAAGTAGGGTATTACCTCCATCGAGAGGGCCCGAACCTGGGTAAACATCGTGTCCCGAGTCTCATGTTACCATTAGCCTTAGACGCATAGTTCGGGACCCCCTACCCGAGATCCGCCGGTTTTGACACTGACACCTGGCAGCAACGGTGTCCTCATGGTGGCAGGAGACACCAAAGGCGCGCTGCAGGCCCTCAGGCTCGCCTTCAGGGCAGCCATGGCCGTGCTGCCCAGCAAGTTGCGTGATTCTCCTACTGGTTTGATAACCTTGGTCTCATAACTAAGGAAAATACCTACCGTTGTTGTGTTGCATCATCCCTTCCTCTTTGGAAAAATACTAACGTAGTCCAAGCAGACATCACACCACTATGAGCCTGACTAATGATGGCTGCTCGAGCAGTAGCCGGACAGCAACCATATATGTAGCATTAGCAAGGATTGTTGTTTATGTGTATTGCCACTCATAGAAGTGCACTTCCCAGATGCAGGATGAAGATTTATATGAGTCGACAATAAAGAAATAAAATAGTTTAAAATTGTGTCGGAGGCGGTGGGGGTTTGATGGCAACTATTTTACATGAAGGAGCCAACACTTGTAAAGTCGATCCCTCGGCCTAGATCCGCAATGGCAACAGGGGCACAAGCTGAGGGGAAGAGCTTCTGGTACCTTGGCTGCAGGCGAAGAAGCCATGGATTATGCTCCTTACGTTTGTGCGGTGTTGTGGTGTCGGGGAAAGAGTGTGAGTGGTAGTTTTGCTTTAAATGAGGACTAGCATACACAACACATCAGGCGCGATGGTCCATAACAAAATGCGGTGACACAGAAGCGACCCCCGTCGTATATATATTTGATGGTTAAACAGATATACTCTTTTGTTTCAAAATAATTGAAACTCTAAGACGTCCTATGTCAAACAAACATCGACCACTAATATGAAAATATGTTTCATAATGAATCTATCGACCACTAATATGAAAATATGGTACATAACAAAATGCGGTGACATAGAAGCGATCCGCGACATATATACATTTGATGGTTAAACATATATACTCTCTCTGTTTCAAAATAACTGAAACTCTAGGACTATTCTATGTCAAACAAACATTGACCATTTCAAATATATCTAATATGAAAATATGTTTCATAATGAATCTATCGAAGCCAATTTGATGATGTAGATGTTGACATATTTCTCATTGAAGTTTGACTTAAAACAGACTAGAACTTCAATTAGTCTGCAACAAAGGAAGTACACTATTAAACGTGTTTTAGAAGTGGATCATTTCACCTTGCAAAAAGGATAATGACATGACAAACACGGGAGGTAAGCAACACACGAAACAATGCGAACGGGCGGATCATCTGGCCCTAGAGTTGAATCCAGAACCCACCGGTCAAAGCATGTACTACCACAAACCAATACGTGGTTGAATGGTTAGAGGGACATTTGTATCCCCAGCTCACCAGGGTTCAAGTCCTGATGCTTGCATTATTCACGAGGCGCCTATGGAGGTGTTTATTGGGATAGGGTGTGCGTGTGTGCGTTCATAGGGATGAGTGTATGCGCGTATGTATGTTCCAAAAGAAAAGAAAAAAGAAGCGCTCATATTATTTTGAAAAGAAGTGATCTAAACGATCTTATATTTCTTTACTGATCCAGGAAATTTATTTTCTTTTACAATTTTATATATTAAAGGTTACATTTTAATAAACGTTGGATAACGTCCATCCAGGCGTGAAAATCGGTTAGCATCTGCAAAAATGTCCCTCGCCGTCGGATTCATAATCGAACATTGGATGGAACGGCTCCAAAATAAAGACACCCAACCGCAGTCCATACTCCTATTTCCCCCATCTCGCCTGTTCTTCTTCTTCCCCTCCCCCAAGCAAACGAGAAGGATCAATGGCCGCTCGGATCACGAGGCTGCTCCACCACCACAACCGCCGCCTCCTCGCCACCGCGGCAGAGGCCTCCGCTCGTCGCCTGCCGCGCGCTCCACTTGGCGGCGCCATCTACAAGGTAAACCAGTGACGGGAGTAGATAGCCCTATACCCCACACAAGGTGTTCGACGCAATGCCGACGTCGGTCTCGACGCCATTGTCGTTGCTTCCTGATTTCTTCGGTCTAACTGGGACTTATTCTATACCGAGGTGTCTTCTTTGGTCTCCTAAGGCCAACTCGTGTCAGATTTTAAGTAGCAATCGGTCCTCAATGTCGAGCTCTCTGTAGTACTTAAGTCAGTTAAGTGCAGTCTGTTTTGCCAATCTAGCATGTTGTTGCTGCTCACACCATCTACTTGTAGTCTTGAGCAATGCATGTGCTTGTAATTTATCTAATAAGTGGATGATTCCTGTGAAATTTTGTTTGTAAACTACCAGCACTCCTCTCCTACCTCCCGTTCCCCCCCAAAAAAAATTCATCTAAGTGCATATATTCTTCAGGACATTAAAGCATTCTTTACATACCATAATTTTTTCTCAGATAGTTTAGGGTTTCTTCTCTGGCAATGTACACAAAGACTGATTTTGTTTTTTACTCTTACCTACACTTTCACCAGGATGTTGCAAAGGCTGAAGGTTCTCACCTCTGATCTTGAAGTTTGCTGCATGATGCTGTATTATGAAAATTCAATTATTCTTATGTGTCTGCATTCCGTTTCTTTTGGTCTTCTGGCTACCGTTGCATCTGTTTTTTTTTGTTCCTGGTGGTTGGTGCTGTGTGAGAAGGAATTTAAAACACTTGGTTTGCTTTAGTTGGAATGAAATTATGTTCACAAATAAGTTTATTTTACAATGCAGTTATAATAAAGTGTTCTTCATATGTTTGATGCTTAAACGGAGTCCTGATGTTGTGAAAGGGCCATCCAGCCTTTTGTACGTTGCATGAACTAACTTTGTCCAACGAGGTTTTGTGAACTGGGATGGGATATTACAAGAAAAGAACATCTTGAACAGTCAAATATCCGCAGCATACTCCATAAGGCTACAACTTATACTGTTTCTCGGCATTATCTACTATTGGTTCTGTCTGCAGAACTGCTGTTACCGAAATATACCAGATTAGCCTAATTCATATGTGTACAATTGAAATACTATTAGTTTTTAGACCCCAGCTACAGGTAATGGTGTTACAAAGCATAGCTGTCCAGTAGCTCCCTTGTTGAAGACAGTTCTACTTAGTGTCTCGTTGGGCTTGAACACCTGCACGTGCACCTGGATGCTCTAAATGCACTACTTACATGGTGGCTGATGTAGTAGCCACCCAGAAATATCATCAGCCAGTGATACTCAGGATTTTGTTTATTTTCTGTTAACATCTTTTATAAGGGATTGTTTGGATAGAATTGTGTGCCCTGCTATTATATCCACTCCTCGCCAAGAATTATCCCACTTTTATAAGTCCTGTCAGGATTTTTTTAGTAACATCTCTTACCTCTATGTTCAAGGATAGAATTACATATCCTGCTATTATTATATCTACTGTCATGATCTTTAATTTTTAATCTTAATTTTACTAGAAAACGTACTGAAAAAACTTCCTTAAACTTCTTCATGGAACCTTTCTTTGAGAGCATTCTGCCATTTCTATAATACAAATGTGAGATACTCTTTTGTACTTTGTACATAAAACTTAATTGATCAAATTTATCATATGTTTGGTACCCAATAAAGATATTAAATAACTATTCGACTGTTGTGATCTTTGTTGTCGAATCTGGACGAACAGTCATTTACAGTACTGTGCCCACTTTTGCTGTGGACCCTATTTAATGCAGACATGGTTTTCTTTTGGCAAACATTCCAGCATCCTCTTTAAAAAAATTCAAGGTGGTACATGACCAAGTCAAGCCCTTCTAGTCCTCTGACAATGCAGGAGTACCGCAAAACATTTCCTTCTTTAATAAGGTCATCTGCATCTTACTCCTCACAAGCTTCAGACCAAAATCCCAAAGAGGTACATGATGCTAGCTAGTTCTGTTCGTGTTTGATTATTAAAATTACTCAATGTCGTGTTGTACATTTTCCTGCTTGTTTTAGTCTTCTCTTCGTATAGTTTTGAGCAGTGCCGTCCATATTTTGAACATGCTACTATAAATTGTATAAGGACAATATATGAAATTATTAGTTGTGTCACCTTGTGACCATCTGCACTCTGCAGTACTGACTAAGCACCTGTGCATACATCATCAGCTTCTGTGAGCTTCTTTCCATTTTCATAAGATTAAATTATGTACTCCCTCCGTTCCGATTTACTCGTCGTGGTTTTAGTTTTGAACTAAAACCACGGCGACGAGTAAATCGGAACGGAGGGAGTAGGTGTCAGTGCATCAGGAAGTGGCTGTATCACTATTGATGAATGTGTATACATTAGCCTCTGTAATGGGGTTGTTTTAAACAATATTTGAAGAATAGTATGTACTATTTTAAATGCTATCGGAATGGGACAATCACGCTGAAAAGGTTCTGTTTCATTGGTTGTATCAGTATACATAAATTTCTAGGTGCTTCTTTGGTCTTGAATTCTAGATTTTCTCGCATGAGATAACCCAATTAGGATCTTCATTTTGTTTAACCCAGATTCCATGGCTGATGACAAGGTAGGAATTAATGGTCTAATAGGACAAACCAATTCTGTTGTTTAGAGTTTATTTATTGAAAGAGTTGAGTGTGTCTGTTCTCTTCTTGTGTATTTAGTTTCCCTTAGAAATATTAATCACCTAATGTCTTGTTTTTTTTCTTTCAGTTTTTGCGGTTCCCTGTTCATGTATATATCTTGACCCAAATTGAAAATTATTAGCAAAGTAACTCTTTGTATGGTTTAATAGTTGTTCATGTTTCCTATTTAAGAACTAATATTTTGCCTTACGGTGCAAGCCAATGCTGAATCATATTTCATTCTTATATTGCTTATAGATCACTGCCCTCTTTATCCTCAGGAGAAAAAGGACTTGTCAACTGTTGAAGATCCCTTTGATGCCCCTACATATAATATACCCGAGAAGCCGGTGACTTTTGCTGAGGGGGCTTCTTACAGTGTTGTAATACTCGCGGGACTTGGAGTTGCAGCATTAGCTGGATATTCTGTTTTTAAGGAGCTTATTTTTGAACCAAAAGAGTAAGTCTTTTGCATTCTTCTGATTGAACTTAAGGCATTAAATAACAAAATTCTGTATGTAACTGTATTTTTTGCTTAGGAAACTTGTTAGTTATATCTCATTGTGGTATTTTGAGAACCCTACTTGTTACTACCTCTGTTCCTAAATGCAAGACGTTTTGGCAGTTCAAATTGAACTGCCAAAATGTATTACAGTTTGGAACAGAGGGTGTGCTTTCCAAGGGCATATAGGGAGTATGTACTGCCAATAAGAAATACCACATCAGGCATGTGCGAAGTTTTCTTTTCCTCTCCAGTGTTAAGCATCATTCTCTCTCGGTGGTAGCCACAACTAAATAAATAGATCTCATTCTGTTCTCTCCCTTCCCCATTTCACTGATGATTGGGCTCATGATTTTTCGTGGGTTGGTGACGGAGTAAGTTATGGCGTTGTTTTTTTTGGCTTGGCTCTCCTACCCTTCATGTATCACCAAGCCACCTCACCTGGTACTGGCTTCAAAGGCACATTGCACATCACCTTGGTAGTAACAAATACTGTCCCATTTTTACAAATTATGTAGTAATATTTCTTATATCAAAATACTCCCTCCGTCCCATAATGTAAGACGTTTTTTGACACACACACTAGTGTCAAAAAACGTCTTGCATTATGGGATGGAGGGAGCACTTACAATGTCTATCTGAACTGCAGGAATTCACTTCGTTAGCGAAAAAGTCTGCTAATTGTACTACTATATATTTTTTAAATCTGGAGGCCTTGTGGTATATATACTACCTGCTTGTATATGCTATTTCCCCTTTTCATTGTGTGCCGCTACCTATCACCTGGTTGATGTTCTAGCTGCTCCAACTTGCAGAAAATCATGCTGTAGTTCATTAGTTTTTTTTTTCAAAACGGAGGCAAAAGTTTTGCCTCATCGATTAATTAAGAAGAAGAGAATTGCCCAGTTAATTAGCGGAAAACCGGGCGAAAACCAATACAAACGGACCACAGTCGAACTACTCACACGGCATGAAACCCCACAACCGCACAGGCGGCCCATCAGACTCGCCGAATACACAATATCCACAAATCCCGAGGCACCTCCCAACCCACGACGACAAA
The DNA here is from genome assembly GCF_002162155.2 of Triticum dicoccoides. Lineage (NCBI taxonomy): Eukaryota > Viridiplantae > Streptophyta > Magnoliopsida > Poales > Poaceae > Triticum > Triticum dicoccoides. Next base: position 476,460,431 of record NC_041387.1, read on the forward strand.
CCAATCAAGCAGGCAAAGACATCTTGCCTTTGGCGCCACTCTTGCCTTTTCCCACCTTCTTTTGTTTGTCCCTTATTGGTGTCCCCATCGGAGGCAAGCAATCGACCTGCCCAAACCAGGTCTAGCAACCACCACGCTGGCTAGCAAGTCACAAAGTTCCTTCGCAAAGAGAGCATTTGAATTTGGGGTTGGTGCTAACACAAGTGGCTGAATGGTCATGCTAATCAGCATCACCTGCTCGATGGTCACAGGCGAGGGAATGGCGGCATCGTCTAAAACTCCGTGCTCCATGATGTCGAGAGGTAGGCTGTCTGACGCCCGACGAAGCTCCACGGGGGGTGGGGAGGACACCAGGTCCACCTGTGAAGCTTGGAGAGAGTCCAACTTGAGCTGCTCCAACGACAAAGTTGAAACAGGTTCTCCACCACGGCACCACACAACACCTGCAGCTCGGGCATGATCTGCAGCACCGGGGACACAACCTCGACGGTGGCCTCACCCTCGAAGTCCGGCAACACACGGGGAGTCGAACTAGACCCAACACGGGGCGAGAAGCCCGAAGCATGAGGAGAGAAGCAGCCATAGAGATCCACATCTTTGTCGCCTTCCAAGTCAACAACAAATTTTGGCAGAGGAGGCGACAGAGGAGGGAGTGACACCTCAGCCGTCGCTGGAGATAGCCTGCCCAGAGCAACCTCTGCACGCTCCAGAAGGCTCCCAGCCCGCTGCAGCCATCCGTGCATTGAATCAATCACATCACTCATGGGCTGAATCGCCTTCACCATCTGTAAAGAAGCCATTGCCTTGCAACTCAGAGCGTAGCAGCTCGGCTTGCGCAGCAAAGACAGACTGAAGCATCACCTCAGCCGAGGCTGGAGAACCAGCAGAAGAAGAAACAACAGACGCCCAGGAGGCCAGGAGTCACCTCGGATCGCCTTGGAGGGAAGCGTGGCATCAGACCGGGCCAGACATGAAGGTGGATGAAGATGATGGATGGTGTCGAGGCGGGACAATGACGAAGCAGTAGGGTTATCGAGCAAGCTGAGCGGACGCCAACCGTTCCGACACTCACGGGCCCGATGGCCGTCCCCCAAGCAGTGAGAGCATCGAAAGGGGTCGCTGCACTTCGCCGCACGCTGTCCAGTAACAAGGCACCTGCAGCATCGACCATGGAGCCACGAAGGGATGGGCCGAGGGTACGAAGCCGGAGCTGGGGACACCAGGCGATGAGGACCATGCCACGGCCGCACCTCCTGCCAACCCTCGCAGGTAGCTGCCTCACGCTCAGGGCTCACCCCGCTGGAGCACTTGGAAGCCAGCAGCGTTTGTGGGGCCAGCTCTACGCCATCTTCATCATCTTCGTCATGGTCGTCGTCGAGGGAGCTCCACGAAGACCGCATCATGTCCGTAGCCAAAGCATCGGAAGCACCTGAGGCAGCCAGCAGCTCTCCAGCCCTCATGTCGGAAGAGGGCCCAGTGACATGACCGCCGTCTGCAGCAGCAATGACGGGCGATGAGGTAGGTGCTGACGTCGTGAGGACCAGATTGGAGCTGGCCGACGACTCGGGCATGGACGGGACCTCGCATGAGACCAATAGTCCCTGCACGGTCGGGTCAGCCTTGCGGGAGGCGAGGGAGGCCGCACGCAGATGGCGGCAATAGACAGGCGGGGGCGACGCCGGCAGCAGGAGGAGCCAGAGAGGCCGGGGCGGCTCCCATCGTCGGAGCAGCAGGAGGGCGAGGCAGGCCTGAAGTTCGCCACGAATCGGCCGCTGGAGAAGAGACATGCGGGGGAGGAGGCGCCGGAGCCTGGCCGGCGCACGCAGAGCGAACGGAGGTCGATGCGGAACAGCAGTAACCGGACGAGGCCGCTGCACCGGAGGGCTGCCGAGGAAGCGGGCGGCGGTGCCGCGCGCCCACCCGCGAGTGCGAACGGGAGACGCCCATCTCGTCACATGAGGCATGCAGCAGAGCAGGGGCATTGGATCTTGCCTCGGCGGCCGCAGGGGGAGGACTGATGGGGCGGATCTGGCGGCGCCGCGGGCGGACGCTCACCCGAAGCAGGAGCGCCGCATCGCTTCTGATTTTGACGTGGCCTGTAGTTCATTAGTAATCTACACACTTCGTATTACGCTGTATTACAGTGTCACAACCAGCTTTGTGCTTGCATTTCTTGGCATCTTTTACTCTTACTAATGGCACTTCTCCTTGAAGCTGCTTACACAATAGAATTCATGCTCATTATAGCCTGGATGTTATGTTTTTGTTTAGCATGTTGTCAGTTTCCATATATGGATTGATACTCTCCCTCCAGATTTACTGAATTTCTTTTGTGCATCGAATGATATGTTTTGTCAGTTTGAATGCCTCAATCTTTTTTTTACATTACATGGTTTTTCACATTGCTTTTGGCTACGTATTCATCTGTGGTTTTTTTCGGGAAGATGCCTGTGGTATTTGCGTGCAACCTGAAAGTGAGATTGCTTAACGCGTGTTGTTGTTAGATCTTTGGGAAAGCTCTAGCAAGAGTTCAGAGTGATAGTCAGGTTTGTGGGTGTTAGTGTTTTTCTGTTCATCCTGACATAGTGTGGTAGTTTCCTCTCATTATATTTCGTATTTCACATGATTTGTCAGGTTACAGCGAGAATTGGGTACCCTATTACTGGTTATGGTAATGAAAGCAGAAACCGTGCAGCTCGACAGCGTATTCCAAACAGGGTTTGGACAGATGAGGATGGTGTTGAACATGTGGAGGTACTATATTATTCCTGTCTCTGCTGTTCTGCTGCTGTGACTTCTATGTTGTCTTGTACATCAAGATTAGTATCAAATTCAATAAAAAAATACAAGTTCACTGTAGGGGGCTGCAATATATAGTGGGCTACTTAAACTTTGACTGTTTCTTAGCGGTATATGGCAATGAGGCAGTGACTTCCTTAACCAGGATCAAGCTTGCGAATGATAACACAGCGACATGAACTAAGATGAGATCCAACATGCTTCTTTTTTGTTTGTCGTGTAATGGCTCCTTGCAAGTTTTATATATGCCTTTTGTAATTCAGATGATGCTTTGCTACCTTGGAAAGGAACACTAGGATGGCATTTTATAAGAGTTTCCATAGTTGCATTGCAAGCCTTCAAACTTGGTTATTGGTCACTTGAATTGACATGCATGTCTTATTTCAGGTCAATTTTTATATCCGAGGTCCGCATGGAGCTGGAAAGGTATATTCAGAGATGTTCAAAGATAACTCTGACAGGACATGGAAGTTCATGTACCTTCTTGTTGAGTTTACAGCACCGCTACAGGGACAAGTAATGTTAGAATCTTACATACCAGCGTAAGGATGCATGAGACCATAGTTGCTAGGAACCTTGGTAATATGGGTCGAGGAACTGGGTAACAGGACGTGGGTTGCCACCTCTTCAGGTAGAGCTGTGGCGAACCTCTTTGGGTTAGGTGCGACAAAGAGTACACATTTTTGGGACATGGGCCATGACCCCCAAAAAAGTTTGGTTGATGGCCCGGGTCTCTTCTATACATTTTTATTTCTAGTGCAGTACAATTTTTTTTAGAACAATGATTTGTCTTTGTTGAAAGCCCTTCATGCCTGATCACCGGATGTTCTTGTGGATGTTTTCCTTGCGTGTACTCACCTGATGTCATGTTATATTGTCTAGACTTGCATGTGCTACCTACTGTAAAATTATAGCACATGATGTCCAATGCTCTTTCTATGATTCGAGTATTTGTGGAATTAAATTATTTTGAAAAGAAATGTTTCAAAGCACGACCCTAATTGTATGGATAGATTCTTCCTTGACTAATCTAGAACATGTCATTGCGTATTCTTTGGGGATGACAATGGCACTTGCAACTACTTCTAGTTAGTTATAAACATGATTTCCTCTGTAAATTTTCCTCAACAATAATTTTAGTTATCATTATCAAACGTTGGGATCAATTAGGTGAGGTGATTGTTCTCTGTTTGTGGCTCCTGATCTTGTTCAAGCGATCCATGCAAGCTCGCTCCCTACTGGTTTTATGTTACGGTGGAGCAAAGGGAAATCTATAGTTTGACATATTTTACCAAAATGTTTGGCTGCTGGGTTTGAATTCATCACTTTACCCCTCCCACGCCTTCATGGCCCATCTCGTTAGCGGCTGCTACGGCCGTTGAGCGATGAGGAGACGAGGGGGGCAACACTGTCATACTAGTATATTTTATATTAGCAACAAAAGGAGGTGATGGATCAGGGGAGCAATGGGCATTATCCTAGAGCACCTCCAATGGGGAACATATAATCAGTCCCCGAAAGTAGCATGCTACACTTTGTTTTCCTTCCTTAAAATAACAGCGTGCAGTACTTTGGGGAGGCTTTCCTGCGAGTATCAAACTCTGCATGATCATGCCTATTACTCTGTCCCAACCATGAGGCCACTCATGGCCCTCGACACCCCATATCTATATCTTACGTGCCATCAACCATCCACAGTGAGATCACAGAAATCCTGGTGCACATCACCCACCCCTTTAGGACTTTTGGCGCAGGGATGTCAAGACTTTAGGAGGTTCAGTCACCCTACACATGGGCCAGAGCCTCTCAAACGACCTAGCCGGTGACATGAGCCGGGCGTCCTCGCGCTCGCCCTCTTGTCCTCCTGCACCTACGTTCTAGTACCAGACAAATCTCTCTCACCAGTCACCATAGGGCCTCTGGTTGCTTCAACGGCTCAAGCCTCTGCCGATGTTGCTGTTGCCGGCGTTGCTTTCATCTGTTAGATCAGCGTCCCTGATTTGGTGCAAAAGCTGTACCACGTATATGCAGGGTAGGCCCTTGAGATTCACCTGCTCCCAATAACGCATCAAGTGGACGTATCTTTCAGGCCTCATATCTTCCCTGTACATGCATCGTGTTGTCGATTCCCTCCCGTCGGCTCGAAAATTCGTCGCCGACCCGGAAAGGCCACGCACTTTCACCATGCCTGGAGAGGCAATTGCGCTTCCTACCTGGTGCACTACCACGTCCTTTTTAGATTTTAGGAAGAAAATATTCGTTTCAGGGATAAGGTTGATGCCGCGGGTGACTGACAATAATCAAGCGGCTTTTATAAGAATATAAATAAATCTGGTTAAACCTCGGCCTCACTAGCAAAAATCCGGAGAGAAATGTTCAAAAATACAAAATATAGTGCCTTTCATTTTGGTGTACAAAATTATATAGAAGTCTAATAAACCATAATCTAGACGGTCGTGTTGTATCCTTCTCTCTCTTTGATATAATACATAATACAAGCAACTCTCCTACATCATTCGAAAAATAAACCATATTCTGACCTGTCCAACGAAATACACCAACTCTTCTTCTTAGACCCCCCTGGCCTTGAGCATCTCGTGTTCTCTTCTCTTTTGAATACGGCCTGACTGCAAGGTACTCACACCTTACGGTTGTTAGCCAGGCAGACATCCTAATCAATCCTATCTGTTAGTACTTAATTTAAAAGGTGTTCGCGGTACCAGAATGTCGTGATCTCGGACAGGTAAATTTCCAGGATCACTCGCTCGTCCAAAAGGGCGCCTCTCCGTAGCAGATATTGACTGGCGAGGGCCGCTGCGCCTACACGGATTGACGTGCGCAGATGGCTCGTGTCGCAGATTGCTTGCCGCTGCAGCATGATGCAAATTAGACTCGGCCAATTAATGGTAGACTAGGAGAGGCTGATCTAGCCGACTCTTCTTCTGATGTTGAAACATTCTCGGTTTGGCTCCACGGCCTTGACAAGCAACATGTTTCACAATACATATGCAGTCCTTCTCAGAGACAGGGTCCAATGTCTTTCCCAATATTTTTGGGCTTGCACCAAGTTTCAGATCACTGTTGTTTGAAGACTGGACTCAGAGATTATTATTATTATTATTATTATTATTATTATTATTATTATTATCTAAAAGCTTTGCCCAACATCCTGAGCAGCTGCCATTCCCAGCCTATATGATATATCTATCCATTTCATTTCCCTGGTGCATCAGCACATGTTTGGCAAGAAGATGTCCTGTAGCCTGTAGGGGGGTGAATATTAAACGAGCAGTGGCACCCTTCCACATGATGCATGCCCACGCGACGACGACGATATCCAGTTGAGCGGTTGGCGATCTATATGGTCATATGGAGATATCAATATTATAGCTTCCGTTCAGCGCGGCCTCACATGACCGCTTTCAGAAAAGTTTTTAGCAGCCGCAGTCGTTTTACCAGAGACAGACATGCAGAGCACAAACATTAGACTGGGACGCCACGACCCTCCTCCTTCCTCTAGGGGAAGATCATGGCCTACCTGGCTGTCTGAGTTGTGAACACCTACCACCAAATAATTCCAGCAGAGACAAATAAGTCGTCCTGCACACTGGTGGATAAAAGATATATCCTCATGATGCCTTTCTTTTTAGATATAATGATCCTGGTCGATGATGCCATGGAGCCCTGAATGATAGCACCATCATTTCTCTGCCGTGTAACGTAAAAAAAGAAAAGAAAAGAAAAACTCTTCGAACACGAAGAAGCAGAGCGTCCATACCATGATACCAACTCACCTTTTATAAGCTGATGAAGGTCAAAAAGAAAAAAAAAAACTAACGTGTGCATGCAATGCAAGACGAGGTAGCTAGATGCTAAATCGATCGCTAATCATGCATGCCCAATGATGCATGTAAACTAATATGCTGAATGAGCCAGCCCCATATTCTCACCAAACACCCCAACAAACTGCGTACTTTGAAGAAAATCAAATACGATCGAGCCCCCAACAAACTTTAACTACCGCTAACAGACAGGTACTGCAACGTATACACCAAATTATACAACGTACCAGATGTTTGTCTCCGTCCTCGCTCGCCTACCAACCATTACCAATGCAGCAGTACAAACGAAGTCAAACAATCCTTCCCTCCATCGGCCTCGCCTACTCTCTCCCTTTCTCTTCTGTCTTCTCCCCCGACCCAACCACCATGACAGCAAACCATCACCGCCACATGACCCAAACGCCCCCGCCACAAAAGCCCCTGCTAATGATATCAGCAGCCAATATCTCTCTATCTTGACAAGCTGATATCATTTAATAATGGCGAGGTGCGTGCTGTTTCAAAGTTTCAGATCAGGGGCAAGCATGGCAAGTTCCCTCGGAGCCTCCAGTTAAACCTTCCCTATCCGAATTTTTCCAAGCTCCAACTCCCTCCTTTCTTCTACAAGCAACAACTCCAGCACACCAGCATCCATCCATCCATCCATCCATCCATCCAAAGGGGGGAGAAAAGGGGTGTAAGAGGAGGAGGAAGAGGGCGAGGAGCTGCCTCTGAAAGCAAGCCATCATTAGGCCGCCAAATGCGGGAATGCGTATTGGCTAACAGGACAACAAGTCGAGGACAAAGGAGCAGGAGCTGCGTCGGCGTCGGCCGGGGGACGGACGACGAGAGAGGAGTGGAGCCGGCCTGCTAGCTAGCTTGCCGCGGACGCCATGTCGTATGATCAGATGCTCTCGCCGCTCCTCGGAGGCGCCGGCCGGTCGGCGTGGACGCCGCGGCTGCAGCAGCTGGGCGGCGACGCGGTGACGAGGCAGATACTCAAGTGCACGCGGTGGCAGCTGGAGGAGACCACGGACTTCGTCACCTGCCCCTACCACTACTACTGCGACAGCTCCTACCCCGGCGACTACCACTCCGCCGTCGGCGCGCTCGTCGCCGCCTTCGCCGCCTACTGCTTCGTCGCCGCGCTGGCCTTCGCCGTGCTCGACCTCGTTCGCAGCGGCGCGGCCGGCGTGAGGGGCGTCAAGAGGAAGTACCTGGTCCCCTCGGGCCCGTTCCTGCTCCCGCTGGTGCTGCTGGCGCTGGCCAAGGGGCAGCGCGTCAACGCCGTGTTCCCGCTCGCGCAGCTCGGCCCGGCATTGCTGCTGCTGCTGCAGGCGTCGGCGCTGGCGTTCCGGAACGAGGCCGACGGCGACATCCGGTACGCGGTGCTGGAGGCCTCCACGGTGTCCGGCGTGCTGCACGCCAGCCTCTACCTGGACGCCGTGGTGCTGCCCTACTACACGGGGCTGGAGGCGCTCCGGTGGTCGCGCTTCTCCGGGGAGTGCGCGTCGTGCCTCTGCCGCATGGAGCCGCTGGTGGTGGGCGGCACGGCGATGCGGTACCGGGGCCTGTCCAAGACGGCGCTGGCCATCATCTTCGCGCTGTGCTCCAGGATGGTGTGCCGGATTTACGGCGAGGAGCGGCTGAGCGCGTGGACGCGGTCGGCGCTGGAGGGCGTCGGGTGGGTGTTCGTGGCGGCCGACGCGGTGTACCTCGTCGGCTGGGTGGCGGCCGAGGGCGGCGCCGTCGGGGTGGCGGCCTACAGCCTGGTGGCCGGCCTCGTCTTCCTCTGCGTCTTCGGCAAGGTGTACAGATTCTTGGCGTGGGTGGAGTCGCGGCAGTCGCAGTGGAAATCGAGCCTCTGCCACACCGTCGTCTGATCACCGTAAAATCTTCTTCCGTCCGTCTGTAGAGAAAAAAAAGAAGAAATTAAGAGAAAGAAACTCCTCCTCCTCCATTTCTTAGTTCACCCTTTGTTTGTTAATTTTGATGTACAAATTTACAGTGCATGACACATTGGGCAGGCAAAAGAATTCTGCAAAATTTCCCCCTGAAGCCATTCCTCTGTTTTTCTGTCGATGAATCTTCAGAAATCTGCCCAACATTTTCCATATCTTTCTGTCGGTCACATTGCATTTTTTTTTCCGAATCAGGAAAGAAAAGGCTGTACTGCACTTTAGTTGGTGGTAATTTCAACTTCGCCGCATGCATTAGTGCATCGACGGTGGATCGTCGGCCGGAGTTAATAGTGTGAGCATTTGGCAGATGGGGCCGGGTTCAGAAAAGCGAAGAGTACAAACCAGCAACAACAATGTCGCTTGTTGGCTTGTTCAGGGGCCTTTGTCATGGTGATCGGGCGATGACCTAACCGCTGGCGGCTTCTGGAAGCCAGTTCTTGGAGGCTTCCTGCGATATCTGACAGTTGTTCCACTTGAGTTCTCTCTGTTGTCATTCATCAGTTAATAATCCTTGTTTGGTTTGAGAGCAAGTGGTTGGAGCATTCACCTGGTGTCTCACCCAGTTGGGAATGAACCCAAATTTTGCCGCACCCGGCCGCGGAGTCACCGAGGACTGCAGTTTAACAAAGAATTGGTCATGGCTCGTGAGAGAAAAAATAGCTCATTGACTGAAAAAATGACAGTAAATGTATACTCCTTGTCACATAGTATGTGGCCCTATGCATATAGTCTCTATGAAACAAAGTGTTTGACTTGGTTGCATATACTCAATTTCTTCGAATCTTGGCCTTCTTTCTTGAACAAGTTCCTTTCACTCTCATCATCATCGTGCGACATTGCGGTCGCTCGCGACATTGCGGTCGGCGGCTGTCTGACCGACAATGTGGATGTTGCGCGACTTCTAGTGTGGCAACGATGACGGCTTCGAGCGAAGTTGGGCGGCTGCTGAGCTTTGGTAGTCGGTCTCATCCGGCGTGTTTGAGGGGTTGCCGGGCCTCATTTGTCTTCCTGAAGTCGGAGCTGCAGAGGAGGCGCTTCCGCGGCAACGATGACACGAGACGGGTGGTCGGCTCCGGTGCCGGCTCGACGCAGGCCCAGTGCTTTCCCCCTACAATGCTCGTCGACAGAGTCGGAGCTGCCTGGTCGTCGGCGTGTCCGGTGGACTGTTTGGCATCGACCGACGCAGGCCACGACGCTTGTTCGTGGTTTTCTCTTCGACGGCGTGTGTGCGTTCTTGTGTGGGTTGCCAGGTCGCCCTGCGTGCCTTGTTTTTGCGGGCATGTTGACGGTTTTCGCCTGGTTTTCCGTTAATTAATTGGGCACCTCTCTTCGACCTTTTTTAATGAATCGGGCTCTAAGGGACTGCGTTTCAAAAAATCATGATCGTGCGATTGCTGGAAAGAAAAGGTCAGTTGCATGCAGATGCGGCCATGCTTCCTTCCTCTGGTCTGGACTCCGGAGGATATGATTTGGTAGGGGCGATCGGAGCGGACCACCAGCAACCGGGAATGGGTCCTTGGTCTAAGTTTGTTGTACAAATCAACATAATGGTTTTTTCGTGCGTTGGAAGCAAGCAAGCTTAAGGAAGGATAACACAACACATCCCGTCACTTTCCGGGGCCAGGTCCGTCCAATCCAGTCGTGCAGCGCGCGGGACGGCTCGTGCTCTCGTGCGTGTCATTTCCTTGTCTTCCAACCCCCGCCCCATCGGCATGTGCACCTAAAGCTCTCAGCTGTTGGGCGTTGATCAATCTGTCTTATAAAGTACTCCAAGTGGGAGGTGCATAATGCTCACATGGGCGATTTTGGAGTTTCTCACATTCTTCAAATTCTCAGGCAATCAAGAAAGGATCAAGCTTATTACGGATAACTCGATTATTGCCTTCGAATGTATCCATCATATACAATCTGTTAAGGAAAATTCACCGGCTTTGTGTGCCTACAAACTTGACCTTTCGAAGGCATATGACCGAGTTGATTGGGACTTTCTTGAGAGGGCTCTTCTCAAATGGGGTTTTCCCCAGTTCTGGGTCTCTCATGTGATGGCGTGTGTATCATCTGCTAAATACTCGGTGAAATTCAATGGCAAGCTACTGGACTCTTTTACCCCGTCCCGGGGTCTCCGGCAAGGTGATCCGTTATCCCCCTTTCTCTTCCTTTTTGTGGCGGATGCTTTTTCAAGGCTGATCAATAAATCTATGGAAGAGGATGGTTTGAAAGGGGTGAATATTTGTAGAGGTGCTCTGGAAATATCCCATCTTTTATTTGCGGATGATTCACTCTTGTTTTTTCAAGAGTCTGAACAACAGGCAAATTTGGTTAAAGGTTTGTTGAACACTTATGCGGTGGCTACTGGCCAACTAATAAATCCTTCAAAGTGTTCCATCCTTTTTTCATATCATTGCTCGCCCACAGTTGCCACCAATATTAAGGGTGTTCTGGAAATTACACAGGAGGTCTTTGAGCCTAAGTATCTAGGCCTCCCTGTGCCGGAGGGAAGAATGCATAAGGGTAATTTTGAAACTATCCAGGAAAGATTGAGGAAGAGGTTAATCGACTGGAGTGAGCAATATATGTCATCAGGTAACAAGGAGATTTTAATCAAATCAGTTGCTCAAGCTATTCCAGCTTATGTCATGAGTGTTTTCAAACTCCTAGCATCGATTTGTGATGAGCTAACCCGCATGATGCGTCAGTACTGGTGGGGAGTTGATAAGGGGAAGCGTAAAATGGCATGGCTGAGTTGGGACAAAATGCGTCTACCCAAATCTATGGGAGGCATGGGCTTCAGGGATATGCGGGGTTTTAACCAAGCCCTACTCGCAAAACAAGCATGGCGCCTTATAGATATGCCAGACAGTTTATGTGCTAGGCTTCTAAAGGCGAAATACTTCCCGGCTGGTAATTTACTGGACTCGGTGTTCTCTAACAATGGATCTGCAGTGTGGAAAGGGATTTCGTATGGGCTGGACCTCCTGAAGAAGGGGGTTATTTGGCGAGTGGGGGATGGGGCGCTCATCCGTACTTGGCGTGACCCTTGGATTCCAAGAGCAACCTCATTCCGCCCTATCACTCCTAAACGCACATCCCGGCTTAACCGTGTGTCAGAGTTCCTAGATGACAACGGTGCATGGCGGATGGATCGATTGAGAGAAATTTTTTGGCCCATGGACATCGATTATATTGTGAAAATAAGGACATCCCCAAGGCAACGCTCTGATTTCGTTTCGTGGTTCCCAGAGAAGAACGACCAATTTTCGGTCAGGAGTGCTTACAGACTTGCCACAGTTGATCATAACATAGCGTTTACGGGGGGAGCGTCCTGTTCTGCACCAAGTGGTACGAGATCTATTTGGAATGTTGTATGGAAATCGTCGGTACCTCAGAAGATGAAGATCACAGCTTGGAAGGTAGTTGCAGGTGCCTTGCCAACGGCGCAATGTAAAAGCCTAAGGCATATATCCACGCGCTCGACTTGTCCCTTATGTGGAGTGGAAGAAGAAGGGTCTTTTCATGCGTTAGTCACATGCAATAATGCGCGTATGATTTGGCTGAATATGAGAACTAGGTGGCCTCTTCCCTCGGATGAAATTCTCATTGACAATGGCAAGGATTGGGTGCTGCATGTGCTGGCTAACTGCACAGATGAGGTCCGGGATATGGTGATTATGTTAATCTGGCGAATCTGGCAACTGCGGACAGATCAAACACATGGCAAGGAAATCCCACCAATGGAGGTCACGGTGGAGTTCCTCGACAGCTACTACAGGTCTATCAAACTTGCAGGCCGGTATAGCACGGAGGAAATAATCAAAGGGAAGATGACAATGTCTGCCGAGTGCACAGGCTCGCTAGTCAAAGTGAAGCCCCCGAACAGGCCATGGCCAGCACCACAGCCGGGCTATACAGCCTTGTCCGTCGACGGGTCCTTTTTGGCCTCCGATGGATCAGCGGCTGCTGGCATGATTCTACGTGACGAGGAAGGCAAGATCATTTTTTCAGCCGACCGCTATATCTTTCACTGCAACGACTCTCTGAAAGCGGAAATACACGCCCTCATGCAGGGCATGGCGCTGGCTATACAGAATACGTCACTTCCGGTGATCGTTCAGTCAGATTCCGCAGAAGCACTATCGATCTTGTCTAACAATGGTCTGCTGAAGTCAGCTTATGGGCAGTTGGTGCTTGAGATTAAGGAGTTGATGAGTAATAGGGAGTTTTTACCACAGAAAATTCACCGTAGTCAGAATTGTGTCGCAGATCGTTTGGCCACTTATAGCCGATTAGAGAGAACCACAGCTGTGTGGTTACAGTCGGCTCCACCTTGTATTGAGGAGTTGTGGCCTCTTGATTATAACACTATTACCTTGCAATAAAAACTCCCTTTATCCCGCAAAAAAAAGAAAGGATCAAGCGAGACATATGAAATTAATTTTATCAACATTTGAGCAACTGTCGGGTCTTAAGATCAATTTTTATAAAAGTAAGTTGTTTTGTTTTGGCGAGGCTCAAGATGAGGCCCACCTGTACGCTGATCTGCTCGGATGCGGGTTGGGCCAGTTTCCAATCACACATTTGGGGATACCGATAGAGTATCGAAGACTCACAAATACTGAATGGAAACACGTCGGGGAGAGACTGCAAAAAAGACTTAGCAGTTGGAAAGGTAAAATGTTGTCTCCTGGTGGAAGATTGGTCCTCATAAATTTAGTACTAAGTAACATGGTACTATATATGATCTCCTTCTTCCAGTTGCCAAAAGGAGTTTTATATAGACTGGATTATTTCCGATCAAGATTCTTTTGGTAAGGAGATAGCGAGAGGAAAAAATATCGACTAGCTAAATGGAGTGTGGTTTGCCGTCCCAAAGACCAAGGCGGGTTGGGCATTCATGACCTTGAGGTTAAGAATAGGACCCTCCTTAGCAAATGGTTGTTTAGATTACTGACCGAAGATGGTGTATGGCAAACCCTCATGAGGAGGAAATATGTGGGTTCCAAGGCAATATCCCAAGTATATTGGAAGCCTAGGGATTATCACTTTTGGGCGGGTCTAATAGCCACGAAGAAATATTTCTTCTCTTATGGATCCTTCTCGATTAAGGACAACTCAAAAATTAGATTCTGGGAGGACAAATGGCTAGGAAATACCACACTCCGGGAACAATATTCGGCTCTATACAACATTGTACGTCACAAGGATGGTACTATCGCCACGGTAATGCAATCATTTTCGCCAAATGTGTCATTCAAAAGAGATTTAATTGGATCCAGACTCCAATCGTGGTACATCCCGCTCCAGCGATTGTCCATGGTGCAATTGTCACATGGGTCTGATATATTTTGATGGAACCTACATGGGAATGGACAATTCTCAGTGGGTATAGAGCGTTAATCTAGTCTGATGTGTTAGTTGATAATAACAAGAAGATCTTGAAGATGAAGATACCTCTTAAGAATAAAATCTTTGCGTAGTATCTTCGTCGCGAAGTCATTCTTAATAAAGATAACCTTATTAAGAGAAATTAGCACGGAAGTTCGCAATGTGTCTTTTGTCACCATGACGAGATAATAAAATATTTGTTCTTCCAATGCAAATTGGCTTGTTCTATATGGTCAGTCATCTAGATAGTTTCTGGCTTGTATCCTTCCTATAGTGTTGCTAATGTATTTGGCAATTGGTTACATGGGATTGATCACATGTTTAGAACTCTTCTTAGGGTGAGAGCGTTTGCCGTTATCTGGTCGCTTTGTCTATGTAGAAATGATAAGATTTTTAATGATAAAAGTACTTCTCTGATGCAAGTTATGTACAGATGTACCAGGACTCTTCGTTTATGGTCCTCTCTACAACGCCTGGAAAATCGAGACATGTTTATGGAGGTGTGTACACGATTAGAGGATACGGCGAGGGATACTTTTACCCAACATGGGTGGCAGCATGATCGTATGATTGGCTCACCTTCGCTTTAGGTGTTATACAGACTCTACATGTTTCTTTGTATTTTGCTTTTTTTATTTTTGTTCATGCTAGAGGACTTTATTTGGTTGTGTGCATCTTAGTTATGCAGAGGCTGGATGTAATACTTAAGAGCATCTCCAACATCCGCGCTAAACAAGCGCCACGCCGCAAATTTGGCCATTTTAGCGCGCGCGCAACCCGGCGGGTGGCTCCAGCGGGCGCGCGGTCGGATTCGCTATCTCGCGCGGTGTATTTGGGGCGCCCGCTTCCGCGCGCGGCACACTCGAGCGCTCGCGCCGCACTCTCTCCTCCCCGCCTCCTACGCCCCGCGCGCGCTGGCGCCGACGAACTGCACCCATGGACACACACGCCGGCACCCCGCTCACCCAATCCTACAGCCGCGACCCCTCCCCCACCGCCCCCGCCGTCGGAAACCCTAGCGTGAGGAGCGTCGGCCTCGCCACCGTCGGAGCTCCGCCGAGCATTGGCCTCGCGCGCAGCCTCTTCTTGCCACCACGGATGACCACGACGACGGGTGGCGTCGCCCCGGCGCCGTCTTGTGCCGCCGCCCCCCCCCCCTCTCAAAGCTCCCCAATGCGGTGCGGCCGAAGAAGGGCAAGACATCCGCAAAGAAGAACAAGGCGACGGACGTCTCCGGCAGCTCGAAGGCAAGGGGAAAGAAGTTTGCAGGGCGTTTGAGGGCGCGGCGGCTACCGAAGCGCCGGCGAGCTCACTCGTTGAGCCGGCCGCCGACGCGCACAACGTGTTTGACGATATGCCTCAAAGGTAGAATATTTTTTCAACTTTTCTTTTCTTGTTATTTTTTGAATGCATCCATATAGATAGCTTATTTGCATTGTTCTATATATTTTGTAGTGTCAACCATCATGCATACATGTCAACTATGGGTGTTGGCTCCAACAATTTACATTGGTCTTAAACCAATGACATGCATTTTGAAAACCATGAGTTTGAGGTGGACGAGGATGGTGAGGGCATTGTCGACGCGCCGAAAGGAAGAGCTGGCAATTACACCAACGCCGATGACATCTTACTATGCAATACTTGGTTGCAAGTGTCGAGGGATCCATCCGTTGGAGGTGATCAAAGTAGAGATGCTTATTGGGGGCGGATGAAAGAACACTTTGATGTTCTCAACGTGAGTGGAATTGACTGCTCCGAAAGATCACTTCGGTCCCGGTGGTCGACAATCAACTCCGATTGTCAAAGGTGGGCGGCCTGTCAAAAGGCGGTTGACAAGTTGAACCCAAGTGGCACAAATGAGGACGATAGAGTAAGTGGCATTTCATACATGTTCATCATACTTGTTGTTGGTGTTCGAAGTGCTAACTTGCTTTGTTTTCATGGAAGGTATGGGTGGCTTTGGAGCACCCCCGACGCTATGGCCGTCATGGGAGGCATGAGTTTTGCTTCTCTCATGGGAGGCATGGGTGCACCTCCGGCCGCCATGGGCGGAATGTCTTTCGATGTGCCTCCTCACACACATTCCCATGAAGATGTCGTTGAAGATCTTGCCAACACCGTCGGAGCTTCACGTGATGCGGTGCGTGATGAGGAGAGGGAGGAAGATTCATCTTCGAAGGCGGAAGAATCGTCTTCGGAAGATGAGGACGAAGACGAGGAAGAGGATTAATGTGTCTTTCGTTTGTGTCTTGAACTTGGTTTGCATTTTGAACTTGGTTGGATGAACGTGTGGGCATGAACTTTTATTCATCAACTTGTTTGTGTGAAATTTTATGTCATATTCATTGCATTTTCAATGTTTCAAATTCATTTTGTGTCCAAAATGCCATATATGCACTGCCCCGACGAATCGCGCGCTGCTGGAACGGCGCGCGAGTTGCATTTTAGCGCGGCTGTTGGAGCCAGCGCTGGCAGCCGCGCAAAACCAGCCGAACGGCGCGCGGCAAACTACTTTTTTACGCGCGGCGCGAAGCGCGGCTGTTGGAGATGCTCTAAACCTTTTAAGCAATAAAACGCCCCTTTTCGAAAGAGAAAGGATCCATGCCTGGCTGGCTTACGGGCATCCGTAACTCCATTCAGCAATCCTACTAGGAGTAGGTTTGGACGGAGGCCGATCGGACTTGGATTGGTGCCGGTGGCGAGCTTCGGTCGGCTGAGGGACCGGTCCATTGCACCGCACGTGAATGCAATAAGAATGTGCAGAGCCACAGCGGAGCCTGTCACTGTCTCTGACCTGCGTGTACGCCATAGATAGTTTATGAATGACGCACGTACTGTCTATCCACCAGTTCTTTGCCTTTTCTGTCGCTGTTGCTGGCTGGCCGCATGCGTACACATAACCTTGTTGCTCCTACTACCGCAGATCGAATTAAGACGCCCGCGCGCGCATATTGATATTTGGGAAGCGCGTTTTGACCGGCTCTTCGCGCGCGGTAGACGGACGACGACGACGACGGTCGGCCGTAGCATGGAGACGGAGAGGCGATGCTATCTACATTTTGCTGCCTGGTCAACGAGAGCTTATTTATTTATACGCCGGTATGAAAAACTCAGTCCCTGTTTTTCTGTGCATGTAATGTTTTTTGTACTACTACTGTAGATTATACCAGTCTGGCAGCGAGGACGTTTCGAGCTGACGGATGGTACGCAAAGCAGCGCATGCAGCAGGGGACAACCAACGAACGTGCCAACTGCGACATCGACGGAACTCCTGTAGCTCGCGGAGCCGACGGTGGGTACTGCCTAGTGCCTACTGGGTACGACGATGATGCAGCAGTACTGCTCAACTGCTCCGAATCCCTCCTCTTCCGAGACTCCAAATGGCTATCTCCATTGCATAGGCGCTTATATAGGTGATTAAGGATTAAAATTTTAAAAATCACTGTCTACCGTTTACGTAAGGACTTGTACAATGCTAGATGTTTAGGGAGATGATTAGAAAAACAAATCGGTTTTTTTTTAAGAACTCGCCGGTGCCTAAGAAAAGTCTGGTTTGCATCTAGCATTGTAGAAGGCCTAAGCACCTCCCCTAAGCACCTTGCATTGTGCCGGCTTTGTACAACGCTAGGTGCTTAGAGAGGCGCTTAGAAAAATAAACTTTTTTTTGAAACACCGGTGCCTATTTCTACATGAGAGATGTCTAATTAAGCGTTTACCCTGTACAAATAAGTATTGGTGCCTAAAAAAGGTCTAGTTTATTTCTGTAAGAGCCTCAGTTTCCAACGTTGAGACACTTGAGGCACTTAGTCTCTCACCTAAAATCAGCCTCACTTCAACTAGAACGCCCGCTGCCAGACTTGGCAGCGCTAGCTATCAGGCGCCAGGAAAAATTCACTCAACAAGCGAAATGACCGGGATTAGGATCGCTAGCGCCCCGTTGTACGTGCCCTAATGAAGCCATGCCTTGAATTGATACACCAACACCAAACCCATGCCGCCTGTATCCATCTGGACACAGTTGTCCAGATCCCGCGGGTCATTCAACGTCGACCCCATCGGCCCATCGAGCAGCCCAGACCATAATTTTCACGCAAACCGGAA
>NC_041387.1:476478796-476545993 GCF_002162155.2 Triticum dicoccoides
AAGTCCACCCAAAACTAAGGCAGAGCCCGCGTTTTTGTAGCTGGCACATTTGTTTCCACGACAAAAATCCTCCACTCCCCTCTTCCATCCTGAAAGTGCTAGTATTCGACTAGAAGGGGGGGGGGTGAATAGGAGAATTTTATCAAAGTCTTCAAAACACGAATGCTTTGAAGACAAACAATAAAAATGAACCTATTGATATGCAGCGGAAGGTAGACTACACTGGACAAGCCATAGTCAAGTAAGCAATTAAGTGAAAGCACGAAGACTATCAGCAGCTAGGTAGTAAAAATCAGGATGGAAGATAGTATGAAGCCAAATAGTAAACAATCTTCACTCAGTGAAGTCAATCAGATCAGACAAATGGCAATGACTTCACGAAGAAAAACTGTAAGTAAAGAGAGGTGAAAGATGGAACCAGTTGCTCGAAGAGGACAGGGATTTGTTGGACCAGTTCTAATTGTTGTGACAACTGTACGTTTGGTTAGGGAGGCTAAGCTTCAACTCAGAAGACCGCGTCTTCACCTTATTCCCCTTGAGCTAAGAACACTTGATCATCGCCCAATCACTCTGGTAAGTCTTCAAGGGAGACTTCTAAACCTTCACAGACTTCGTTCATCGGCAATCCACAATGACTCTTGGATGCTCAGAACGCGACGCCTAACCGGCTGGAGGATTCACAATCCTCAAGTGTAATAAGTCTTCCGCAGACAGAAAGACTTCAGTGATGCCTAACACTCTTTGGCTCTAGGTGTTTTGGGCTTTGTCCTCGCAAGGATTACTCTCTCAAAGGCTTCGAAGGTGGGTTGCTCTCAAATGACAAAAGCCGTATACTAACTCTGAGCAGCCACCAATTTATGGCGTAGGGGGTGGGCTATTTATAGTCAGGAGGCAATCCGACCTGATTTGTCCAAAATGACCCTGGGTCACTAAGGAACTGACATATGTCCAACGGTCAGATTTCAAACACATGCGGCAGCTTGACTTGGGCTACAAGTAAAGCTGACTCATCCAACTCTGGATAAGATTTGCTCTCATTGTCTTCGCTCGAAGACATATGATTTGGTTGAGAATCACCTCAGTCACTCTGACTTTGTTCACTTGGACCCCACTTAACAGTACGGTGATTCCTACGACTCAACAAAGAAGAAAAGGAAACTACGAAACAAATATGTCTTGGCACTCCATAGTCTTCATGCGATGTCTTCTCATGTCATAGTCTTCATTGTGAATATCTTCACAGACCACCATTGTCTTCAATGTCTTCACACATTTTTAGGGGTCATCTCTGGTAGGTAAACCAAATCAATATGGGACTACTACCTGTGTTATCCTGCAATTCTCACAAACACATTAGTCCCTCAACCAAGTTTGTCGTCAATACTCCAAAACCAACTAGGGGTGGCACTAGATGCACTTACAATCTCCCCCTTTTTGGTGATTGATGACAAACTGGTTGAAGTTTTCAACGGGGATAAAAGTATGTGAAAGTTCAGTATTGTGAGTATTGTCTTCATACATATAATGAGGCTCCCCCTGAAGATGTGCATATAAATGATTTGCTTTTGAATGCAAATGCACATGGCAGGTTTTGCTTTGTGGAGGCCATCTTCAAAGTGTGAAGACAATGCATCATGCATATACGAAGATAATGAAGATAATGATATGCATAATGGAAAATGGACGTCTGCAGAATGACTTCATGCGGGATTTATCATCGCATCACAAAGTGGCAGTAAAAGTAGCAGACGACCATCAAGTTTAAGTGTTACAACTCAAAAGCCAAAAGTTTTCAGAATGAGAGTTGTAAGTACTTAGCAAAAATTAAGCAACCACCCATATGGACCCGCTTGAAGACTATCAACTCATATGCTTCTCCCCATTTTGTCAGTAATGACCAAAAAAGTTTGAAGATATAGAACATCTACGTGTTCCATGAAGGAGTAGAAGCTAGAGCAGGGTCGACGTTGGAGTTTGGTGGTGCAGAAGGGCCTAATGCAGTGTAGCCATGGTCGGTGAAGTGGTGTCGTCTTCTTCATCGACGACATCCGCAACAACAGTTGCAGTCAAAGATGAATATTCAGAATCTTCAAGTGAGGGAGTGCGGCGCCAGCTTGCAGTTTGTGGAGGCCTAGAATCAAACTTGAAGCCCTCGGTGAAGCCATCTTCGCGAAGAACGTCTTCAGGACATAGTAAGGTGAGGGACTTCCAGGACCGCCGAGAGGTTTCATGAGCAACAAATGAGTTCTTGGTGGCCAGGTTTCGTATGCGATTGACATCCACCAAGAGACTCTGCATCTGACGCTTCAGCCAGTCGTGGTGCTTATCCTGCTTCTGATGTAAGGCCACAAGCAGCTCTCGGTCATTGAGTACATGAGAATGCTTACGAGACGTTTGAGCAATCGTACTGGCAGTGGCTTCAGTATTTGCACAATGAGGCATACGCACATTGCCAGCCAGAGGATAAGCAGTAGTAGTAGCATTGGGGACATGAACTCCTTCTATTGGTTGTGAGAAGCTTTGGTGATCAATATTTTGACGACATAGAGGCTCCTTGGCAGGCTCGGGGTAGATGGCTTCAACTGTCAGATCAACCTCAGGCAGAAAGACAAGATGGTTGCGTGCTGAAGGCTGATAATTGACAGAAGAATGGAGTTTGATTAGGCGCATTACCCATGGATCATAGAACTTTAAGCCAAATAGATCAATCCCAAATGCAGCAAGTTGTCTGATGAAGAAATCCCGGGAGATGAATCTGATGACATTGACAATATAAAACACCAAAGTCTTCATTGTTCCTTCAAGTTTGGCTTTAGAAGAATGTCCCTTAATTGGCCATAGAGTACGCCTCAGTATATGATAGACTGTGTGGGGCAAGTACTCGAGGTCCTTGACGAATAATTCCTTGGGATATTCTGCATCTTGAGGCAATGGCTTCATCATGCTGAGCATCTGACTCATATTGGGTTCAGGCCTCTGAAAAATGCTCTGCAGTTCTTCTTTGTGACGCTGACAACCAGGCTCATACAATTCACCTGGAGTGGGCAGGAGGTAAGCTCGATGATGTCTTAAGCTTTGGATTCATGGTGCACATCTCTTGTCATCCACTCGAGGATCCATGTATTTGGATCCCTGTTGTAGCCACAAATGTGAAGAGTAGCATAGAACTGCAGCAGAAGCTCTTCATTCCAGTGCTCTTTGGCAGTGACAAATTACAAAAGACAAGCATCCCGAAAGCAGATAAGAGCTTCTTCAAGGCAGGGTAGCCCAACAACAACTTCACAGTCAAGACACATGTGGGGAAAGATGCGCCCTTGGTTGTAGAGGAAACAAGAGTAGTAGCTGCGCTGTTGATGGCTCCAAAAGTGATCAGAAGAGATCTTTGGCTTCGTGTATGGGTTCTTGGCACTGTCAAAGAATGTATTGTGTGCCCTGAAGCTGTTTACACTGAATGATCCTGGCGATGTAGCAGCACCTGGAAGCCTTGGCAACCTTGGGTTAGGCTTCTGAACTTGTGGTCGCTGAGGGAGTCCTGGATTAAGGGGTCCTCGGACAGCCGAACTATATACATTGGCTGGACTGTTGGGCTATGAAGATACAAGATAGAAGACTTCGTCCCGTGTCCGGGTGTGACTCTCCTTTGCGTGGAAGGCAAGCTTGACGATTCGGATATGTAGATTCCCTTCTTTGTAACCGACCTAATGTAACCCTAGCCCCCTCCGGTGTCTATATAAACTGGAGGATTTAGTCCGTAGGAAAACAACAATCATAATCATAGGCTAGCTTCTAGGGTTAGCCTCTACGAATCTCGTGGTAGGTCAACTCTTGTAATACTAATATCATCAAAATCAATCAAGCAGGAAGTAGGGTATTACCTCCATAGAGAAGGCCCGAACCTGGGTAAACATCGTGTCCCCCGCCTCCTGTTACCATTAGCCTTAGACGCACAGTTCGGGACCCCCTACCCGAGATCCACCGGTTTTGACACCGACATTGGTGCTTTCATTGAGAGTTCCACTATGACATCGAAAATAGGTTTGATGGCTCGCCTTGCTATCAAGGACAAATCACCTCCGGGGGAACCCTGGACTCAAGCCAAACCCTCCGGCTGGGCAGCTTCGTTATGACCGCCCATTCGGCCGTCGGGCCGACGATGACTTCTCAGGTCATCGATAATCGTCTCCACGTCAGCTCGGAATACGTCGAGCAGATGGATCCGACGAAGTTATCGTCCTTGAACGAGCTCCTGGATCGCATCGCCGCCTTGGGAGTCGCTATGGACTACGATCGGATTGGGCTTAAACCCGATCAGAGAGAGATTAACTCTCCACCGATCACCCATCAGATAATGGTGATGGAGGAGTAATGCAACAACTCTTCCCCTATATTAAGGACAAACTATGTCCGGATCACCAAGCTCACTGATCCGGATACGCGCTCGCGGGAAGACACGCCCCGAGCTCCGAACTTAGAATCGGACTGTGGGCCAGAAAAATTGGTTGACATCCCGAAACCCGAACTATTAAGCTCGAAAGCCCCTCAAGTTCTGGGTCCCAGACCGGGTCAGGGTTTGGACTTAAATCCACCCACTCACCTAGATACAAGCGATCTTTCCCACATCAGACAACAATCCCAAGAGATAGTACATCACTTTTGGGCCAGATTCCTCCTTGTAATGAACAAGGTTAAGGACTATCGCGATGAAGACGCAATCTCATTATTCTGCAAAAATTGCACGTACAAGGGAATTCTCAACGCCATAATTCGCCATCACATATCACACTCCACTGACTTGGCAACCATAGTATAGAAGTATTGCGTGATGGAAAGCGCCTGGAAAACTCAGGCGACCTTTTGGGATCCACTGGCTCTCACTAAACCCCTCACCCGAAAAAAGGGTATACCCTCGTAGGTCGCCCGATCCAATCACGAAGAAATCAAAGCCAACTACAGGGCGCGGAACCGTGTTGGAGGGATGGCTCAATAGGCCATGCAAAATACACACCACACCAGATACCGTACCAACACACGACCTTAGAGCATGTTGGATACTTCGGCAGGTGGCCAAGAGCGGCGAGGATCTCCTCATCAACAACACCGCAGAGCATCATCCCACAGAAAACAACAACAACACAGTGTTGACAGTCTTCGAGACTTTCACCTCAAATAACAGGTGCAAGAGAGCACTCTGCGGCCTTGCCGAAGTCTGCCACATTGCAACAATAAACCCCTGGAACGACATGACTATAACTTTCAATGCTAGTGATGAACCGCAATTCAGAACAGTCCGGGCACCAGCCGCTTTGGTCCTTAGTCCAATCATGGACGGCTTTCAGCTTACCAAAGTGCTCATGGACGACGGCAACGGACTAAACCTCATTTATGAGGAAACTCTCAACAAAATGGAAATAGACAGGAGTCGCATTGAGCAAAGCAACACGACCTTCCGGGCAATTATTCCTAGTCAAGAGGCACGATGTGCGGGAAAAATCACACTCGATGTGGTATTCGACACGTCGGAGCATTATAGGTCCGAAGAAATAACATTTCAAGTGGCCCCATTCAATAGTGGATACCACGCCCTATTAGGGTGGGACGCATTCGCAAGCTTCCAAGCTATACCCCATTACGGGTACATGAAGCTCAAGATGCCCGGACCCAATGGAATCATCACTCTTGCCAGCGATCCGGACATAGCACTCTGCGCCGAAAACAAAACCGCCGCCTTGGCCCTCGAGGCATTATCCAAAGCCCTCGCGGCCGAAGAATTAACTACATTACGCTCCACAGTGGATAGGGACGATGTGATACTCAATAAACGATCCAAGCCCACCTCCTTTAAACCAGCGGACGAAATAGTCAAATTCCAAGTCCACCCAACGGACTCCACAAAAACAGCATCCATTGGGGCACAGCCGAACCCCACAATCGACACCGCACTGCGGGCGTTTCTACGCGAGAACTGGGATATCTTCACCTGGCACCCTTCTGACATGCCAGGAATCCCATGCGGGTTGGCCGAACACAGCCTCGACATACTGAAGGGATATAAGCCGGTCAAGCAGACACTAAGGCCCTTTTCAGAACCCAAACGACAAGCTATGGGAGAGGAACTAGCCAAGTTACTCGAAGCCAGATTCATTAGAGAAATAAAACACCCGGATTGGCTAGCAAACCTGGTGATGGTACCAAAGAAGGATAAATCCTGGTGCCTATGTGTCGATTTCAAAGACCTCAACAAGGCTTGCCCTAAGGATCCCTTCCCTCTCCCCCGCATTGATCAGATTATCGATGCTACTACAGAACACGACTCGTTGTGTTTCCTCGATGCATACTCCGGATACCATCAAATCAAGATGACGGAGTCCGATCAAGCCGCAACGACATTCATTAACCCATATGGGCCTTTCTGCTTCAACACCATGCCTTTCGGGCTCAAAAACACCGGTGCCACCTACCAATGCATGATTCAAACATGCATGGAGGAACAAATCGACAAAATAGTTGAAGCATACGTGGACGAGATGGTCATCAAGACCAGACACGTCGAGTCTTTAATAGATGATCTGAGGCTCACATTCGATAATCTCAGAACATATGACATTAAGCTCAATCCAGAAAAATGTGTTTTTGGCGTTCCCGCCGGAAAACTACCGGGCTTCATTATTTCCAATAGAGGAATTGAAGCAAACCCAGCTAAAATCCAAGCTTTGTCACAGTTGGCTACCCCAACAGATCTTAAACAAATCTAGAAATTAACTGGATGCGTGGCAGCTTTAAGCCGCTTTATCTCCAGATTGGGAGAAAGGCATTGCTACTTTATCGCCTTCTTCGACGAACCGAACACTTCGAGTGGACGGACGTGACAACGGCCGGACTAGAAGAAATAAAGGCTCTTTTAGCAAGTAACCCTATCCTGGCCGCGCTGAACGTTGGCGAACCCATGCTATTATACATAGCGGCAACGCACCAAGTTGTGAGTGCGGTGCTTGTTGTCGAACGAGAGGAGCAAGAACACAAATTTTCGCTCCAAAAGCCGGTATACTAGGTATCTACCGTCCTCACACCATGCAAATTCCGGTATCCTCATTATCAAAAAATAGCATACGCGGTCTTCATGGCATCCCGGGAACTATGACACTACTTTCAAGAGTGTTCAATCACGGTGGCCTCCAAAGTACCACTCAATGACATAATAAACAACCGCGATGCTACAGGCCAAATTGCTAAGTGGGCCATCGAGCTCCTCTCGTTCGACATTACATATAAACCATGGTGAGCCATTAAATCGCAAGTACTGGCGGACTTCGTCGCCGAATGGACAGAAGCCGAACTCCCTAAAGAGTATGGCGCATACTCCAATTGGATCATGCACTTCGACGGCTCTAAAATGCTGGCAGGTCTGGGAGCCGGTGTGGTCCTAACATCCCTCACTAGAGATACAGTCCAGTATGTACTGCAAATATTATATACAGACTCCAACAATGCATCCGAATACGAGGCTCCATTGCACAATCTTCGGATGGCTGTATTCATGGGCATCCAATGCCTGGAAGTACATCGGGATTCAAACCTCGAAATATCTCAAATAAATGGAGACTTCGATGCCAAGGATCCGAAAATGGGGGCTTATCAAAACGCCATCCTTAAAATGTTAGCTCGATTCGAGGGGCTTGAATTTCATCATGTGGTTCGAGAAAACAATCAAGCGGCTGATGTCCTTGCCCCCGTGCTAAGAGCGACCCTGACCCACCTAGCATCTTTCTAGAAAGGCTTTTGAAGCCATCCATGGTGTGGCAAGGGGAGATCGGCAACACCAGTCCGGATCCGACCACAACCCTAGATTCCAAACACACTGACACCATCGGAGGCTCCGCCACCAAAATAACACCTTCGGCCCATCTCATCATGGCCGTTATCGCCCCATGGACCGAACACTCCTTGGCCTACCTTAATAGGCAAGAACTTCTCGAGGATCAAAACGAGGCACGCTGCATTGTACGATGCTATAAAGCCTACAAAGTCCATGAGGGAGAGCTTTACAAGAAAAGCACTACCGGAGTACTTCAAAGATGTATCTCCGAGGAGGAGGGGTGGCAGCTCTTGGCTGAAATTCATGCTGGACTCGGCGGTCACCACGCCGCAGCTCGGTCCCTTGTAAGCAAGGCCTTCCCTACAGGTTTTTACTGGCCGACGACCCGAGCAGACGCACAGGACCTTGTCCAACATTGCGTCGGATGCCAGCTTTTCACCAACCAAAGCCATATGCCGCCCACTGTGCTCCAAACAATCCCCATAACATGGCCTTTTGCAGTCTGGGGGCTCGATATGGTCGGACCCCTTAAAGGAGGAAGCCATAAGAAAAAAATACCTGTTGGTCATGGTAGATAAATTCACCAAATGGATAGAGGCCAAACCAGTTAAAACGGCCGAATTCGGACCAGTGATAGACTTCATATCGGGTGTTGTGCACCGTTATGGTGTCCCCCACAACATCATCACCAATAACGACTCCAATTTCATAGCCAATGAGGTGAAAACTTGGTGCGGCAACATGGGCATTAAGCTCTCGATTACGCCTCCATCTATCACCCTCAAGCAAATGGTCAAGTCGAACGAGCCAATTGTCTTATTATGAGCGGCATTAAACCTGGACTAGTGCGATCCTTAAAAGAATCAGACATGCACTGGGTCGAGGAGCTTGACTTCGTACTCTGGGGGCTGCGGACCACGCCGAATTGCACTACCGGATATACACCCTTCTTCATGGTGTACGACGCAGAGGCCGTGTTGCCCTGCGATATTACTCATGACTCACCTCGAGTGCGTATGTATGAAGAGAGAGAAGCTGAGCTTGATCGGCAGGATAGTTTAGATGCCCTGGAAGAGGAGCGCGACGTCACAAAAGCTCGTTCCGCATTTTATCAACAACATGCTCGCAGGTACCAAAGCAGAGAAGTACGGGCCAAGACTTATAATATTGGCGAACTCGTTCTACGCCTACCGGAGAAGAAAAAGGACAAGCTCAAGCCCAAGTGGGAGGGTCCCTTCATTATTGTCAAAGTTCTCACCGGAGGAGCGTACCGCCTGCATGATGCATTAGATAATCGACTCGAGCCGAACCCATGGAACGCGGCCAGACTCCGAAGATTCTACGCCTAGCGCCGAACTCTTTGTCCATCTCCTTCCCTTTGTTTTATTCTATTTATTTTTAGCTCTCTTTTTGCTCTTTCTTTCGTAGCTCTAAAGCTTTAGTGTGGCTGGACCACACACTCGCGATGTACTAATCTTCAAGTATGTGCGATCATTATACATGGGGGCTTCTTATACAGAAGCTTATTGCAATCAATTTTCGAGCATAAAACTCATCGCATATGTGTCCTTTTTCCATATGTGCCTTTTCTCCGCCATTATATGCATCGATATGACTTAAGTTTTGGCCAAGCTGGGTTGCCTCGCTCCTGTGCTTATGCCCTACATTCCCGTTAGTTCAGCTAGGGCATAAAGGGAGCACCTCTGCGATTGTTACTGCTGGGTACTCTAGATGTGTACCTCAAACTGGGTGAAGCCGAAAGCTAGCGTTCTTAAGGTAATATTCGGTCGGTGGACTAAAGACGTGTCTTATTTATAACACTATGAACCCCCAGATGTCAAATATATTGCGATTTTTAATCACAGATCGGACATGCATGTTAATGCATGCACACCCAGCGAAAGGAACCCTTAACGGAACTATTCTCTCTGGAAGATGTTTATTACTATCGATGTAATATAACATAGCTAGTTGGGTACTTGTCTGTTCAAGCAACTATGACCCCTATGCCTGGTTTCCTTGCGTACCTCAGTTTTATATTACTGAGCAGGTATTTGGGAACACTCCGGACTATTGGGTCCGGAGGCCGAAGCGAAAAGGTCTGCCATGACAAATGATTTACAATCCGGCTAGGGACAAACTTTTCCTTTGAAGTACATAGTCATTTACTTAAAAACTTCCTCTTCTATGCCATCCAATAGGTTGTCTAGCTTATAGTCCTGTTGGGAATACTTGGCCGCTAATTCTACCTGGTCGTATACCAGACTAATTGGAATTTCTTTCCCATCTGACCCTACAGGTCCGACCCGGGCCATATGATTCGGATCGAGCTTGGTATACCGTGTTTTCACCATGGCCCAAGCCTCCCTCGCACCTTCTCGACAGGCTGATATCTTCCATAGTCGGAACCGCCGCTGCGCTCCCTTGAATAGCTGTACAAGCTCCTCCATACTTCCTGGTAGGGAGGCGGATGTCCACAAGGCCTTGGCCACACTCCGCATCACCTGCCAAACTTGCTCGTGTAGTTGCGAAAGCTCTTGTAGCAGATCGCCTGAGGATCCGAGCATCTCCTCTTCGGGATGACCCGTCAGCATACCTACAGACATAACTCTGTTAGTCCGTTTCTTCGCCGAACTATATAAAAGTTCGTTTGAGCACATACTAAAAATGCCGCGTTGAAGCTTTTTATTTTCCTTCACGGAGTCAGCCAGCTAGGCCTGAACATCTTTCAATTCGTCGCCCAGCCGGGTATTGGCATCTTGGAGATCGTTTTTCTCGTGCTTGACCCATGTAAGTATACGCTCGCCAGCGTCTAGCTGTCTTTGAGCTCTTTGTTCGTCCTCTTTTAGGATTTCCGGATTCGCTCCAGGATTATTTGCGGAATTTGTTGTCAGATCCGCAACCATGTCAACAACGCTGGTACATATGATTATGCCTTTTCTCGATAGAGCGACACATTACCAGTTGAGGCCTTCTTGGATTCCTCTAGTTTGGTAGTTGCAGCCCTTAGCTAGGTTTGACACTTCTCCAGCTCTTGAGACAACAGGTTATTCTTCTCTGTTAGAACCTATTCATTCAATGATCCTTAAATCAGTTGTACCAACTGTTTCAAGTCTCAGGGGCTACTGGTATATATAATTATCAGTTCTTACTTACCTTTATATCTTTCAAATATTGGTCTGTGGCTCTAGCAAGCCCACCTTCAGCAGCTCGGATGTACGCATCACCCGAGTTGAAGGCGTTGAAAGCCTCTTCTGAAAAACCAGGGTCGCGGAGTGCGGCCCGCCGGCGCCGATGATTCATGGCGCTCTCCACTTCAGACTTTGTAGCGGATATTCTACCCGAATCCTCTGTACAAGGATAGTCCGGTGTCACTTCCGTGTTAACCTCCGTCCTCGAGGCTGGGTCTGGAATCCCACTAGTGGAGGCACGGCCGACAGGACCCCGGACGTAGTCTGGCGGATGTTCTTTCTGCTAGGACACAATAGATAGTGTCATACTTTAAGATGACAACCATGGAGCATGTTTAAAACCATACCTCTTGGATGATGGCTCGGCCATGTTTTTGCTCGCCTTTCTTTTTGAAGGCCTACCCGGCATGGGCGCCCCTTGTTGGTGAGTTGCCTCAGGTTCAGCATGGCTTGCCGATCGTCTTCCCTTTAGAGCATAATGATTGTGCGGTGGGTAAGGCAGAAAGAGTGAATCCTTTTCGGAAGATAAGTCTCCTGTTTACTTACATGTGATGCAGGGAGGAGGCTAGGATAGTCGGCAATGATGGCCACTTCTGTGCCGTCATAGCTCGCCTGGTAAAACACCCCTTCCCCGAGCTCCACGAATATATCCGTAACTTCTTCAAATCCGGAGTTGAGGGCCTGGTTATGGTCCTCTGGCTGTGGTGCCGGGCTGTGGATCTCCCTGGTTATTTTCCGCCATTCCTGCTATGAATGGACGGATTGAGAGTTCATGAAAAAGGACTCAGGGAATGAATAGAATGGAGTAATGGATAGAAACTCACCCAGCTAGGAGGGTTGTACATGGAAAATCCGTCCCGTGGATTAATGCGGATGAACTCCTCTTTTTCCCCTTCGTATAAACCAGACAATATTTTCACCAAAGCGGTGGTGGAGTCCGGACCTTTGCAACGACAACCGGTGGCGTTGTCTTCTCCATTGAAGTGCCACATGGGACGCCCTCGATACTGGAGTGGCTGAACCCCCCGCATTATGCATATGGGCACAACCTCGATTATTGATAATCCGGATTGGGCAAGTGTTCTTATCTTGGTCATCAGTTGAAGACCTCCCTGCTATCTTCCTCCTTGCGGCTCCGGGGACGCCAGTTGAGGCGTTTCTTTAGTGGAGGGCTTGTAAACTCAGGAAGACCCATCCGAATAGGGTCGGGAAGGGAGACATCCTCAATGTAAACCCACTAGGAAGGCCATTCTTCGGACGCCTTCTTCGATGTATTGGATAGGTATCCGGTCCCGGCGATTCGCCATATCTCGTCTCCGCCCACTTGGAATATTGATCCCTCTTGATTATGAGGGATGGGGCAAAACAACTTCTTCCATAGCTCAAAATGAGCTTCACAACCCAGAAATAGCTTGCAAAGGGCGACGTAACCTGCAATGTGCAGGATGGAGGTAGGAGTGAAGTTGTGCATCTGGAGGCCATAGTACTCCAGAAGCCCATGGAGGAATGGATGGATTGGAAATCCGACGCCCCTTAGCAAGTAAGGGACATGGCATACTCGCTCCCCCTTGATGGGTTGGGAACATTCTCTGCTTGCTCCCCGCCGTCAAAGGAAGCCAATCGGACTCGGACGGGGACTAGATACGCAGGTGGGAGAAACCCCTGGGTTTGCAACTTCACCAATTGACCATGGGATACGGTACACTTCTCCCAATCACCCGGCTTGGTGCTGAGGGGGCAGGAGGAGGAACTGCGAGCGCTGGCCATGTTGGAATGGTTTTTTGCGGGTGCGCTCTGATGATGCCTTGCTTAGGGAAGATGGTGTGGATTGGATCTGAAGATCCACTTCTCTTTAAATAGACGATTTACTTACATGGTTAGGGTGGCAAGTGTAAAAATGCCCCGACTTCTCATATTCGCTCGACGCGTGGAAGCTGAGACTATTAAGGAACATAAGTCGATGAAGCATAGCATTAAATGAGGAGCCGGTCACAGCTCTCTTCAACAGGTACTTTGAAGAATTCAGAGAAGGAACCCGCCTTGCAATGCCGAAGACAATCTGCACGCCAGACTCATCGTCATTGAAGCCTGGTTCGGGGGCTACTGAGGGAGTCCTAAATTAAGGGGCCCTCGGACAGCTGGACTATATACATTGGCCGAACTGTTGGGCTATGAAGATACAAGATAGAAGACTCCGTCCCGTGTCCGGGTGGGACTCTCCTTTGCGTGGAAGGCAAGCTTGGCGATTCAGATATGTAGATTCCCTTCTCTGTAACCGACCTGATGTAACCCTAGCCCCCTCCGGTGTTTATATAAACCAGATGGTTTAGTCCGTAGGACAACAACAATCATAATCATAGGCTAGCTTCTAGGGTTAGCCTCTATGATCTCGTGGTAGATCAACTCTTGTAATACTCATATCATCAAGATCAATCAAGCAGGAAGTAGGGTATTACCTCCATAGAGAGGGCCCGAACCTGGGTAAACATCGTGTCCTCCGCCTCCTATTACCATTAGCCTTAGACGCACAATTTGGGACCCCCTACCCGAGAACCATCGGTTTTGACACCGGCAGTCGCTGCTCCACATGATAATCATATTGTGGTCCGGGAGCAGTGGGAGGAACCATGATTGGCTAGCAAACTGTGACCAACTCCCCATCATGATTGTAAGCCATTTCCATAGTGTGTGGACTTGGGGGAGGAATGGCACCGTGAGCGGGGACCGGAATCACATAAGCTTTAGGGTTCACATTGGCTTCAAGCACAACATTAGCTTCAGGCTCCACATGGTCTTCAGCCAAGACAAGGTCATTGGCTTCAGCAATGTTTGTGGCAGCCTCATTGTTCTCAACCTCCATTTGGTCAACGACCGGAGGGTCTGGCGCAATCACATTCTTCTCGAGAATGACTTGGTTTATAGCTGGAGGTGTGGCAACTCTCTCTTCTCTTCTTTCTTCTTCATCGGCCAATGCAGCCGGAATGTCTTCAGCAACTTTAGCTTCAGACTCTGGAACCGTCACAGAAGGATTCTCTTCAGGGAACACTTGACGTGCCACTGAACTGGGTTGTTGTGAATCTTCTTCTGGGATGGTTGACATGGAGACAGATGGCCTGAGACCTTTGACAAGCCGTTGAAACATGGGCGACGCCTTTGGTGATGGAGTGGTCTCCATGTAGTTGTCGTCATTCAGAATCAGATTGGTAACTTGTGCTGGGGGAGTGTGGGGTGTCTCATCATGAACATGTGTTTCTTCTTGCGGGCGCTCAGCCCAGGAATCATGTTGAGCAATTGGCGTCAATGGATGACCAATGCTAGTGTATCTGCTGCTTGTTGGAGCAGGCAATGATACCAAGTGGTGCTCGAGTTGAGGAAGGACTTCATCATCAACAACATTGTCGTCATGACCAATGTCTTCAGCTGCGTTGGGGTCAACAGCTGGAACTTGTTCATCTACATGAGCCTCTATGGAAGCAGGCTGGTGGATCACAACACGATGATCTTTGTTGGTGGCAGCTGGAGGAGCAATAGAGATAGGTTCAACAATGAGAGGGTGAGAGGCCGCAACACGCTCTTTCTTTGAAGACTTAGTTCCCTTAGTCTTCAACTTTTTTCTTGGAAGGGGCATCGTCAGATGCATCCTTGTGCTTGCGCTTCTTGGCTTCGGCTTCAACTGCCCTTGTCTTCTTCAGCTCTGAAGCTCCTAAGGGGACCTTAGGCTTCAAGCCTGTCATGCTAGCAGGGAAGACAATGCGAGGTTCTTCCTGCCTTGGTGCAGTTTGGGTCACAGCAGGCTTCTTTGGTTTGGTAGCCATCCTAGGATCGATGCCAGGGCGCCCAAGAGCTTTGCGCTTGTCAACTTCATTGTGTGCTTGAACACATTTCTGAGCTAAGTACTTCATGCGTTCTCATGAGCCTTTAGCTTCAGTGTGCTTCTTATCAAATTCCTCCTTGAGGTCATGCAACATCTTCTTGAAGATTTGAACATCTGCCACGCTGAGCTTGGCCATGTTCTTCTTGAAGTGAGCCTTCTCATAATCGATTTTGTTCTTGATCTCGACAATCTTCTGAGCGAAGGCCAACTCGCCTGCAATGGCTCTATGGAATGTGAAGCTGATGTCCATAGGAAGTTGAAGATCACCAATATTGATGCTCTAGTCATCGAACCACTCATCAATGAAGTTGTTCAGAATGTCAACGTCGAAGAGGGGCAGGTCATTGAAGATTTTTGCCTCTTGCTTGCTCTTGATAAGCATCTCAAGAGCATCATCACCAAGATCCTCATTGCTGGACAGATCAATGGTGTCATCTTCGTTGTGCAGAACAACAAACGGTGTCAGGGGTTGCCCAGTGGCCTTCTTGGGCAATGGCTTCATGGTCCTCTTGGACACGCGAGATACATCTTCAGACTGCACACTAGATTCAGGCGGTGCAGACTTCAGTGTCTTCCTTGTTGAAGCTTTTGGTGAAGCAGATGGCTTGGTAGCTTTTGTCTTCTTATTCTTTTTCTCCTTTGGAGGTGAGGGAGCTTCATCCGAATCAGCTTCTCTAGCAGATTGCTCCACATCTGCTCTCTGAGCAGCAATCTGAGATAGAAGCCCATCAAAATTGGCGAAGGGGCCAATTCTGATCTCATAAGCTTCACGTGTCCCATCAGATCTTGGAGTAGAGGGACCAGGGTTGAAGTTGAGGCCAAACTCCTTTTGATTCTTGACAATTGAATCTCTTGCAAACCGATAGTTGTGCTTGAAGAGATTGTCTTCATGACACCATAAAAGAGAAGATGGGTTGGCATTTTCAGGCTGTGGTCCTCTGACCATACAAGGATAGAACTCCCGTTCAATAGCTTCAGCCTTAATCTTTGGCACCAACCCGTGGTACAAACAGTCACCCCACGTGTGCTTAATGGCGTTCTTTTTAGCATATTCATGCATTACAAACCTGTACTTGAACCATTCCTCAACCCAATATCTTTGGATCCACTGAATCCGGTTCTTGCGCTGGTTGTAACTTTCCTGAGGATCTGACTTGTACAGTTCATACAGATCAGGAGGCAAATCAAGTGCAGTGTTCCCACGGTGTTGCGTGCCACCTTTGCATGCAGACTTTTCTGAAGCCATAATATTCAGACTGATTGGCTTCAACACAGTGAAAGGCTTTTGTCTGCTAGTCAGACAAGAACTGGCTTCAGGAGATTTGATGTGATGCTGTAAGTATTCTGCAAATGAATGCAGACTATGAGAACCAAGGGATTGTCCCACGGACATGTACATGTGATAGCATTAGAGATGCGAGGGAAGGGGAAGAGGTCATATGCATTCTCAGAAGATTTTGAAGATAAATCAGTTTAGAAGACATTGACCTCATAGTGCGAAGACATTCACTTATTTGGAGAGAGTTGGTTCCAGATTTGTACAAATCCATGAATAAGTACAAGTGAAGAATCTAACTAGTTATGAAGCATAAGTGAATATACTTGGCATGTTATGAGATTCAGGAGAAGATATATCCAGATTTGGAGGTGAAGAAACCACTTTTGGTTGAAGTGGATGGATTTGATGAATCAAAAAGGCAGTAAAAAGTAATATTTAATTACTGATGACGAACTGCTAGACGAGGTTGAAAGAGAGGCTGAGCAGTTCAATCTCCCGCGCCCTAACTTGGCGGCGGAATACACCTAGCGGCGGTGGAGATGGCGAGGTCCGCGGGCGGCGTGAGGACGGCGTCGAAGAAGTCGCGATAGCTAAGCGCTTCGTCTCCAGCGTCGACGCGAGCTAGCGGTGGTGCTAGGGTTTGTGCGAGGTAGAGAGAGTGGAAGGACAGATTATTGATCGCACAGATGAATATTTATAGGAAGGAGGAGGGCGGCGCAACACAATTACTCAGGAGCCCCTAGCGGTTCACATCTGAGGGACACGTGACATGCATGCAACTCATTGAAAGTTGTTCCATGTTCCCACGCACACCTGGATTGTCGGGTGGTCATTCCGGCTTCTCCGGTTTTCAGGGAATAAGGATATATTATTAAAACCAGATTTAAATGTTTGTCACATTGTCTTGTGATGACAAGGACTCAGAGAAGACAATTGACAGGTTTCAATAGAATGCATATGATTTGAACAGATAGAGTTTGAGGTAGAAGCACAGAATAGGTTAGGGTCCGATCACATTCACTTAGTTTAATAAGGATTCAAGAATGAAGACATAGCTATAAGTGAATGCTGTAGAGGACAAAACACAAACAATATATATATATATATATATATATATATATATATATATATATATATATATATCAACTCAACATTGTGAAGATAAACCTTGAAGTCAAGTCAATGTTGAAGACAAACCAAATGCGAAGACTATGTAACCATGATGCCAAGAGAAACACTTCAAAAAGAATTTTGGTGGTGGCATTACCCATTGTATAGGAAGTATTAGACCCAGACACTGTGCACAATTATCGTGGCGCTTCGGAGTCAATTTCCACATTAATGTATTCACACTCAGAGGTCAAGTCTTCATTGATTGAAGATATACATTACTTCGTGTGTTGCACATCTAAGTCATCAACATGCATAAACATTAGGATGTGTGTGTCCAATTACAGGACATTTGAGGATTCTAAGATATTTAGCTCACACCGCAACTTGCAAAACCTTTTCTCATCCAAGGGCTTTGTGAAGATATCTGCCAATTGCTCTTTAGTGTTGATATGAAAGATATCAATATCTTCTTTGTTGACATGATCTTTGAGAAAGTGATGACAGATCTGAATGTGCTTTGTCTTCGAGTGCTGAACTAGATTCTTGGAAAGCTTGATGGCGCTTTCATTGTCGCAGAATAGTGGCACATTCTTTGTGTGGATGCCATAGTCCTTGAGAGTTTGCTTCATCTAGAGGAGCTGAGCACAACACGATCCAACAACAATGTATTCAGATTCAGCAGTGGAGAGAGACACAAAGTTCTGCTTCTTTGAAGACCAACAAACAAGAGATCGTCCAAGAAAATGACATGTTCCTGAAGTGTACTTGCGATCAACCTTGTCACCAGCATAATCAGCATCAGAATATCCAATCTGATCAAATGTTGAGCCCTTTGGATACCATAATCCTATTGTTGGGGTGTAAGCCAAATATCGAAGTATTCGCTTCACCACTAGGTGATGCGACTCCTTTGGTGCCGCTTGGAATCGGGCACACATGCAAATGCTAAGCATTATATCTGGCCTAGATGCACATAAGTAAAGTAAAGAACCACTCATGGAGCGGTATACCTTTTGATCGAACTCTTTACCATTGTCGTCGGAGCATACATGACTTTTGGTTAGCATTAGTGTAGTGTATTCTTTGCAGCCTTGCATTCCAAACTTCTTTAGGCAATCCTTGAGGTATTTTTCTTGAGATATGAAGATGCCATTGCTCTACTGACAGATTTGAAGACCGAGGAAGAATTTTAGCTCACCCATCATGGACATCTGATATTGCTCTTGCATCATGTGCCCAAACTCATCACTATATCTTTTGTCAGTGCAGCCGAAGATAATGTCATCCACATAGATTTGGCACACAAACAGTTCACTGTCATATGTCTTCGTGAAGAGTGTAGGATCTAGATAACCAGGTTTGAAGCCTTTGATCTTCAGCAAGTCTTTGAGTGTGTCATACCAAGCGCAAGGAGCTTGTTTGAGGCCATACAGTGCCTTGTTGAGCTTGTATACCATATCAGGATGTTTTGGATCTTCAAAGCCAGGTGGTTGTGCAACATACACTTCTTATTCAATCTTGCCATTGAGAAAGGCACTCTTCACATCCATTTGGTACAGAAGAATGTTATGATGGTTGGCATAGGCTAGCAATATGCGAATGGCTTCAAGCCTTGCCACGGGAGCGAATGTTTCATCAAAGTCAATCCCTTCTACTTGAGTGTAACCTTGAGCAACTAGACAAGCCTTGTTTCTGACAACTTGACCATGCTCATCTTGTTTGTTGCGGTAGATCCATTTGGTGCCAATGATATTGTGCTTGCGAGGATCAGGACGCTTGACCAGTTCCCATACATTGTTCAGCTCGAACTGATGAAGTTCTTATTGCATAGCTTGAATCCATTCAGGTTCCATAAAGGCTTCAACAACTTTCTTGGGTTCAGATATAGAGACAAAAGCAAAGTGCCCACAGAAATTTGCTAGCTGTGTTGCTCTAGAACGAGTGAGTGGACCAGGCGCATTGATGCTATCAATTATCTTCTCAATATGTACTTCATTTTCAACACGGGGATGGACTGGACGAAGATTTTGCCCTTGCAAATCATTTTCTTCAGCTTCAGCATTGACTTCAGGTTGAGCATTGTCTTCAGGTTGATTTGGTGCAATGATGATTTCTTCTTCAGCCTAAGCTTATGAAGGTATGATTTCTCTAGTACCCATAAGCTTGATAGATTCACTAGGAGGGACTTCATCTAGCACATTTGGCAGGTGATCTCTTTGTGAGCCGCTAGTCTCATCAAAACGCACATCCATAGTTTCAACCACTTTATAGTGAAAGAGGTTGAAGACTCTGTAGGAGTGCGAATCCCTTCTGTATCCAAGCATAAAACCTTCATGTGCTTTCGGTGCAAATTTTGAAGTGTAATGTGGATCCTTGATCCAGCACCTAGCACCAAATACTCTGAAGTAACCGACGTTTGGCTTCTTACTAGTTAGCAGCTCATATGATGTCTTCTTTAGAAGCTTGTGAAGATAAACACGGTTGATGACATGGCATGCAGTATCAATGGCTTCAGGCCAGAACTTCCTTGGAGTCTTGTATTCATCAAGCATCATCCGAGCCATCTCAATGAGGGTTCTGTTCTTGCACTCCATGATGCCATTCTGCTGAGGTGTGTAAGGAGCTGAGAACTCATGAGTGATACCCAGTGTATCAAGATAATCGTCGAGGCCGGTGTTCTTGAATTCTGTGTCGTTGTCACTTCTGATGTGCTTGATCTTGATGCCATAGTTCGTCATGGCACGATTGGCGAATCATCCAAAGACATGCTGCACTTCAGTCTTGTAGAGGATTATATGCACCCATTTATATCTTGAGTAATCATCAACAATGACGAAGCCATAGAGACAAGCAGTGGTAGTGAGAGTAGAGTAGTGAGTAGGGCTGAATAAGTCCATGTGAAGTAGCTCAAAGAGACTTGATGTCGTCATGATTGTCTTCGAGGGATGCTTGGCCCTTGTCATCTTCCCAGCTTCACAAGCACCACACAGATGATCCTTCTTGAACTTGACGCCCTCGATGCCCACGACATGCTTCTTCTTCACGGGAGTGTACAAATTCCTCATGCCAACATGTCCTAGCCTTCGATGCTAGAGCCAGCACTCTGAAGCTTTTGCTAGAAGACATATGGCCAACTGTGGTCCTGTTGAGAAGTCTACCATGTACAGATCATCTTTTTAATACCCTTCAAAGACTAGAGATTTGTCAGATTCCATAAGCACAAGACACCGATATTTTCCAAGTATCACAATCATGTTCAGATCACAAAGCATTGAGACATACATTAAGTTTAAAC
Source organism: Triticum dicoccoides (assembly GCF_002162155.2). NCBI lineage: Eukaryota > Viridiplantae > Streptophyta > Magnoliopsida > Poales > Poaceae > Triticum > Triticum dicoccoides. The sequence continues at coordinate 476,499,362 of NC_041387.1, forward strand.
CAAGGGATTCAACAAGCATCACTTTATCCATGTGTTGATCCTTTGAGGTTGCAACTCTACCTAGACCCAATACCTTGCTTTTACCAGTATCAGCAAATGTGATGTGACTTTTGTCAGACGGACGAAGGGTTGAATCCATCAGAAGACTTCGATCACCAGTCATGTGGTTAGTGCATCCACTATCCATAATCCATTCTGAAGCCTTTGGTGTCATATCCTATAGTACAGTTTGGGGGATAGGCTTCACCAAGGGTATTGTGAAAGCATAAACATTTGAGAAACAAGCAGATTATGAAAGTTCAGATCTTGGTTAGGATAAATAGGATGATTGTCAAGGAATCCCGGGAAGAGATACATAATAAGACCATTTGGACATTTTATCTTGCATCCCACAAGATGTTTAAGGTCCCCAGCATTAGCATCTGACGCCTTTGATTTTCGGCTGGAGACCTTACCCTGCAAAAAGAGAGTTAAGTTTTCTTAACCACCCACATCTTCAGGGGTGGCTTAGAAGCAATGAGTCTAAGTGTAGCATCTGAAAACTTCGGCTTTGGAGCCCTAGCAAATAGCCTTGCAGGAGGTGAATAATACTCATGAGAATAAGCAGAAAAGTTCTTGGTCTTATGAACATAGCGGTTTGATGAAACACGCTCATATTCACAAATCTGAGTTTGATTTCCCTGCAAAACATCGGCATTAGCTAGACTCTTGTGAGTCCTCTATCTATATGAAGCCTTTGGACCGTATGAAGCATTTGGTCTGGGATTTGTCTTCTTCCCAGGTGGTGTCATCATGACATTCACGGGAAGATTCTCAAGACAACTCTTGGGTATCCATATCTTCTTAAAAGGTGGTCCATTCCTGCAGTTAGTACCGATATACCTGGCAAACACTTCACCATTCTGATTCTTGAACATTTTATAGTTTGCATCAAAGGATTCATCAATGATAATTGGGTTAGCACAAGAGAAGCCAGATAAGGTAGATGGATCCACTGAAGGTCCCTTTGCAGCAACCCATGTGGTTTTGGGGTACTGCTCAGGCATCCAGTAAGAGCCATCAACATTCATTTTCCTCTCGAACCCAACACCCTCTTTCCTAGGGTTTCGGTTCAGAATCTATTTCTTGAGGACATCACATAGTGTCTGATGCCCTTTGAGACTTTTGTACATTCCTGTTTCAAGCAAAGTCTTCAACCTGACATTCTCATCAGCAATAGTAGTGGTATCCTCAGCAGAGGGGTTAGTTACCACATCAAAAGTTGAAGATATTGCAACAGTAGTAGCATTTGAACATTCAGCAACAGAGACAACATTATCACGCTCAAGACATTTTAGACATGGTGGTTCAAATCCTTCCTGAGCGGAACTGATCCATTGAGCAAGGAGTGACTCGTTCTCCTTTTGAAGATCTTTATGAGCCGATCTCAATTTCTCAAGTTCTTGCTTCCTTTGAAGATAATCATAGGAGAGCTTTTCATGAGAATTTGAGAGCGTTTCATGACGAATTTCAAGTTCCTCGTACTTAACATGAAGATTTTTAATGTCTTCAATTAAGGACTGAGTTCGGGTCATGTCTGCGTCCAAAAGGTCATCGCTACTTTTGAATATGTTCCATAGCATTCTGTTGTTCAGTTGCAACTTTAGCAAGTGTTTTGTAGCTAGGTTTAGAATCGTCAGAGGTTACCTTGACACTACGTGCCATGAGGCAGTAGTTTTGATCATATGGTTTGGGTTTGAAAGACATCATTTTAAGAGATTCTTTGAACTCGCAGAACCACAGGTCTTGACGGGTTCGATGACCTTCATAGACATCAGAAATCCGGTCCTAGATAAGCTTCGCATTGCAAAGATGCATGATGCGCCTGAACTCGTCATTGGATAGACATGAGCATCTAATGTCCTTAGCCATGATATCCAGACGAGTGTACTTTTGAATGTCGTCAACATTCGCCATTTTGCATAAATCCGTGAGACCAATCTCTGTGACGGTCCATAGTTCACTGTTCATGGCAAGGAGGCGCTTGTTCATCATTTCCTTCCATCTGGGATAATTTTTACCATCAAAAATTGGACAAGCAGCGGAGACTTTGATTATCCCTGTAGTCGACATAGCTGAAACTCCAGGTGGTTAAACCGAATCACACAGAACAAGGGAGCACCTTGCTCTGATACCAATTGAAAGTGCTAGTATTTGACTAGAGGGAGGGTGAATAGGTGATTTCTATCAAAGTCTTCAAAACACAAATGCTTTGAAGATAAACAATAGAAATGAACATATTGATATGCAGCGGAAGATAGACTACACTAGACAAGCCGTAGTCAAGTAAGCAATGAAGTGAAAGCACGAAGACTATCAACAACTAGGTAGTAAAGATTAGGATGGAAAATAGTATGAAGCCAAACAGTAATCAGTCTTCACTCAGTGAAGTCAATCAGATCAGACAAATGGCAATGACTTCACGAAGACAAACTATAAGTAAAGAGAGGTGAAAAGATGGAACCAGTTGCTCGGAGAGGACAGGGATTTGTTGGACCAGTTCTAGTTGCTGTGACAACTATATGTCTGGTTAGGGATGCTGAGATTCAACTCAGAAGATCGCGTCTTCACCTTATTCCCCTTGAGATAAGAACACTTAGTCCTTGCCCAATCACTATGGTAAGTCTTCAAGGGAGACTTCCAAACCTTCACAGACTTTGTTCACCGGCAATCCACAATGACTCTTGGATGCTCAGAACGCGACACCTAACCGGCTGGAGGATTCACAGTCCTCAAGTGTAATAAGTCTTCAGATCTCGCAGACAGAAAGACTTCAGTGATGCCTAACACTATTTGGCTCTGGGTGTTTTGGGCTTTCTTCTTGCAAAGATTACTGTCTCAAAGGCTTCGGAGGTGGGTTGCTCTCAAACGACAAAAGCCGTATACTAACTCTGAGCCGCCACCAATTTATGGTGTATGGGGTGGGCTTTTTATAGCTAGGAGGCAATCCGACCTGATTTTTCCAAAATGACCCTGGGTCACTAAGGAACTAACACGTGTCCAATGGTCAGATTTCAAACACACAAGCAACTTGACTTGGGCTACAAGTAAAGCTGACTCATCAAACTCTGGATAAGATTTGCTCTCATTGTCTGTGCTCGAAGACATAGGATTTGGTTGAGCATCACCTCAGTCACTCTAACTTTGTTCACTTGGACCCCACTTAATAGTACGGTGGTTCCTATGACTCAACAAAGAAGAAAAGGAAACTATGAAACAACTATGTCTTCGCACTCCATAGTCTTCATGCGATGTCTTCTCATGTCATAGTCTTCATTGTGAATATTTTCACAGACCACCATTGTCTTCAATGTCTTCACACATTTTTAGGGGTCATCTCTGGTAGGTAAACCGAATCAATATGGGACTACTACCTATGTTATCCTGCAATTCTCACAAACACATTAGTCCCTCAACCAAGTTTGTCGTCAATACTCCAAAACCAACTAGGGGCGGCACTAGATGCACTTACACATCCTGCCATTTTTCTTCTAATTCTCGCCCTTTTTCGCTGCCATCTACTCATGGTCCAACAAGAGAAGCTGTCGGAGATGGCGGTGGTGGAGGATCCGATGACCACGCTCGTGTGAAAGATCAACTCGGAGACAAGAAAAAATTACCGCCTCAAAGTGAAGGCGGCAAAGAAGACGATGCTCAAGAAGCAAAAGGCCAACGGAGGCGGCCATGCAGGTGGCAGACGTGGTGGATGGAGGAGACTGGGACGCGGGCCCCCGCTATTGTCGCCGATCGTGTTGCCACCATGTCCGAAGCATTACAAGACCCCATACTACTACAACGCCAAGCAGCTTGGTAGGAAGTCCCTGGTATCCGCCACTGGCAAGTGCCCTTCATCGTTGATGTCAATGCGGTGCCATCACTTTTATCGGATTGTTCATCATTGCAGCTTGACTGGACATCGGTCGTGGAGTAGCTATGTGCCTCCACACCGTTCACTGGTATGCCTAAAGCGAGCGAGCCGGTGTACGATGATGCAGACATGAAGATGTTTGAGATGATCCGTGATGGAGTCGAGGAGGAGGTTTCTATGAGGACGGGTAGGTGGATGACTTGGAGCCCACTAAGGCCGCCTCACACACCCAGTTGGGCTACACCCAGTCTGGCATGTACACCCAGTCCGACATGCAGCCGGGCTACACCCAGCCCGACATAGAAACATAACCACAAAATTGGGCCGCCGGACAGCAGGAGCAAGAGGGGGCAGCGACGATGATGATCCTATTTTTTTTCTTTGAGTTGAACGGCGATGATCATCGTTGTTAAACAAAAAAAGGATCATCATAATTTGCAGAAGGTTGCAAACCATGTAAGCGCACTGGGCATGGACAGACCAGCCTATCAGAGACCCAGTTGAACACGGCTTACTTGGCCCACTAAAGACCAAGTTGAGCACGGTTAGTTGGCCCATTAGAGACCCAGTAGAAAACGGCTCACTTGGACCAGTGTAGCCCGACCCAATTTCTCTTGGTGTTAGCTCGTCCTTCCCCCAAACCCTACCCCCATGTTCAATGGCGGAGGTGGCGAGCCCGGTGCTAGCGGTTCGGCGCCGATGTGTAACTTTCTTCAGAAGCCACCCAAGAATATCCAGAAGCATCCTACCGCCTCCGTCAGCTCCGATGACGAAGAAGGTAGTGGCGGTGATGATTCCAGGGCCATCGCGGCGACGCGATCTAAGAAGCCGCCATCTACTACTAGCAAGCTCTTCTTCTCCTCTGCCAACAGCTCACACAAGCCACACCGTTTCCAGTTCAAGTCGTCCCAGACGATTCAGTCCTCCACCGACAACCGCGCCACTGCAATGCTCGAGACGGAGACGACATACAACCATGATGCTCGTTCCATCCGCGAGCGACAGCTCAAGCAGGCCAAGGAGTCCCTCAAGAAGAACCCCTCTGCCTCATCCTCCTCCGGGAGCCCTACAAGGGGATCCACGGCTACACGGATCACAAGGCCAACTTCAGGCGGGAGCACAAGGTTTCCGGAGAGAAGGCTGGCAACACACACGGCCCCCTGCGGTCGTTAGTGCACATACGCCTCTCAACGCGGTTCGACTACCAACCCAACATTTGCAAGGATTATAAGGAGACGGGCTATTGTGGCTCTGCAAGTTCATGCACGACAAAGGTGACTACAAGTCTGGGTGGCAGCTCGAGAGGGAGTGGGATGAGGCCGAGAAAGCCCACAAACGATGCATAGTGATGCGTGAGTTGGATGTTAGTGATGTCAAGGCAGAGGAGGAAGATAGTGATGACGAGAACGCACTGCCCTTTGCCTGCTTCATATGCAGGGAACCCTTTGTTGACCCGGTAGTCACAAAGTGTAAGCATTATTTCTGCGAGCATTGCGCATTAAAGGTACCCTGCAGTTTCTTCTGATTTTGTGGTGATAATTTTGCCTACTCATCTATGCAATCAATAAGTTTGTCATGTTGAAAATCTAGTTCATTTGCATAGCTATGCTAATAGTTTGTTTGTAACATGGAACCATGATTGTTTGAGTTCTAGTCATTAACTATTGAAACATTAGCACTTGCACAAGACTTCTAATTTTGGAGATATTGCGTATTCAGCTCAATTATATATACATATGAACTTACCCTATTACATAAAGCACCATATGATTATGGATATATGACAATGTGGTGGAAACAAACTTCTGTATCCATACTAGTTGAATGTATTTTCTTTGGACTAGCTGAATGTTTTGTTGGTTCAAGCTTTCAGCCATATGGCCCATATAGCATGCAACATTACATTATATTTAGAATGTCAAATCCAAGTTTATATTTGCTTTATGAGTTCTTAGAGTTTCCTTCCTATCTATATTTAGCTGTGTGATATGAATGTTTTTAATTGAAATATTAGTTCCGAGAGTACCATGCATGACCGCTTAATAATTGAAATATTATTCAATTGGTGCACCATTTCTGTTGGAGTTACAGATCTTTATTTGATTGCATAGGACTATCTTATGACCTGTCCTGCTTGCAAATAATAAATTACATATACAGAGAGATGCCAATGGGGTTCAAAGGGAATATGGAAAATATACTTGATAATAGATAAGTTTTTCCCTTTGATATTGAGGAGCAAGTGCATTCATAGAGCTTGGATAGTTTGATGACTTATTTGTTAGTCTCTACGTTCTAGGAAGTGCATTCACATGTGAGGGAGTCCTGGATTAGGGGGTGTCCGGATAGCCGGACTTCCATCATCAGCCGAACTATCATCGGCCGGACTATCATCATCGGCCGGACTCCAAGACTATGAAGATACAAGATTGAAGACTTCGCCCCGTGTCCGGATGGTACTTTCCTTGGCGTGGAAGGCAAGCTTGGCGATACGGATATGTAGATCTCCTACTATTGTAACCGACTCTATGTAACCCTAGCCCTCTCCGGTGTCTATATAAACCGGATGGCTCTAGTCCGTAGGACACAACAACAACAACCCTTACAATCATACCATAGGCTAGCTTCTAGGGTTTAGCCTCCTTGATCTCGTGGTAGATCCACTCTTGTAAACATCCACAATATCAATATCAATCAAGCAGGACGTAGGGTTTTACCTCCATCAAGAGGGCCCGAACCTGGGTAAAACATCGTGTCCCTTGTCTCCTGTTACCATCCGCCTAGATGCACAGTTCGGGACCCCTACCCGAGATCCACCGGTTTTGGCACCGACATTGGTGCTTTCATTGAGAGTTCCTCTGTGTCGTCACCGATAGGCTTGATGGCCTCTTCAATCGACAACGACGCAGTCCTGGGTGAGACTTTTCTCCCCGGACAGATCTTCGTATTCGGCGGCTTCGCACTGCGGGCCAACTCACTTGGCCATCTGGAGCAGATCGAAAGCTACGCCCCTGGCTGTCAGGTCAGGTTTGGAAGCCTAAACTTCACGGCCGATATCCGTGGGGACTTGATCTTCGATGGATCTGAGCCACAGCCGAGCGTGCCGCGCTGTCACGATGGGCACGACCTAACTCTGCCGCCGGACAGCACCTTGGAGGCCGCACATGAATCCGCTCCGACCCATAGTCCGGAGCCGATCGCTCAGATCGAGGACGGATGGCTGGACACCGCCTCGGGAGCTGCAACTTCTACGGCGATGGAGCCGAACACTTACCTTGTCTCGCATAAAGCTCATGACTCCGAGGTGCCGGACTCTCTGCCGGACTCCGAACCTCCTGCGCCCCTGCCGATCGAATCCGACTGGGCGCCGACCATGGAATTCACCGCTGCAGACACCTTTCAGCACTCACCCTTCGGGGATATCTTAAATTCGCTGAAGCATCTCTCACTATCCGAAGAGCCCTGGCCGAACTACGGCCAGGATGGTTGGGACGCGGACAATGAAGAAATTCAGAGCCCACCCACCACCCACTTCGTAGCCACCATCGACGATCTAACTGACGTGCTAAACTACGACTCCGAAGACATCAACGGTATGGACGACGATGCCGGAGACGATCAAGAACCAGCGCCTACAGGGCACTGGAAGGCCACCTCGTCACATGACATACATATGGTGGACACCCCAAGGGGAAGCGATACCGAGGAACAACAGGACGCGGCAGAGGATAATCCCGCTGATAAACAACCAAAATGGTGACGTAAACGCCGCCCTAAGTCCCGCATCAATCAAAGCAGCATTCCTAACGACCCAGCGATAGAGCAGGGCAAACCAGCGGACGACGAACATACAACCAAGCAACCATCCGAACAGGACGAACCGGATAATCAACCCCTTCACGGAGCAATCAATAGTCCGGACACACCACCGGAGCATAAGAACCTTCACAAAAGACTCGTCGCCACTGCAAGAAGTTTGAAGAAGGAAAAAAGGAAGCTCAAAACAGCGGAAGACATGCTCAGAATGAAGTGGAGCAAAATACTCAAGTCCGCAGAAAAATATGGCAATGGCCATCAAACAAAGAGCTACCCAAAGCGCAAGCTGCTGCCAGAGTTTGACGAGGAAGCCATAGAGCCCTCACAGCCAAAAAATAAAGAGGCAGCCTGGCCGGATAGACGGCCAGATGACAGGCCAAAAGCGACAAGCGGTACCGCACACAAGCCGACTTATGATCCTGGGAAAACGGACGGCCCAACTAGGTCCATCTACGGGCCAAAAAGGAGGGCCCCAGGAAGTAACACAACACGACAAGTGTTCGAAGACAGCGGCACACCCAAATACAGGGGCGCCGCACACCCGCTATGTTTTACCGATAAGGTGCTGGATCATGAATTTCCAGCAGGGTTCAAACCCATAAACATAGAGGCATACGACGGCACAACAGACCCCGGAGTCTGGATAGAAGATTACATACTACACATACACATGGCCAGAGGAGATGATCTCCACGCCATAAAATACTTACCCCTCAAGCTCAAAGGGCTAGCTCGGCATTGGCTCAAAAGCCTCCCAGAAAACACTGTTGGAAGTTGGGAAGAGCTTGAGGACGCGTTTAGAGCAAATTTTCAAGGGACTTATGTCCGACCTCCGGATGCAGACGATCTGAGTCATATAACCCAACAGCCCGGAGAGTCAGCGCGCAAATTCTGGAACAGGTTCCTTACCAAAAAGAACCAAATAGTCGACTGTCCGGACGCGGAAGCCTTAGCAGCTTTTAAACACAATGTCCGAGATGAATGGCTCGCCAGACACCTCGGCCAAGAGAAGCCAAGAACAATGGCCGTGCTAACAAGCCTCATGACGCGCTTTTGCGCAGGAGAAGACAGCTGGCTAGCAAGAGGCAGCACTAGTGACCCGAGTACATCCGAGATCAGAGATGGAAACGGAAAATCACGGCGCGGGAAAGATCAGCGCCGGAATAAAGAAAAAAGCCCAAAGGGCACGGCGGTCAACGCCGGATTCAAAAGCTCGCGGCCAAACAATAAAACACTGCCTCTTAAGGACAACAGCGACGAGCTATCAAATTTAAACAAAATCTTAGATCCGATATGTCAAATCCACAGTACCTCCGGAAGGCCTGCAAACCATACCAACCGAAATTGTTGGGTTTTTAAACAGTCCGGCAGACTCAACGCCGGACACAAGGGGCTCGATGCGCCAAGCGAGGACGATGACGAACCCCACCAGGAGAGCACCAGAAGTCAAAAGACTTTCCCACAAGAAGTCAAAACAGTAAACTCACTTCATGTGATAGTACGAAAAACCAACACGGCACTCGCTAAGACAAGTGTCGCACGGTCCACCCCAGCGGAACACCGAGATTGGATGTCAAAACCAATCACTTTCGACCATCTGGATTAGTCCAGAAGTATCCGGAACGCAGGATAGACTGCCCTGATATCGGATCCCATAATAGACGGACTGCAATTCACGCAGGTTTTGATGGACGGCGGTAGTAACTTAAACCTGCTATATCTGGACACAATCCGCAAGTCGGGATAAACCCCACTACAATTCGGCATAGCCGCACTTCCTTCAAAGGAGTGGCGCCAGGCCCTTACGCCAGGTGCACAGGTTCATTACTACTAGAAGTTGTGTTCGGGTCACCTGACAACTTCCGACGAGAAAAGCTAACCTTTCATGTCGCCCCATTTAAAAATAGCTATCAAGCATCACTGGGACGGGAAGCTTTCGTCTGCTTCAATGCAATACCACATTACGCGTCTCTTACGCTTAAAATGCCCGGTCCACGTGGCATCATTTCATTAAAAGGTCGCCTGAGACCCCGGACATGGCTAGACGAGTCCAGAATGAATAAGCTAGGGGCTACCTAGCCGCACACCCCTTCACAAGGGTTTGTACATATAAGCCATAATGAGCTAGCATAGGCTCAGCTTTATTAATCTATATTTCAATTTTTTATGCACTTTCTCGCACGATTTCTTTTCCAAACTAAGTTCCTTTCTTTTTACAGATGAATAGCATGCACACCCGTCCAGGATACGGCACAACGGAGATACATGCGCAGACGTGCAGTAGGGACCCGTTGCAAGGACTCTTTTCAGACTAAGACCCTACGTAAACCTTTCTTACTGTCTCTTGTTGCTATAATCCCCTGATTTCTCATTATAACCAGAGTGGAGCCTGGCATTTTGGCATCGGCCACGCCAGAAGAACTAGCCCGTACCTGGACACAAGGGGCTTAGGGCATTGTTTTGCCCGCTATTGTAAAGGCCGAACACCTTCGGGAGTGTTCGGCGTCTCGAGTTAGGCCTTATATGCATCAGCTCCGAATCATGTCTTTGGTCAAATGTTGGGTTTGCCCGGCTCCTGTGTTTTGCTGCCTTACATTCCGTATCATCGGCTAACGCGGCACCAGGAGAACTACTACGATTGTGCCCCAGTTCGGCTGGGCGAGCACCTCAGTAGAGAAAGCCGAAAACTGACTGTCATGATACAGCGAGAGACTGGTCAACCACTCGATCGACCATGGGAATGTTTAGAATTCCTCCGCTTTGACGAAGGGCCGTTTCCCGGTCAGGCACATACGCGCCCCAAATTCGGAGAGCGCGGTGCCCCCAGGGGCTATGTCGTAGCCCCACCCTCAAACTCCATGGCTAAGTGAAAGTGATAAAGCATTATAGTCCGGTTGCCTCGTTTGCTACGCTACCACCTCCTTTACAGGACCGAGACGTCGGATTAAGTGTGAAAACGCGCTATTTTTTGCGAACACCCCCGCACCTTGTGCGTGGGGGCTGAAGCCGACGACTGCCATCTTTCAGGTTATACACACGTATACATGAACGGCCGCATAGGAGATATTCTATTACTTGAACGCACAAGTATAAAAGGCGCTTACATCTTAAATATTGTTTTACATCATAAAAACGTTCATTCGAACGTAACATTTTTTGAGCACTGCGACTCTATTACACGAGCACCACGCAGCACTTGGCCAAAATAGTGCTCGGCGGGTAACCGGTTATCATCCGAACCCGGGGTCGCAACAGCGCTGGCATCCATCTATGTCCAATGTGTCTTCACACGAGCGAGTGCCATCCGCGCACCCTCTATGCATGCCGACCGCTTCATTGCCTTGATATGCGGCACCGCCCCAAGAAATTGCTGCAATAAGCCAAAGTAACTCTTCGGCTCGGGCCTATCCGGCCGGACATGGGTCACTATATCCTTCATAGCAAGCCCGGACAACCTATTTAGCTCAGCCCACTCGGCCAAACGACCGGTCAGCGGAAGTGAATGCTCCGGACTATGGAATTGAGACCAATACAGCTCTTCCGTCTTGTGATCCTTCTGGCTTCGAAAATGCACAACGACATCCGCCGCACTCGCTGCTAAGTCCATATAAGGGTCCTCCGGACCCCACAGTTGGCCCAGCTGAGCATACTTTGGATCCGTGAACCTTCGGCACAGCAGAAAAGGCTTGCCAGCTACAATTTCTCCGGCCTGGCGCAACTCTTCCTTTATAGCCCGCATTGCAGAGTGGGCATCCTTGACTTCGGCGGTGGCCTTCTCTAGGTCTTCTTGCCCCGCTAGGCGCTCCTTCCCAAGAGCCTCATTGCGGTCGGTAGCATCTTTTAACTTCACGGCCATTTCGGCCATCTCTTCCCCGCTCCGGTAGTGTGCGGCCCTTTCTGCCGCTAACTCCTCGGCCGCCCTCGAGGCCGCCGCATTACTCCTTCTGGCCTACTCCTTGGCTTGAGCAAGTTCGGCCCGAAGGCTCTCCACAGCAGCGGCACTATCTGCATTTCACGCACATGTTGTAAGGAGCTGGCTTTGGCCCCCTTACCAAGTGACCGCACGAAAACACTTACCTTGCGACTCATCAAGTCGCCTGTTGACTAGCGTGATGTCCGCATCCGTAACAACGAGTTGCCGCTTTAGTTCAGCAACTCCATCAGTCCGGCTGGCCCCCGGACGACCCGCCACCTGCATCGGCACGGCGTAAATTTAAACCTGTGATTTTGATCCTCGGCACGCTGTCGATTTCGACAACCTACCGAGTCTCAGGGGCTACTATCTATACAGGGCGCATTCTATATGCTAAACTATTAAAAGATGTGTCATTTTTACGCACCTCAAACCCCGCCAGCAAACTCCTGACGGCATTATGCAACCGGCCTTCGGCGGACGAAATCCTTTCAATCACCATGCTCATCAATGCGTGGTGATCTTCTGAGATAGACGCCTTCTCAAGCAGATCCTTCAGTCGTACACCAGTTGGCGCCGAACTATCCGGCTCTGCCAAACCAGGGGGCTCCCTCCATGACGACACTTCAGGCTCGTCCGCCCTATCCGATGGTGCCCCGGACGGAGGCATCTCGCTCTCCATCATCTCCGGACGAAGGTCCCCTGAAGACGAGCTCATTTGCGAAGGACGGAGATCCGAACTACAAGGTAAAAACTTTAGTTATCCTCAGAAGCACAAATAGGGATGTCCCTTATTATAAAACTCCTTTCTTTCTACTTACGGCTCGTTGGAGGGCTGACTCTTTAAGGGAGATTGCGCGGCCGGGGCCTCCCCGGACGCAGGACCCTCTGGCGAACATTTCTTCCCCCGTTTAGGGGCTTTTGCCCCCGGGTCCTCGGAGGCAGTCCTCTTCTCCCCTTGGAGGGAGGGATTCTCGATCCCCCCTCTTTCAAGAGCCTCCTTAGGCGAGGCAGTAGCTTTCCTGCTTTCCCCTTTGCCTTCCTCTAGAGGCGCAACCTCAAGCATCCGAACCAGCACGGAATCCGACGTGGTCTCGGGGAGGGGGGCCGGACACCGTATCAATTTTGCTGCCGCTATCCACTCCTGTTTAGAACGAAGTTGGTCATAAGGCGAATTATCGAAAGGCAAACAAACGGCATGTCCGGACTTGGAACTACTTACTTGAGTATCCGGGCGATTGCAGCTTAGGCCAGCATCCTCAGTCAATTCCGGATGCGCCTCTTGCGATCCGAAGAATAATTTGTACATCTCCAGGGGTGTCATACCCATGAAGTGTTGAAGAATCCGTGGGCCTTCCGGATTGAACTCCCACAGCCGGAGAGGGCGGCATTTGCAGGGCGGGATACGCCTAATCAGCATAACCTGCATTACCACCACCATATCGACCTCCCTCATTTGGAGATCTCGAATCCGGCCCTGCAGTTGGGGCACGTCCTTTGACGGCCCCCAGTTGAGCCCTTGGTTGACCCACGACATCAACCGTCGTGGAGGTCCCGGGCGGAATGAGGGCAGCGGCTTTTGTCTGCGGCCCCTCGGAACGGTGATATAGAACCACTCTTGCTGCCACGGGACGAGCTCCTCTTGGAAGGAGCCAGCGGGCCACGGGGCATCGGCCCTCCTACTTATGGCCGCCCCACCGTGCTCCGCTTGACGCCCCCCGATCATCTTCGGCGCCACATTGAAGGTCTTCAGCCACAGGCCGAAGTGAGGGGCGACGCGGAGGAAGGCTTCGCAGACAACAATAAATGCGGAAATATGAGGATGGACTCCGGAGCCAAATCGTGGAATTCCAACCCATAGTAAAACATGAGCCCTCTCACAAAATGATCCATCGGGAAGCCTAAACCCCAACGGAGGTGGGATACAAAGGTGACATACTTGCCGGGCTCGGGGGTGGGGATGGCCCGCCCTTCGGCAGGCAACCTGTGCGAAATCTCATAAGCCAGGTACTTGGCCTCCCGCAGCTTTAGCACGTCCTCCTCCGTGATGGAGGAGGGCATCCACCGGCCCTGGAGGTCGGAACCGGACATCGTTGAAGGTCTGAAGCGCTCGAATATGGAGCTCTAGGTGCTGGAACTTGGAGCGGGGAGAGGATTCGATGGAGGATTGAAGAAAAGAAACGAGCCTTGGTCCCGTTATAAAGAGGAAGAATACCAAGAGCCGTCTCCGTGACCGTTTGGGACTCACCTTCGATAGAGGGGGCGTGGCAACGGGCGCGGTTGGGTTACCCACGTCCGTATTGATGAGAATCCCGGATTAAGGGGAAACACGATCTCTGCTTCGATGAGACGTGCCAAGGAAACCGCTTCGCTAAATGCGCTGAGGTGGTAGAGTAAAAAACGATTCAAGTAATGGCTTGGTAGTGGCGTGACGTCATGCCACAAAAAACGTCAGCAGATCGAACTTGTGTATATATTATTCTCTCTACGATGAAATGTGGAATTTATTTTGCAGAGCCGGACACTATCCTGGTGTTCACAATCTTCTATCATTCGGAGGAGGAACCCGCCTTGCAATGCCAAGCAATATATGCGCCGGACTTATGGTCATTGAAGCCTGGTTCAGGGGCTACTGAGGGAGTCCTGGATTAGGGGGTGTCCGGATAGCCGGACTACCATCATCAGCCAAACTATCATCGGCCGGACTATCATCATTGACCGGACTCCAAGACTATGAAGATACAAGATTGAAGACTTCGCCCCGTGTCCGGATGGGACTTTCCTTGGCGTGGAAGGCAAGCTTGGCGATACGGATATGTAGATCTCCTACTATTGTAACCGACTCTATGTAATCCTAGCCCTCTCCGATGTCTATATAAACCGGATGGCTCTAGTCCGTAGGACACAACAACAACAACCCTTACAATCATACCATAGGCTAGCTTCTAGGGTTTAGCCTCCTTGATCTCGTGGTAGATCCACTCTTGTAAACATCCACAATATCAATATCAATCAAGCAGGACGTAGGGTTTTACCTCCATCAAGAGGGCCCAAACCTGGGTAAAACATCGTGTCCCTTGTCTCCTGTTACCATCCTCCTAGACGCACAGTTCGGGACCCCCTACCCGAGATCCGCCGGTTTTGACACCGACAACATGGCTTGCATAGTTAGTCCAGATCTATAGAATGTGAGTAAGGAGTCTGGAAACGTAAATTCTGCACAGACAACCTGTTACATACAATTGGATGCTGCGTGTCACCAGTGCATGGGTCAATTGTAATCGTTTGTGTCCAAACCTCTAGGGTTTATTTAACCGCATTGTAACAAACTAACAAAAACATTAGGTGTTCTCTTAGGAAATTTCATCTAGTTACTCAAGAGTTACTGAGTAATTGCACAAAGAAAATAACTCTCGAGGTTTCATAGTTCTCAGAATGATAGTTGCTCATATTGCAAATAAAGTTCTGACAATCTACATCTGTTGATTTCGGCATCACTCGAAGAACAAGAAATGCTTCGTCTGCAATAAACCGACGCTTGGCATCTTCAATGCAGCGCTTGAGATCCGAAAGAAGATTGCCCAGGACAAGAAGCAACAGGATCTTTGATGACTGTTGCACAATGTAGCTTGTATCATGGAGGATTACTTCTCTTCTATAATTGTATTGTTTGAAAATAAGGGGGAAATATCCAGGAATCAGTTTTGTTACTTTAGCTCTGTGCTAGCTCCTACTCACCATTAGCCACCAAAATCTGAGCTTCTTGTCGCATTGCAAAAGCCTGTGTCATCATGTCGAACTGGTTTTGAATGGATGTGAAGTGTCATTCACATTTACCGCAACTTACAAAATGGATCTTTGCGGAGGTATTATTTGTCTTGACGGACCTTGATTTGCACTACACTTGCACTTGGCAGCGCCATATGTCTGCCTTTGACTGCACTGTCCCAGGTCATCAGTGTGGCACATACTCTCTCCGTCTGGAATTACTGTAGTGACCAGACCTCAAATAGTCGGATCTTTGTGCATCAGTGTCATCCCTGGATCGGTAATGCTGACACACACAATACTCGAGGATTTATAGCAGAGTAGCAATCACGCACTTATTACATCGAATGTCTCAAAAGAGAACTTAATACAATAATATGGCTTAAGGCCATCTAAATACGATAACAGCGGAAGGCTTGGAAGATAAAGTGAGTCCATCAACTCCAATGGCATAGCTGAGTGAAAGACAACGACGTATGGCACCTTACTCGTCATCTGAAAAGTCTGCAACATGAAATGTTGCAGCCCGAAACGGGTCAGCACATGGAATATGCTGGCAATATAACACATAGAGTAATGAACAGAATAAATGCTATCACTACATGCAATATGGCTGGTGGAAAGCTCTATGGTTACAGTTTTGCATAAAGCTATTTTTTCCCTACAACAATGGAATACATTTTATTTAACTATCATGGTGGTTGTTAAACATTGAGAAGGTTCCTCCAACTCAATCCCAATTAAACATCATCATTAAACCCAATCAAATTATTTACTTTAGAGTGATGAGATCAACATGATAATCCAAGAACCAGATACTCAAGATGTCCATAACCGGGGACACGGCTAACCATGATTAGTTTGTACACTCCATAGAGGTTTGCACACTTTTCCCCACAAGACTCGATCTCCTTCATTGTATTTCTCGCACTACATGGTGTTTGAGAAACGGATGACCGAGACACAGTCTTTCAGAAGCATTAACTCTTTACTCTGGGTAGACAGTACCAACCTACATCCCCTACATCTGCTAGTCTACCACTGAAAGAGGTCACACAACATACTCAACTATGCTAGAGCCCGTAATAGCTTGTGGCTGCACACAGAAGTTTCTAGCATGAATAATCTTATGATCCCTTTGAGCCTAGGTGGCGGACCTTAGGATGATCACACGGAACCCCGGGATATCCTAGGACAACACTGGATTCTCCATGTGCCCTCAAGCAATCCACCCATATGTGATTTTAAGTAGCCACCTTAAGTTAACCATTAACTAACATCACCCACATCTGTCATGGAAATACACTCACCTAATCCACGTCTACAAGCACAGCATTGCAATATAAGCATAACGTAGAAGTAACTCCCAAAGTTTTGATAATAAACAGGCAATAGGTTCTACCTCACCATCTACTTCCCAAACCCACATGTTATTCAGATCCTAACCATGCAATGTTTGAGGAGTGAATCTAATGCACAAAAACTGGGTAATAAAGGGATATGATCAAAATGTTACTTGCCTTGCTGATGATACGCAAAACCTAGAGACTCGTAGTAGCACGCTTCGCATTCCGGAAATTCTATCGCAAACAAAAAATAGCATACATAAGCACTCAACTAAATGCATGGGTAAAACTCAAATAAGAAGATCTAACCATAAAGTTCAAGTGAAGAACTCCGATTTGCAAAAAGAATCAACTCAAACGGAGCAACGAAACTCAAACTACGAAAGAAACAAGATCCAGTTACTAATCTAGACTAAAGTCAAATTTTACAGTACCAAAATCTTGTTCAAGTTGGTTAAACAGAAAGAGGGCTTCAAGACGAAGAACTAGGCGCTTGAATCGCCTGATTCCGATAAACGAGCAAAAATAAAAACTAAAACTAAGATCAGGGCAGAAATCGCAATCGAAAATAATCGCGGAAAAACCCTGGAAAAAGAAAAGCTGACGAACAGGCTAACGAATGAACGTTCGCTGTCTGCGGCTATCTAGTGAACATCGTTCGTTAAAACGAACATACAGATGAACATCCACTAAATAACTAAACCAAAAAAACCAAACCGAACTATTCTAGAAAAACAGATCAAGGGTTTTAAAATAAAACCGATCGTTTTTTACCTAAACCGAAAAAACGGCGGATCCGGATCGGATTGGCGGCAGCTCCAGCGACGAGACGGTGTGCTCCGGCGTGGCGAGGCGCTGCGGGGCGGCGGCAGGTGCGGCGCGGGGCGTGCGGCGGCGATGGCGCAGGCGGTGGGTGCGGCACGGGGCGGCGCAGGCGGCATGCAGCAGCGGCGGCGGCTGCGCGTGCTGCTGCTACTGCGGGTGGCGGGGCGATGTGGGGGTCGAGGCGGCAGCGGCGGCGGTATATAAAGGCGAGGGGGGTGCTCGGCTTGGGCGAGGGGGCACTGAGGCAGCGGCGGCGGCCCGGACTCCATCGGAGTTCGACTCGGTCACGGCGGCGAGCGCGGGGAGGCGGTGCGTTGCCGGGCCGGCTTGGCTTCGGCCCAGTTCAGTCCGAGGGGAGATTTTTTTAAACCGATTCCGCCGAAAAAAATCCTAAATAAATAAAAACCTAAAAATGGCAAAACAAATTTTCACCGTCTAAACAAAATATTTAGAACAGAGTGAACATTTTCTTAGCCTAAAATGCAATTTTTTAAAATATGCAAATTTTTCTAATGCAAATAAAATTGCAATAAAACTCCAAAAATCACTAAAATTGACTTTAACATTTTTCCTTCGATATTTATTTTATTTTGAAGAAGTCATATTATCGTGTCTCATTTATTTTTTTGATATTGGAAATATGTTAGGAGAGAAAAATAATTAAAACCAAATGATCCTCTTTTCAAAATTTGAGAAAACTCAAATATGAAAATAACGATATCCCCAACTCTCTCTGTGGGTTCTTGAGTTGCTTAGAATTTCTAGGATCAACCAAAAATGCAATAAAATATGATATGCAATGATGATCTAATATATAACATTCCAAATTGAAAATTTGGGATGTTACAAACCTACCCCCTTAAGATGATTCTCGCCCTCGAGATTTGGGTTGTCTAGAAAATAGGTGTGGGTGGTCCTTCCGTAGGTCTTCCTCTCGTTCCCAGGTTGCTTCCTCGTCGGTATGGTGGCTCCACTGAACTTTGAAAAACTTGATAACCTTGTTGCATGTGACTCGGCTGGTAAACTCGAGAATCTTCACATGTTTCTCCTCGTAGGTCAAATCGCTATCCAGCTAAATTGCTTCTAGTGGCACTGTGTCTCTCAGAGGAATATCGGCCATCTCCATGTGGCACTTTGTAGGACCTTGAGAAGAGGTGTCTAGAGGGGGGGGGGGTGATTAGACACTAAGTACCAAAGTTGCAGTTTTTAGCCCTTTTAAATTTGAGTGGAGTTTAGGCACAAGTTCAACATTCACAACACATAGCAAGCAAGCATGCAAAGAGTATATGAGCAGCGGATAGTAAAGCATGCAACTTGCAAGAATGTAAAGGGATGGGTTTTGGAGGATTCAAACGCAATTGGAGACACGGATGTTTTTGGCGTGGTTCCGATAGGTGGTGCTATCGTAGATCCACGTTGATGGAGACTTCAACCCACGAAGGGTAACGGTTGCGCGAGTCCACGGAGGGCTCCACCCAAGAAGGGTCCATGAAGAAGCAACCTTGTCTATCCCACCATGGCCGTCGCCCATGAAGGACTTGCCTCACAAGCGGTAGATCTTCACGAAGTAGGCGATCTCCTTGCCCTTACAAACTCCTTGGTTCAACTCCACAATCTTGTCGGAGGCTCCCAAGTGACACCTAGACAATCTAGGAGACACCACTCTCCAAGAAGTAACAAATGCTGCGTTGATGATGAACTCCTTGCTCTTGTGCTTCAAATGATAGTCTCCCCAACACTCAACTCTCTCTCATAGGATTTGGATCTGGTGGAAAGAGGATTTGAGTGGAAAGCAACTTGGGGAAGGCTAGAGATCAAAATTCATATGGTAGGAATGGAATATCTTGGCCTCAACACATGAGTAGGTAGTTCTCTCTCAGAAATAGGATGCTGGAAGTGTAGGTTTAGTTTGATGGCTCTCTCCACGAATGAAGAGGAGGTGGAGGGGTATATATAGCCTCCACACAAAATCTAACCATTACACACAACTTGCCAAACTCGATGGGACCGAATTGAGAAACTCGGTCAGACCGATTTAGCAAATAATGTGACTGTTAGGGTTTTCGGTGGGACCGAAATGCAACTCCGTAGGACCGATTTGATTAGGGTTAGGGCATAACGTAATCTCGATGAGACCGATTTTTGTAATAAGCTAACCAGAGAGTTGGTCAGGCAAACTCGGTGGGACCGATTATCAAACTCGGTGGGACCGATTTTGGTAATGAGTCAACCAGAAAGCTTGCATTGTAATCTCGGTAGTACCGATTGCTCAAACTCGGTGAGACCGATTTTGATAATGGACATACACAGAGAGATTACAATCCCATCTCGGTGAGACTGAGATCCCTATCGGTGAGACCGATTTGCCCAGGGTTTGTGGCAGTGGCTAAGACATCCAAACTCAGTGACACCGGATAGAAAGAATTAGTGGGGCCGAGTTTGACTTTAGGTTTAGGACAAATGTGTGGAAGTGGGAAAGCAGTTGAGGGTATTTGGAGCATATCACTAAGCACTTGAAGCAAGAGGCTCATTAAGCAACACCTCATCCCTCCTAGATAGTATTGGCTTTTCCTATAGACTCAATGTGATCTTGGATCACTAAAATGTAAAATGAAGAGTCTTGAGCTTGAAGCTTGAGCCAATCCTTTGTCCTTAGCATCTTGAAGGAGTTCCCACATCCTTTAGTCCATGCCACTCCATTGTTGAACTTATCTGAAATATACTAGATAAAAGTGTTAGTCCAACAAGAGATATGTTGGCATTAATTACCACAACCACCTAGGGAGCACTTGTGCTTTCAATCTCCCCCTTTTTGGTAATTGATGACAACATACATCAAAGCTTTAGATAAAGATATGAAGAATAGCACGTAAAGCTTTGGAAAGACATGTAACAAGCATAGGCTCCCCCTACATGTATGCAGTCATGTGAATATGGAATAGAGAAGCATGTGAGAGTATAACCATGATAGAGCAGGCAATGTGTTACATGTATCTTGGCCATATGCATCAGAGCAAAAAAAAATATTAAAGGAAATACCTTCATGCCCATGAGTCCTTCTTGCAAACAGTATGTACATCAGCAAGAATTCCTCATACACATGATTGTGATGCATATACTTACCTTGTAGTCTTGAGTTGGCTTAGGATGAAATGAACCTGCGTAAACAAGGTTAGATAACACAGATACATCTACTAGCCAGAGCAAACTAAAGAAACCACAAGAATACCAAGACTGGGATGACATGTAGAGAGTGAGTACTAAGTACCACAGTTGATTAGACATGTCCCCAAAAGTAAAGATATGCAATGAATTTAAATGATTTCTTTCCCTTAGATGTCTTGCTCCCCCTGAATCTAGCATGGGATACTGGGAGAAGATAGGGAATAGAAAATTAGAGCTAAAAGATATAAATGAACAGAGCTAATGCAAACTAATGCAAGTAGGCACATATGAACATGTCTTTCCCCTCAAGAAGACATGTGGCATCTCTCCTCTTGAACACCAAGCATCTGGGATCCTTGAGAAATACTTTCTACTAGTATTCTCTCCCCCTGGAGATCTCTCTGTCTCTCCTTGAAGGATCTCTCTCCCCCTATGAGATGTGATCTCTCTCTCTAAATGATAAGCTTTGATGTGATCTCTCTCTCCCCCTTTGAAATCAATTTCCAAGAAGGGCTTGATAAAGATGTAATCTCTGTCTCTCCCTCTGGAATTTGTCGTGAATGGGTTTGATCCTTGAGTCACAACATAAAGCAATGATTAAAAATGTGATGCTTGTAGAGGACAAGATTCATTGAGTGGAGCTGCATAAGAAGAAACACAGAATAAGTGGCAAACAGTTTTTCCTGTTGTGAAATCGGTGGCACCGAGTGGTAGGCTTCGGTGGTACCAAAAAATTTCGGTTGGACCGAAAGTAACAAATCGGTGTAACCGAGTTCATCGCAGAGAAAAACACTTGTCACCTCAACTCACTAGACTAATAAGATCTCACAAAGATTTGCAAGGAATTAACTGAATGATATGCAATGAATTGGATGCAGAAAATGTAGAGCAAAAAGAAAGAAATCTAGATGAAGTTTTTTTTGAAAGGGGAAACAAATATGCATGAGACAAATGCAAAAACACAGAAGAAAAACACAAGGGAACTTCATCTAGAGATGGTCGGCGACAAAGTCACCTATGTTAGAGTATATTGACTTAGGAGTCAAGTGAGATCACTTGATCATAGGTCATACTCATTGTTTAAGCTCAAAATGGGGTTACCATTTTTCGTTTAAGCATCTTGATGTATTCAGATCTTGTCGAGTTGCTTTAACTCATGACTTGGAGTAAAGCTTCTCTAAGATGGAATAACATACCTTGGTTGGTGGTGATGATCATGTAGTTAAACTTGTGTGGGTCGCTCAAGGTTGATGTAGCTCATCAAGAGTTGGGAGCACCACTTGGAATTTGAGTCCGTCTACCTACATTGGTTAGTTCTTGCAAGGAAGAGCACTTGTGTATCCAAAATTGACAATCATGAAGCTCAACATAGAATTTGTCAAAGGATATGTTCGATTGGTTTCGTGCTTCCTTGTCTTCAACCACCTTTGTGTAGAGACTTGGTGATGTAGAGGTTGCTCAAGATATGAGTAGGTTACAATCTCATGGAATTTGATTCAACCAAGTACCTACATGGGTTAGATAACATGCAAGATACAAATATATCCAAGACGTAAGATTTTCATCATAAGAGAAATATCAAGGATTAGTCATAAGCTCATGTCTTGCATGTATCCAATGGAGTTTCTACTCCAAGTTTGAAGCATCGATGATATTCAATTCTCCTCTCAACCTGCAAAACACTTTCTCATCAAGAGGTTTAGTGAATATATCCGCTAATTGATTTTTGGTGCGAACATGCTTAAGATCAATGTCACCCTTAGCAACATGATCTCGAATGAAATGATGACGAACTTCAATATGCTTAGTTCGAGAATGTTGCACGGGATTATGACCAATTTTGATAGCACTTTCATTGTCACAAAGCAATGGAACATGTTTCACATATGTCCCATAATCTTTAAGAGTTTGGGTCATCCAAAGTAATTGAGCACAACATGAACCAACGGCAATGTACTTCGCTTCGGCGGTGGATAAGGATACCGAGTTTTGTTTCTTGGAGGACCAAGACACAAGAGATCTACCAAGAAATTGACAAGTACCCGAAGTGGACTTTCTATCAAACTTGTCTCCGGCATAGTCTGAGTCAGAGTAGCCAACAAGATCGAAAGATGCCCTCTTAGGATACCAAATGCCAAAATTTGGTGTATGAATTAAGTATCTCACTATCCTTTTCACAGCCTTAAGATGACATTCTTTAGGAGCAGCTTGATATCGTGCACACATGCACACACTTAGCATAATATCGGGACGTGAAGCACATAGATATAACAATGAACCAATCATAGAGCGATAAACCTTTTGATCGACCGGTTCACCATCTTTGGTCAAATCAAGATGTCCACTAGTAGGCATGGGTTTAGTCATACCTTTGCATTCTTGCATATTGAACTTCTTGAATAAGTCCTTGGTGTACTTCGTTTGAGAGACAAAAGTACCTTCCTTAGTTTGCTTGATTTGCAACCCAAGAAAGAATTTGAGTTCACTCATCATAGACATCTCAAACTTCTCCGACATTAGCTTCCCAAACTTTTCACTAAAATGAGGGTTAGTTGAACCAAATATAATATCATCAACATAGATTTGGCACACAAATAGTTCACCATTAACCCTTTTAGTAAAAAGAGTAGAATCAATTTTCCCAATTTCACAGCCTTTTTCAATAAGGAACTTGGTAAGCATTTTTACCATGCTCTAGGAGCTTGTTTAAGACCATAAATAGCTTTGTGAAGTTTGTAAACATGATTGGGTTTCTTAGGATTGACAAAGCCGGGAGGTTGTTTAACATAAACTTCCTCCTCTATTTCACCATTTAGAAAAGCACTTTTAATGTCCATTTGGTACAAGGTGATATCATGGTGATTAGCATAGGCAAGTAAGATGTGAATGGACTCAAGTCTAGCAACAGGGGTGTAAGTCTCACCATAGTCCATACCTTCGACTTGTGTGTAGCCTTGGGCGACGAGACGTGCTTTGTTGCGAACAACTTGTCCATCTTCATATTGCTTGTTGCGAAACACCCATTTGGTACCGATGATGTTGTGGTTGTTGTCGGGTTTCTTTACCAATGTCCAAACTTGGTTTCTCTCAAAATTGTGTAGCTCTTCATGCATAGCATTTATCCAATCCGGATCTTCCAATGCTTCTTCAACCTTCATAGGTTCAATGCTAGAGATGAAAGAATAGTTTTCACAAAAGTTAGCTAGACAAGTTTTAGAGCGAGTGATTCTCCCGGTTTGAATATCATTGTAGATTTGCTCGACAGGATGGTCTTTAGCAATTCTTGCTCGAACTCGTGAAAGCTTTTTCTTGGATCTTCGTTGAACATCTTCTTCATCTTGTTCTTCTTCTTGACCTTCTTCATTGTTGGCGTTGTCGTTCTCTTGTCGTGGTGGAGAAGGAGGTTGTTGACGTTCATCTTGATGCACTTCCTCGTTTCCTTCATCTTGGTGTGTCCCACTTGTGGATGCTTCCGTATCAACTCTTGGTTCACCTTGTCGTGAAGTAGAAGCTTCCACTTGGACAGACGAGGTACTCTCCTTCACCTCCGTTGGATGGACCTTGCCAATAGACAAGTCTTGAATTGCTTCCGAAGGATCTTTGTCTCCTACATCAATTGGCAATTGCTCTACTTGCGAGCCGTTAGATTCATCAAACTTCACATCTACCGTCTCTTCAACCTTTCGGGTGAAATTGTTGTAGACACGGTATGTGTGAGAGTTTGAGCCATAACCTAGTAGGAAAACTTCATGAGACTTAGGAGCAAATTTAGAACGACGATGCTTATCAAGAATGTAGCACTTTGAACCGAATACTCGAAAGTATCCAACTTGGGGTTTGTTACCGGTGAGGAGCTCGTATGCCGTCTTGCCGAGTAGCTTGTGAAGATACAAGCGATTTGTTGCATGACAAGCTGTCTCAACCGCTTCTCCCCAAAAGTGCTTCGGCGTCTTGTACTCATCAAGCATCATTCTCGCCATTTCGATGAGCGTCCGGTTCTTCCTCTCAACAACTCCATTTTGTTGAGGTGTGTACGTAGCCGAGAACTCGTGTGAGATCCCTTCTTCGTCAAGAAAGGTGTCCACATTTGCATTCTTGAACTCCGTTCCGTTGTCGCTGCGAACCTTCTTGATCTTCACTTCAAATTGATTTTGGGCCTTCCTAGCGAAGTTCTTGAAGATCTTTTGGACCTGCGATTTATCATCGAGAAAGAACACCCACGTAAATCTGGAAAAATCATCGACTATAACTAGACCAAAAGAATTTCCACCGAGACTCCTGTAAGAGTTGGGACCAAAGAGATCCATGTGAAGTAGCTTGAGTGGCCTCTTTGTGGTCATGATGTTCTTCACGGGATGCCTTCCTCCAACCTGTTTACCTGCTTGACAAGCACTGCAAAGTCTATCCTTATCAAATATGACATCGTTAACTCCAAGGATATGATTTCCTTTAATAAGCTTGTCAAGGTTTTTCATGCCAACGTGACCTAGTCGTCTATGCCATAACCAACCTTTTGAGGATTTAGCAATGAAGCAAGTTTTAGGTTGAGCCTTTTTAGTGAAATCAACAATGTATAGATCACCTCTACGTATGCTGGTAAAGACCATTTTATGATTGTCTCGACGAAACAATTGGCAATCAATTTCAGTAAATAAGACATTGAAACCAAAGTCAGCAAGTCTAGATACTGAAAGTAAGTTGTATCCAAGAGATTCAATGAGCATGACATTTTGTATGGAGCTATCATGTGAGATGGCCACCTTACCGAGGCCAACCACCTTACCCTTTGAGTTGTCACCGAAAGTGACATACTTTCGAGGACTATCATTATCAGCAAGCTCACGAAACATGTCTTTATCTCCGGTCATGTGATCGGTACATCCACTGTCAAGGACCCATTCCATTCCTCCTGACATATATCCCCGAAGATTTGCCATAAGACCAAAATGTCTCATTGCATCATCAAGATCGAAGTCACTATCATCATCCTCATCATAGTATCCATGTTCAACATCGTCATGTGGTGGATCAAATCCTAGAGAGGGTGATTCGTTAGAGTGATTTTGACAATGATCTTGTCTATGAATTTTTATAGCTTCGGAAATAATATCACTAATAATACCAACATTTCCTTTGGCACGCATAAGGTTTGTAAGCTCAAATAGATGATCACCAAACATAGGATCACTAGTATTCATTTTACTCAAAGCAATAGACTTATGGACAATTTCATCAAGATTTTTCAAAGAATAATCAGGAAATCTTTCCTCAAGAAATTTCCATATAGTGTAGGCACACTCAAGAGTAGGCAGTTTTATAATCAAGTTTCTAGGCAAGCCTCTAGTGATAAGATTAACAGTTCTAACATTCCTAATCATGTCCATAGACTCATCAAGGGTAGGATGCATAGGATCAACACAAGGTGCATAAGGACTAGCAATGTACTTGTTCAAATGATATTGATTGAAAATTACAAGCATCTCATTTTTCCACTCATGAAAATACTCTCCATCAAGAATAGGCACTCTATGTCTAAGACTCCCCAAAGTAGACTCATCCATCTTCCTCCAATGGTGATTAAACCAAAGCAATGGAGACCTTTGCTCTGATACCACTTGTAGGACCTTGAGAAGAGGTGTCTAGAGGGGGGTGATTAGACACTCAGTACCAAAGTTGCAGTTTTTAGCCCTTTTAAATTTGAGTGGAGTTTAGGCACAAGTTTAACATTCACAACACATAGCAAGCAAGCATGCAAAGAGTATATGAGCAGCGGAAAGTAAAGCATGCAACTTGCAAGAATGTAAAGGGAAGGGTTTTGGAGGATTCAAACGCAATTGGAGACACATATGTTTTTGGCATGGTTCCGATAGGTGGTGCTATCGTACGTCCACGTTGATGGAGACTTCAACCCACGAAGGGTAATGGTTGCGCGAGTCCACGGAGGGCTCCACCCAAGAAGGGTCCACGAAGAAGCAACCTTGTCTATCCCACCATGGCCGTCGCCCACGAAGGACTTTCCTCACTAGCGGTAGATCTTCACGAAGTAGGCGATCTCCTTGCCCTTACAAACTCCTTGGTTCAACTCCACAATCTTGTCGGAGGCTCCCAAGTGACACCTAGCCAATCTAGGAGACACCACTCTCCAAGAAGTAACAAATGGTGCGTTGATGATGAACTCCTTGCTCTTGTGCTTCAAATAATAGTCTCTCCAACACTCAACTCTCTCTCATAGGATTTGGATCTGGTGGAAAGAGGATTTGAGTGGAAAGCAACTTGGGGAAGGCTAGAGATCAAGACTCATATGGTAGGAATGGAATATCTTGGCCTCAACACATGAGTAGGTAGTTCTCTCTCAAAAATAGGATGTTGGAAGTGTAGGTTTAGTTTGATGGCTCTCTCCATGAATGAAGAGGAGGTGGAGGGGTATATATAACCTCCACACAAAATCTAACCGTTACACACAACTTGCCAAACTCGGTGGGACCGAATTGAGAAACTCGGTCAGACCGATTTAGCAAATAATGTGACCGTTAGGGTTTTCGGTGGGACCGAAATGCAACTCGGTAGGACCGATTTGATTAGGGTTAGGGCATAATGTAATCTTGGTGAGACCGATTACACAAACTCGGTGAGACCGATTTTGGTAATAAGCTAACCAAAGAGTTGGTCAGGCAAACTCGGTTGGACCGATTATCAAACTCGGTGGGACTGATTTTGGTAATGAGTCAACCAGAAAGTTTGCATTGTAATCTCGGTAGTACCGATTGCTCAAACTCGGTGAGACCGATTTTGATAATGGACATACACAGAGAGATTACAATCCCATCTCAGTGAGACCGAGATCCCTATCGGTGAGACCAATTTGCCTAGGGTTTGTGGCAGTGGCTAAGACATCCAAACTCGGTGGCACCAGATAGAAAGAATTAGTGGGGCCGAGTTTGACTTTAGGTTTAGGACAAATGTGTGGAAGTGGGAAAGCAATTGAGGGTATTTGGAGCATATCACTAAGCACTTGAAGCAAGAGGCTCATTAAGCAACACCTCATCCCTCCTTGATAGTATTGGCTTTTCCTATAGACTCAATGTGATCTTGGATCACTAAAATGTAAAATGAAGAGTCTTGAGCTTGAAGCTTGAGCCAATCCTTTGTCCTTAGCATCTTGAAGGAGTTCCCACATCCTTTAGTCCATGCCACTCCATTGTTGAACTTATCTGAAATATACTAGATAAAAGTGTTAGTCCAACAAGAGATATGTTGACATTAATTACCAAAACCACCTAGGGAGCACTTGTGCTTTCACACTTCTTCAACTGGGAAACGTGGAACACATCGTGAACTCCTCACAATCACTCGGGCAACTCCAACTTGTAAGCAACTTCTCCCATACGCTCCAAAACTTTGTAAGGTCCCACAAAATGTGGTGCTAACTTTCCCTTAACACCAAAACGCTTAACTCCTTGAAGTGGGGACACACGAAGATATACTCTGTCTCCAACTTCTTAAACCGTCTCCTTGCGTTTGGAATCTGCATAACTCTTTTGCCTGGACTGGGCTACTTTGAGTCTATCCCAAATAAGTTTAACCTTCTCTTCCGACTCCTTAATCAAATCCGGTCCAAACAACTGATGATCTCCTACTTCATCCCACAACAATGGTGTCCTGCACCTCCTTCCGTACAAGGCTTCGAAAGGGGCCATCTTCAAACTTGCTTGATAGCTGTTGTTGTAAGAGAATTCTGCATACGACAAATTTTCGTCCCAACTAGATCCATAATCTAGCGCAACATGTCCTCCAGATTCTGATTGACTCTCTCGGTCTGTCCATCTGTTTGTGGATGAAAGGCCGTACTGAACTCTAGCCTGGTACCCAAAGTTTCATGCAACTGATTCCAGAACTTTGAGGTAAATTGGGTTCCTCTATCTGATACAATGGTCCTCGGAACTCCATGCAGACATATGATCCTGGTCATATATATATCTTCGCCAACTTCGCACTTTTATAGGTGGTCTTCACTTGGATGAAATGAGCTACTTTCGTCAAGCGATCGACTACAACCCATATCGAGTCATAGACTGAACGAGTCCTGGGAAATCCAGTGATAAAATCCATGCCTGGCTTATCCCTCTTCCATTCGGGTATCGGCAATGGGTGTAGCAATCATGTTGGCTTCTGATGCTCTGCCTTCACCCTTTGACAAACATCACAAACTACTACATACTCCGCAATATCCTTCTTCATTCTGGTCCACCAGAAATGGTCCTTCAAATCCATATACATCTTGGTTATTCCTGGGTGAATCGAATACGGTGAATCATGGGCCTCTTGCAAAATCAACTTCCTGATCTCGGGGTCATTAGGCATGTATATGCGATCTTCAAACAATAAAGTATCTTGCTCATCCTCACGAAATCCTTTGGCCTTTACTTTGCTCATCCTTTCCTTTATTTTAGCAATCTCCTTGTAAGACTTCTGAGCTTCCCTTATTTTATCTATCAAGGTAGATTGAATTTCCAATGTTGGTACACAACCTCTCGAAACTATTTCCAAACATAGCTCATGAAGATCTTCTGCTAACTCCTTGGGCAATTCTCCGGTTATGAGCGTATTGACATGACTCTTGCGACTCAACGCATCGGCTACTATGTTAGCCTTTTCGGGATGATAGTGTAACTTCATATCATAATCCTTGATGAGCTCCAACCATCTCCTCTGCCTGAGATTCAACTCCTTCTGCGTGAAGATATACTTCAAACTCTTGTGATCCGTGTACACCTCACAGTGATTTCCGATGAGAAAGTGTCTCCACATCTTCAACGCATGCACTACGGCTGCTAACTCCAAATCGTGGGCAGCATAATTCAACTCATGGGGTTTAACCTGTCGTGAGGCATAAGAAACAACTCTTCCCTCCTGCATAAGCACTGCTCCAAGTCCTCGACGTGAAGCATTGCAATACACTTGATAATCCTTGCGTTGATCTAGAAGAAGCAACACTGGGGCTGTAACCAAGCGTTTCGTCAACTCCTGAAAATTGGCTTCACACTCCTCAGTCCATTTAAACTTGGTTTCCTTTTTCAACAGCTCCGTCATGGGTTTTGCAATCTTAGAGAAATTCTCAATGAACCTCTGGTAGTATCCTGCGAGTCCAAGAAAACTCCGGATCTCTCCAACTATCGTGGGTGCTTCCCATTTAGTTACAGTGACAACCTTGGTGGGGTCTATGGCTATTTCTTCTCCGGATATAGCATGTCCAAGAAATCCAACTTCCTGTAGCAAAAACTCACACTTGCTGAACTTGGCATATAACTGATGTTCCCTGAGCTTCTCAAGAACCAAACGCAAATGCTCCTTATGCTCCTCTTCATTCTTCGAGTAGACCAATATATCGTCAATGAACACCACGACGAACTTATCCAAAAACTCCATAAACACCTTGTTCATCATGTTCATGAAATAGACAGGCGCGTTAGTCAGACCAAATGACATAACGGTATACTCATATAGCCCATACCTTATGGTAAAAGCTGTCTTAGGTATATCCTACTCTCGAATTTTCAGCTGGTGATATCCTGATCGCAGATCGATCTTGGAAAATACCTTAGCTCCTTGCAACTGGTCAAACAAATCATTGATCATCGACAGCGGGTATTTATTCTTGATCGCCACTTAATTCAACGCACAGTAATCAACAACCATCCTTAGCGATCCATCCTTCTTCTCCACTAGAAGTACTAGGCATCCCCAAGGTCATGAACTCGGTCGAATAAAACCTTCATCCAATAACTCCTTAATCTGCTTCTTAATCTCCTCCAAATCCTGTGCGGGGATACGATAAGGTCTCTTAGATATTGGCCCTGTGCCTGGCAAAAGCTCAATCAAAAACTCAACATCTCTATCCGGTGGCATGCCTGGCAACTCCTTCGGAAATACATTTGGGTAATCCTTCACCACTGGTACTTCCTCCTATACAACCCCTGATAAGGAATTTACTTGAGTCCTCTTCGGCATATGCCGGGATACATACTTAATCCTTCTTCCTTCTTGGGTGGTGAGCATAATCAACTTACTCGCACAATCAATGTTCCCTCCATACTTTGACAACAAATCCATGCCTAATATTACATCCAGTCCTTGTGACTCCAATACTATTAGGTCTGAGGGGAACATATAGTTATCAATCCTTAATGGTAACCGATCACACCATAGGCTGGCCACATACTCTGCTCCTGGCGAGGTTACTAACATGGGTGACCTAAGGGCTTGAGTTGGCAACGTATACTTATCCACAAATCCCCTTGATATGTATGAATGCGATGCACCAGTATAAAAAAGAACGATTGCAGTAAATGACTTAACCAAAAACTTACCTATTACTGCATCCGGCTGTGCTTCAACCTCCTCCACGCTAACGTGGTTCACCTGTCCCCTGTTGAATGTTTTAGGCTTCTTCCCAGAGCTTCCATTGCCATTTCTGTTCTTTGCTTCAGAACATTCCATGGCGTAATGTACATTCTTCCCGCACTTGAAACAAGTAATGTGACTTAGATCCTTCTTGGCGGGCGTTGATGGGTTGGAACGGTTCTGGCCGTTGCTTCCTTCATTCCCATTCCCATCCTTGGGGCCACTATGGTTGTGCGGAATCCCTCCATTTGAATTACGGCCTCCATGGTTATGGTGAATGTGTCCTCCCGAGTTCAGGGTAAAACGGGGTTTCTGCTGAGCTCCCGAATTGTACTTCCCTTGTCCATACTTCCTCTTGCGGCTGTCTATCTGTTGATGCTTCCCTTCAATCATGAGAGCTCTATCTACCAACTCCTGATAGTTTTTGAAGTTTGCCACCATCAACTGCATGCTCAGCTCATCATTCAGTCCTTCCAGAAACTTCTCCTTAGCGGCATCGGTAGCAACGTCATCAGGGGCATAACGTGCTAACTTACTAAAGTCATCCACATACTAGCCCACTGTGCGTCCTCCTTGGCGCAAGGTGCGAAACTCAGGCTTCTTCATGGCCATAGCTCCTGCTGAAACATGGGCAGTGCGGAAAGCCTGCTGAAACCGATCCCATGTGACAGTGTCGATGGGGTAAGTGGCGGTGAAATTCTCCCACCATGATGCTGCGGGTCCATCAAGCTGGTGTGCGGCAAAACACACTCTCTTTGCATCTGTGCATCCTGCAGTGGTCAGCTCCCTTCCAATGTTGCGGAGCCAATTATTTGCAACAATCGGCTCGGTGCTACTGGAAAACACCGGCTTGAAGCCTTAGGAAACAAGCTAAGTGATCAACAGGTGGTGGCGGTGGTGGGTTGTTGTTGTTGTTGTTGCCTTGGTTCTGATTCTGAACTAAAAGATGCATCAAGGTATTCTGCTGCTGGATCAACTGAGTGAGCTCTGCTGGGAAAGCAAATCCTATTGTCACGTCTCGGAGGCATCTGATGGGTTTAGAAAAGGTGAGAAATCAGAATAGAATGAGGTCTAGAGGGAAAACACTACCCATATGCACATGATACAAACACAATCATATCACTTCAATCAATTCAAACAAGGGCATACAATCGGTCTAACTATCATTACAAAAGTGCTCGGACTATACTATATACATGGGGGAATACTACTACTGATATGGTGGTTGACTAGAAAGTTTGATCGGTGGAAGACTCCATGATGTCCGCTCCAGCTTCATCAACATAGTCATCATCGCTATCGTCGGGGTCGGAGTCGGTGTCGCTGATGATGATGTAGTCCTTCGTTTCATCGACATCTCCTTCTGGCACGGGGTCTCCCATGAACACTCCTAGCTTCCTTGTCAGGTTGTCATTCTTCTCCACGAGTATCGTCATTTCCTCCTCATATCCATCACGTGTAGACTTGAGTTCTTCCTCCAGTTCCGAAATCTTGGTCATTGCCTTCTTCAGATCTATCATGCCTGCGCACATATGGTTCTCCTGGCGACGAATGTGTTGGTTTAACTCCTGGATGAAAGCTGCAATGGACCTATCCCTCCTGGTGCTGATCATCTCCCATTGCTCATCTTGGCGCCCACAAATCTAGTAGATAGTATCCTTGAGATCTTTGTGGTAGACTTCTCCAATGCATCCCATGGTGATGTGGGCTGCCATGCTCTTTCCTAGACTCTAGGTTGGTGCATCAAAGGAAAACTCTATGGGCTCAGTGACTGGCATGAACGTCCTTCCTAGAACTTGAACTTGAATCATCCAACGCTCCTCTTCTGGTAAGTGGCTATGTAGGTCCCGGTGAAGCTTGGTATTCCGATGTTCAATCATCTAGTATCTTCCTTGAAGTGTCATCCAAAAGGTGTATCTTCATCTGGTTGAGTGAATTTGTTCCGTGCATCCGCCATCCTATAGAGTAGAAAAGGGAGAGGAGTCAGAAATGAGTAGAGAAGAGTGTACTATGGTCTTAGCTTAGTTGTCGTGTCCTACAGTCAGCATGTGCTCTGATACCATCTTGTAGCGACCAGACCTCAAATAGTCTGATCTTTATGCATCAGTGTCATCCCTGGATCGGTAATGCTGACACGCACAGTACTCAAGGATTTATAACAAAGTAGCAATCACACACTTATTACTTCGAATGTCTCAAAAGAGAACTTAATACAATAATATGGCTTAAGGCCATCTAAATACGATAATAGCGGAAGGCTTGGATAGTTTGATGACTTATTCGTTAGTCTCTAAGTTCTAGGAAGTGCATTCATAGGGCTCGCAGTCCAGATCTATAGAATGTGAGCAGGGAGTCTGGAAACATAAATTCTGCATAGACAACCTGTTACATACAATTGGATGTTGCGTGTCACCAGTGCATGGGTCAATTGTAGTCTTTTGTGTACAAAACTCTAGGGTTTATTTAACCACACTGTAACAGACTAACAAAAACATTAGGTGTTCTCTTAGGAATTTTCATCTAGTTACTCAAGAGTTACTGAGTAATTGCACAAAGAAAATAACTCTCGAGGTTTCACAGTTCTCATAATGATCGTTGCTCATATTGCAAATAAAGTTCTGACAATCTGCATCTATTGATTTCGGCATCACTCGAAGAACAAGAAATGCTTCATCTGCAATAAACCGACACTTGGCATCTTCAATGCGGCGCATGAGATCCGGAAGAAGATTGCCCAGGACAAGAAGCAATAGGATCTTTGATGACTGTTGCACAATGTAGCTTGTATCATGGAGGATTACTTCTCTTCTGTAATTGTATTGTTTGAAAATAAGGGGGAAATATCCAGGAATCAGTTTTCTTACTTTAGCTTTGTGCTAGCTCCTACTCACCATTAGCCACCAAAATCTCAGCTTCTTGTCGCATTGCAGAAGACTGTGTCATCATGTCGAACTGGTTTTGAATGGATGTGAAGTGTCATTCACATTTACCGCAACTTAAAAAATGGATCTTTGCGGAGGTACTATTTGTTTTGATGGACCTTCATTTGCACTACACTTGCACTTGGCAGCGCCATATGTCTGCCTTTGACTGCACTGTCCCAGGTCATGAGTGTGGCACATACTCTCTTCGTCTGGAATTACTGTAGCGACCAGACCCCAAACAGTCTGATCTCTATGCATCAGTGTCATCCCTAGATCGGTAATGCTGACACGCACAGTACTCGAGGATTTATAACAGAGTAGCAATCACACACTTACTATATCGAATGTCTCAAAAGAGAACTTAATACAATAATATGGCTTAAGGCCATCTAAATACGATAACAGCGGAAGGCTTAGAAGATAAAGTGAGTCCATCAACTCCAACGACATAGCTGAGTGAAATACAACGACCTATGGCACCTTACTCATCGTCTGAAAAGTCTACAACATGAAATGTTGCAGCCCGAAATAGGTCAGCACATGGAATATGCTGGAAATACTGGGAAAGGATTCAGACCTTTTGTACTGGGCATGCATAGCATCTAGTCTAAGAACTCAAGAACACTAAATATACACCTAAAGCAGGACTAGGGTTTTACGCTCCTCAGCAGCCCGAACCTAGGTGAAAATCCCTCATGCTGATCACCAGACCTGCTCTTTGCGCAAATCTCTCCCCGCCAACCGTAGAAGGGATCCTCGTGATCCCATAGGTGTCGTTTCCTTTACAAAGACTATCATGACTACAACTCATCCCTTTGAATTGCTTCACATGGATCTCTTTGGCCCTACTCATTATGCCACACGAACAAATGCAACATCTCTATATGGCTTCATCATTGTTGATGACTATTCTCGTTACACCTGGGTGCATATCATTACTTACAAAACTGAAGTGCAGGAAGTCTTCAAACGATTTTCCTCAAGGGCCTCGACGAACTCTGGTGTGAAGATCAAGCATATCCGGAGTGACAATGGGACCGAGTTCAAGAATACTGGTCTTGATGACTATCTTGATGAACTTGGTATTACTCACGAGTTATCTGCCCCATACACAGTAGAATGGTGTCGTGGAGCGCAAGAACAGGACTCTTGTTGCGATGGCTCGCACTATGCTTGATGAATACAATACACCTCCTCGCTTCTGGCCTGAAGCTATTGATACTATGTGCCACATCATCAATAGGGTATATCTTCACAAATTCTTCAAGAAGACCTCATATGAACTCCTCACTGACACGAAACCCGACGTGAGTTACTTCAAAGTCTTCGGTGCTAAATGCTGGATTAGAGATCCTCATCACAATTCTAAATTTGCACCGAAAGCACATGAAGGTTTTATGCTTGGTTATGGAAAGGACTCGCACACCTACAGAGTCTTCAACGCCTATCACCACAAGGTTGTTGAAACTGTAGATGTGTGGTTCGATGAAACTAACGGCTCACAAAGAGAGCATCTACCTCCTGTGCTAGATCAAATGTCACCTGAGGAATCCATCAAGTTCAAGGCTACTGAGGATGTAATACCCACTGAAGAGTCTGTTGAAGAAGTCATTCCAGAACGTGAAGAAAACCATGCTGGTGCATCTGAGGAAAATGGCTCTGAAGAAAATGATGAGCCCAATCAAAGGCGTCAACCTGCTCATCCCCGTGTTGCAAATGAAATGCAAATTGAGAGAATCATTGATGACATCAACGCATCAGGTCCTCTCACACGCTCAAAAGCTTCACATGTGTTTAACTTTTGTGGGCACTTCTCTTTTGTCTCTATCACAAAGCCCACCAAAGTTGATGAGGCATTTCTGGAGCCTGAGTGGATTCAAGTGATGCAAGAGGAATTACATCAATTTGAGCTCAACAATGTCCGGGAACTTGTCAAGTGACCAGACCCACGCAAGCACAATATCATCGGTACCAAATGGATCTACCACAACAAGCAAGATGAAAATGGCCTTGTGGTGAGGAATAAGGCTCGTCTTGTATCTCAAGGCTACACACAGGTTGAAGGAATTGATTTCGACGAAAATTTTGCACTTGTTGCTAGACTTGAGGCTATTTGCATATTGTTTGCTTATGCTAACCATCATAATATCATCTTATATCAAATGGATGTGAAAAGTGCATTCTCAATGGTAAGCTTGAGGAAGAAGTGTATGTTGCTCAACCACCAGGTTTTGAAGATCCTAAGCATCCTGACAAAGTCTTGAGACTCAATAAGGCCCTCTATGGCCTCAAGCAGGCCCCTCGGGCGTGGTATGATACTTTGAAGGAATTCCTCATGAAGAAAGGCTTCAAACCCGGTTCACTTGACCCAACTTTTTCACCAAAACATAGGATGATGAATTATTCGTGTGCCAAATATATGTTGATGATATTATCTTTGGTTGAACTAACCAACGTTACAGTAATGAATTTACCTATATGATGAGTGAACAATATCAAATGTCTATGATGGGAGAATTGAAATTCTTCTTAGGTCTTCAAATTCGTCAACAATGCAATGACATCTTTATATCTCAAGAGAAATACCTCAAAGATGTGTTGAGGAAATTTGACATGCAAGATTGCAAAGGAGTCAAAATCCCTATGCCCACAAATGGCCTTCTATGCATCGATGAAAATAGTAAAGACTTCGATCAAAAGGTATACCGCTCCATGATTGCCTCTTCATTGTATCTATGTGCATCTAGGCCAGATATTATGCTTAGTGTTTGCATGTGTGCCCGTTTTCAAGCTACACCAAAGGAATCACACCATAAGGTTGTGAAACATAGTCTTCGATATCTAACTCACACTCCAAAACTTGGATTAGGGTATCCCAAGGGCTCCGCTTTTGATCTCATTGGATATTCTAACTCTGACTATGCCGGCGATCGAGTGGATCACAAGTCAACATCAGGCACATGCCATTTCCTCGGACGATCCTTAGTATATTGGTCCTCGAAGAAGCAGAAGTGCATATCACTCTCTATTGCTGAAGTTGAGTACATTGTTGTGCTCAATAGCTGTTGATGAAGCAAACCCTCAAGGACTATGGCATCAACATGAAGAATGTGCCACTCTACTGTTGGGGAATGTTGCAGAAAATTAAAATTTTTCCTACGGTTTCACCAAGATCCATCTATGAGTTCATCTAAGCTACGAGTCATGGGAGAGAGATTGCATCTACATACCACTTGTAGATCGCGTGTGGAAGCGTTCAAGGGAACGGGGATGATGGAGTCGTACTCGCCGTGATCCAAATCACCGATGACCAAGTGATGAACGGACAGCACCTCCGCGTTCAACACACGTACGGAGCGGACGACGTCTCCTCCTTCTTGATCCAGCAAGGGGGAAGGAGAGGTTGAGGAAGAAGGATCCAGCAGCAGCACGACGGCATGATGATGGTGGAGAGGCAGTACTCCGACAGGGCTTCGCCAAGCACTCAACGGAGGAGGAGAGGTGTTGGGGAGGGGAGGGGCTGTGCCTTGGATCAGGTGTTCAGCCCTCCCCTCGCCCCTCTATTTATAGGGGAAGGGGGCCGGCCCCCTCTAGATGAGATCTAGAAGGGGGGGGGGCAGGGAGGGGGGCTTGCCCCCCAAGCAAGGGGGGCTTGCCCCCCAAGCAAGGGGGGCGCCCCCACTAGGGTTCCCCCCCAACCCTAGGCGCATGGGCCCAAGGGGGGGCGCACCCAGACCTCCAGGGGCTGGTTCCCTGCCCCTTGCGGCCCATGAGGCCCTCCGAGAGGGGTGGCCCCTCCCGGTGGACCCCCAGAACCCCTCCGGTGGCCCCGGTACAATACCGATATGCCCCCGAAACTTTCCGGTGTCCGTATGACAACTTCCCATATATAAATCTTCACCTCTGGACCATTCCGGAACTCCTCGTGACGTCTGGGATCTCATCCGGGACCCCGAACAACATTTGGTAATCACATACAAGTCTTCCTAATAACCCTAGCGTCACCGAACCTTAAGTGTGTAGACCCTACGGGTTCGGGAGACATGCAGACATGACCGAGATGGCTCTCCGGTCAATAACCAACAGCGGGATCTGGATACCCATGTTGGCTCCCACATGCTCCTCGATGATATCATTGGATGAACCATGATGTCGAGGATTCAATCAACCCCGTATACAATTCCCTTTGTCAATCGGTACGTTACATGCCCGAGACTCGATCGTCGGTATCCCAATACCTCGTTCAGTCTCGTTACCGGCAAGTCACTTTACTCGTACCGTAATGCATGATCCTGTGACCAAACACTTGGTCACTTTGAGCTCATTATGATGATGCATTACCGAGTGGGCCCAGAGATACCTCTCTGTCATACGGAGTGACAAATCCCAGTCTCGATCCGTGTCAACCCAACAGACACTTTCGGAGATACCTGTAGTGCACCTTTATAGTCACCCAGTTACGTTGTGACGTTTGGTACACCCAAAGCACTCCTACGGTATCCGGGAGTTACACGATCTCATGGTCTAAGGAAGAGATACTTGACATTGGAAAAGCTCTAGCAAAACGAACTACACGATCTTGTGCTATGCTTAGGATTGGGTCTTGTCCATCACATCATTCTCCTAATGATGTGATCCCGTTGTCAACGACATCTAATGTCCATAGTCAGGAAACCATGACTATCTGTTGACCAACGAGCTAGTCAACTAGTGGCTTACTAGGGACGTATTTGGTCTAAGTATTCACACGTGTATTACGATTTCCAGATAATACAATTATAGCATGAATAAAAGACAATTATCATGAACAAGGAAATACAATAATAATCCTTTTATTGTTGCCTCTAGGGCATATTTCCAACAGTCTCCCACTTGCACTAGAGTCAATAATCTAGTTACATTGTGATGAATCGAACACCCATAGAGTTCTGGTGTTGATCATGTTTTGCTCGCGAAAGAGGTTTAGTCAACGGATCTGCGATATTCAGATCCGTATGTACTTTGCAAATATCTATGTCTCCATCTTGAACATTT
This sequence comes from Triticum dicoccoides, assembly GCF_002162155.2. Classification (NCBI taxonomy): domain Eukaryota; kingdom Viridiplantae; phylum Streptophyta; class Magnoliopsida; order Poales; family Poaceae; genus Triticum; species Triticum dicoccoides. The sequence goes on from NC_041387.1 coordinate 476,538,461, forward strand.
TCACGGATGGAGTTGAATGACGCTTGATGTGCCTGGTCTTCTTGTGAAACCTGGGCTCCTTGGCAAGGGCAATAGCTCCAGTGTTGTCACAGAAGAGTTTGATCGGCCCCGACGCATTGGCTATGACTCCTAGGTCGGTGATGAACTCCTTCACCCAAATTGCTTCATGCACTGCCTCCGAGGCTGCCATGTACTCCGCTTCACATATACACGTATCCAGTTTGTGACTTAGAGTCCTCTAGATCTGTGTCGAAGCTAGCGTCGACGTAACCCTTTACGACGAGCTCTTCGTCACCTCCATAAACGAGAAACATGTCTTTTGTCCTTTTCAGGTACTTCATTATATTCTTGACCGCTGTCCGGTGTTCCTTGCCGGGATTACTTTGGTACCTTCCTACCAAACTTACGGCAAGGTTTACATCAGGTCTGGTACACAGCATGACATACATAATAGATCCTATGGCTGAGGCATAGGGGATGACGCTCATCTCTTCTTTATCTTTTGCCGTGGTCGGGCATTGAGCCGAGCTCAATCTCACACCTTGCAGTACAGGCAAGAACCCTTTCTTGGACTGATCCATTTTGAACTTCTTCAAAATCTTATCAAGGTATGTGCTTTGTGAAAGACCTATGAGGCGTCTCGATCTATCCCTATAGATCTTGATACCTAATACGTAAGCAGCTTCTCCAAGGTCCTTCATTGAAAAACACTTATTCAAGCAGGCCTTAATGCTGTCCAAGAATTCTATATCATTTCCCATCAATAGTATGTCATCTACATATAATATGAGAAATGCTACAGAGCTCCCACTCACTTTCTTGTAAACGCAAGCTTCTCCATAAGTCTGCATAAACCCAAACGCTTTGATCATCTCATCAAAGCAAATGTTCCAACTCCGAGATGCTTGCACCAGCCCATAAATGGATCGCTGGAGCTTGCATACTTTATTAGCATTCTTAGGATCGACAAAACCTTCTGGCTGCATCATATACAGCTCTTCCTTAAGATAACCATTAAGGAATGCCGTTTTGACGTCCATCTGCCATATCTCATAATCATAGTATGCGGCAATTGCTAACATGATTCGGACGGACTTAAGCTTTGCTACAGGAGAGAAAGTCTCACCGTAGTCAATCCCTTGTACTTGCCGATAACCCTTAGCGACAAGTCGAGCTTTATGGATGGTGACATTACCATCCGCGTCCGTCTTCTTCTTAAAGATCCATTTGTTTTCTATCGCTCGCCGATCATCGGGCAAGTCAGTCAAAGTCCATACTTTGTTTTCATACATGGATTCTATCTCGGATTGCATGGCTTCAAGCCATTTGTTGGAATCTGGGCCCGCCATCGCTTCTTCATAGTTCGAAGGTTCACCGTTGTCTAACAACATTATTTCCAGGACAGGGTTGCCATACCACTCTGGTGTGGAACGTGTCCTCGTGGACCTACGAAGTTCAGTAGCAACTTGATCCGAAGTACCTTGATCATCATTATTAATTTCCTCTCCAGTCGGTGTAGGCACCACAGGAACATTTTCCTGAGCTGTACTACTTTCCGGTTCAAGAGGTAGTACTTCATCGAGTTCTACTCTCCTCCCACTTACTCCTTTCGAGAGAAACTCTTTTTCTAGAAAGGATCCGTTCTTGGCAACAAAGATCTTGCCTTCGGACCTAAGGTAGAAGGTATACCCAATGGTTTCCTTAGGGTATCCTATGAAGACGCATTTTTCCGACTTGGGTTCGAGCTTTTCAGGTTGAAGTTTCTTGACATAAGCATCGCATCCCCAAACTTTTAGAAACGACAGCTTAGGTTTCTTCCCAAACCATAATTCATACGGTGTCGTCTCAACGGATTTATACAGTGCCCTATTTAAAGTGAATGTAGCTGTCTCTAGCGCGTATTCCCAAAATGATAGCGGTAAATCGGTAAGAGACATCATAGATCGCACCATATCCAATAGAGTGCGATTACGACGTTCGGACACACCGTTACGCTGAGGTGTTCCAGGCGGCGTGAGTTGTGAATCGATTCCACATTTCCTTAAGTGTGTACCAAATTCGTGACTTAAATATTCTCCTCCATGATCTGATCGTAGGAACTTTATCTCTTGGTCACGTTGATTCTCTACCTCATTCTAAAATTCCTTGAACTTTTCAAAGGTCTCAGACTTGTGTTTCATCAAGTAGACATACCCATATCTACTCAAGTCATCAGTGAGAGTGAGAACATAACGATATCCTCCGCGAGCCTCAACGCTCATTGGACCGCACATATCGGTATGTATGATTTCCAATAAGTTGGTTGCTCGCTCCATTGTTCCGGAGAACGGAGTCTTGGTCATTTTACCCATGAGGCATGGTTCGCACGTGTCAAATGATTCATAATCGAGAGACTCTAAAAGTCCATCAGTATGGAGCTTCTTCATGCGCTTGACACCTATGTGACCAAGGCGGCAGTGCCACAAGTATGTGGGACTATCGTTATCAACTTTACATCTTTTGGTATTCACACTATGAATATGTGTAACATTACGTTCGAGATTCATTAAGAATAAACCCTTGACCATCGGGGCATGACCATAAAACATATCTCTCATATAAATAGAACAACCATTATTCTCGGATTTAAATGAGTAGCCATCTCGCATCAAACGAGATCCAGATACAATGTTCGTGCTCAAACTTGGCACTAAATAACAATTATTGAGGTTTAAAACTAACCCCGTAGGTAAATGTATAGGTAGCGTGCCGATGGCGATCACATTGACCTTGGAACCATTCCCGACGCGCATCGTCACCTCTTCCTTCGCCAGTCTCCGCTTATTCTGCAGCTCCTACTGTGAGTTACAAATATGAGCAACGGCACTGGTATCAAATACCCAGGAGTTACTACGAGTGCTGGTAATGTACACATCAATTACATGTATATCAAATATACCTTTAGTGTTGCCGGCCTTCTTGTCCGCTAAGTATTTGGGGCAGTTCCGCTTCCAGTGACCCTTCCCTTTGCAATAAAAGCACTTAGTCTCAGGCTTGGGTCCATTCTTTGACTTCTTCCCAGCAACTGGCTTACTGGGCGCGGCAACATCTTTGCCGTCCTTCTTGAAGTTCTTCTTACCCTTACCCTTCTTGAACTTAGTGGTCTTATTGACCATCAACACTTGATGTTCTTTCTTGATTTCAACCTCTGCTGACTTCAGCATTGAGAATACTTCAGGAATGGTCTTTACCATCCCTTGCATATTGTAGTTCAACACAAAGCTCTTGTAGCTCGGTGGGAGCGAGTGAAGGATTCTGTCAATGACCGCCTCGTCTGGGAGGTTGATCTCCAGCTGGGACAGGCGGTTGTGCAATCCAGACATTTTGAGTATGTGCTCACTGACAGAACTATTTTCCTCCATCTTACAACTATAGAACTTGTCGGAGACTTCATATCTCTCGACCCGGGCATGAGCTTGGAAAACCATTTTCAGCTCCTCGAACATCTCATATGCTCCGTGTTTCTCAAAACGCTTTTGGAGCCCCGGTTCTAAGCTGTAAAGCATGCCGCACTGAACGAGGGAGTAATCATCAGCACGTGACTGCCAAGAGTTCATAACGTCTTGGTTTTCTGGGATGGGTGCTTCACCTAGCGGTTCATCTAGGACATATGCTTTCTTGGCTGCTATGAGGATGATCCTCAGGTTCCGGACCCAGTCCGAATAGTTGCTGCCATCATCTTTCAGCTTGGTTTTCTCTAGGAACGCGTTGAAGTTCATGTTGACATGAGCGTTGGCCATTTGATCTACAAGACATATTTTGCAAAAGTTTATACTAAGTTCATGATAATTAAGTTCATCTAATCAAATTATTTAATGAACTCCCACTCAGATTGACATCCCTCTAGTCATCTAAGTGTTACACGATCCGAGTTGACTAGGCCGTGTCCGATCATCACGTGAGATGGACTAGTCATCATTGGTGAACATCTCCATGTTGATCGTATCTTCCATACGACTCATGTTCGACCTTTCGGTCTCTTGTGTTCCGAGGCCATGTCTGTACATGCTAGGCTCGTCAAGTTAACCCTAAGTGTTTCTGCATGTGTAAAACTGTCTTACACCCGTTGTATGTGAACGTAAGGATCTATCACACCCGATCATCACGTGGTGCTTCGAACCGATGAACTTTAGCAACGGCGCACAGTTAGGGGGAACACTTTCTTGAAATTATTATAAGGGGTCATCTATTTACTACCATCGTTCTAAGTAAACAAGATGCATAAACATAATAAACATCACATGCAATTATATAAAGTAGTGACATGATATGGCCAATATCACATAGCTCCTTCGATCTCCATCTTCGGGGCTCCATGATCATCTTCGTCACCGGCATGACACCATGATCTCCATCATCATGATCTCCATCATCGTGTCTTCATGAAGTTGTCACGCCAACGACTACTTCTACTTCTATGGCTAACGCGTTTAGCAATAAAGTAAAGTAATTTACATGGCGTTCTTCAATGACACGCAGGTCATACAAAAATAAAGACAACTCCTATGGCTCCTGCCGGTTGTCATACTCATCGACATGCAAGTCGTGATTCTTATTACAAGAACATGATCTCATACATCACAATATATCATACATCATTCATCACAACTTCTGGCCATATCACATCACATGACAATTCCTGCAAAAACAAGTTAGACGTCCTCTAATTGTTGTTGCATTTTTTACGTGGCTGCAATTGGGTTCTAGCAAGAACGTTTTCTTACCTACGAATAACCACAACATGATTTTGTCAACTTCTATTTACCCTTCATAAGGACCCTTTTCATCTAATCCGCTCCAACTAAAGTAGGAGAGACAGACACCCGCTAGCCACCTTATGCAAGTAGTGCATGTCAGTCGGTGGAACCTGTCTCACGTAAGCGTACGTGTAAGGTCGGTCCGGGCCGCTTCATCCCACAATACCGCTGAAGCAAGAAAAGACTAGTAGCGGCAAGCAAGTTGACAAGATCTACGCCCACAACAAAATTGTGTTCTACTCGTGCAATAGAGAACTACGCATATCACTCTCTACTGCTGAAGTTGAGTACATTCTTGTGCTCAATAGTTGTTGATGAAGCAAACCCTCAAGGACTATGGCATCAACATGAAGAATGTGCCACTCTACTGTTGGGGAACGTTGCAGAAAATTAAAATTTTTCCTACGGTTTCACCAAGATCCATCTATGAGTTCATCTAAGCTACGAGTCATGGGAGAGAGATTGCATCTACATACCACTTGTAGATCGCGTGTGAAAGCGTTCAAGGGAACGGGGATGATGGAGTCGTACTCGCCGTGATCCAAATCACCGATGACCAAGTGCTGAACGGACAGCACCTCTGCGTTCAACACACGTACGGAGCGGACGACGTCTCCTCCTTCTTGATCCAGCAAGGGGGAAGGAGAGGTTGAGGAAGAAGGCTCCAGCAGCAGCACGACGGCGTGATGATGGTGGAGAGGCAGTACTCCGACAGGGCTTCGCCAAGCACTCAACGGAGGAGGAGAGGTGTTGGGGAGGGGAGGGGCTGCGCCTTGGATCAGGTGTTCAGCCCTCCCCTCGCCCCTCTATTTATAGGGGAAGGGGGCCGGCCCCCTCTAAATGAGATCTAGAGGGGGGGCGGCGGCCAGGGAGGGGGGCTTGCCCCCCAAGCAAGGGGGGCGCCCCCACTAGGGTTCCCCCCCAACCCTAGGCGCATGGGCCCAAGGGGGGGCGCCCAACCCTCCAGGGGCTGGTTCCCTGCCCCTTGCGGCCCATGAGGCCCTCCGAGAGGGGTGGCCCCTCCCGGTGGACCCCCGGAACCCCTCCGGTGGCCCCGATATAATACCGATATGCCCCCGAAACTTTCCGGTGTCCGTATAACAACTTCCCATATATAAATCTTCACCTCCGGACCATTCCGGAACTCCTCGTGACGTCCGGGATCTCATCCGGGACCCCGGACAACATTCGGTAATCACATACAGGTCTTCCTAATAACCCTAGCGTCACCGAACCTTAAGTGTGTAGACCCTACGGGTTCGGGAGACATGCAGACATGACCGAGATGGCTCTCCGGTCAATAACCAACAGCGGGATCTGGATACCCATGTTGGCTCCCACATGCTCCTCAATGATATCATTGGATGAACCACGATGTCGAGGATTCAATCAACCCCGTATACAATTCCCTTTGTCAATCGGTACGTTACATGCCCGAGACTCGATCGTCGGTATCCCAATACCTCGTTCAGTCTCGTTACCGGCAAGTCACTTTACTCGTACCGTAATGCATGATCCCGTGACCAAACACTTGGTCACTTTGAGCTCATTATGATGATGCATTACCGAGTGGGCCTAGAGATACCTCTCCGTCATACGGAGTGACAAATCCCAGTCTCGATCCGTGTCAACCCAACAGACACTTTCGGAGATACCTGTAGTGCACCTTTATAGTCACCCAATTACGTTGTGACGTTTGGTACACCCAAAGCACTCCTACGGTATCCGGGAGTTACACGATCTCATGGTCTAAGGAAGAGATACTTGACATTGGAAAAGCTCTAGCAAAACGAACTACACGATCTTGTGCTATGCTTAGGATTGGGTCTTGTCCATCACATCATTCTCCTAATGATGTGATCCCGTTGTCAACGACATCTAATGTCCATAGTCAGGAAACCATGACTATCTGTTGACCAACGAGCTAGTCAACTAGTGGCTTACTAGGGACGTATTTGGTCTAAGTATTCACACATGTATTACGATTTCCGGATAATACAATTATAGCATGAATAAAAGACAATTATCATGAACAAGGAAATACAATAATAATCCTTTTATTATTGCCTCTAGGGCATATTTCCAACATCTACTATGACAACGAGAGTGCCATCAAGATTGCTCATAACCCAGTTCAACACTCGAAGACAAAGCACATCCAGATTCGTCATCATTTTTTTCGAGATCATGTGTTGAAGGGCGACATCTCCACCACGTGAAGACTGAAGATCAGCTGGCAGATATTTTCACAAAGCCCTTGGATGAGAAGAGATTTAACAAGTTGTGGTGTAAGCTAAATATCTTAAAATATTTGAATGTTCTTTGAAAGGACACACATTCTAACACTTATGCAAAATTGATGATTTAGATATGCAACACATGAAGTAACATTTTTCTTCAATCAAAGAAGACTAACCTTCTAAGTATGAAGAAATTAACGAAAAATTTGATTCTCAAAGCACTACGACAATTATACGTGATGTTTGAAATCATCCTTCTTATACGATGGGTCACACCACCATCAAAAATTGAAAATCTAACCCCTCCAAGCGGCCCACCCTCCCTCCCACACCACCTCTCCCACGATCCTCCCGACCACCTCCCGCCGACGGCCACCTGGCCCCAGCGTCACCCGCCGCCGCCACCACCTCCCCCTAGCCTGCCGCGCCTCCTGACGCCACCGGATCCCCGCACGACCACACGCCGCCGGATTCCCGCGATCCCGCGCACAACCGAG
>NC_041387.1:476546425-476586664 GCF_002162155.2 Triticum dicoccoides
TGCTGCCATGCATCTGACCCCGCCGGCATGAACTGCCACTCTCCCCTGACTCAATCCTGCTCTGGCCGGCCCGATCTGAGCGCTTTTTTTCCCACGCCTCTCGGACAAGAGCTTCCTTCTCTGCTGACTCCGAGTGCCTTCGGCCAGCTTCGTGCTCTTTATGTTTCCCGTGGATTTTTAAAGACCACCATTTCTATGCAAGATGTTTGTTAGTTTGCGTCAATGCACGGGATAGCTAGTTCGTATTGTTACTGTTCAAGATAGATCAGGCTAGGAACAAAATTGTTACCGAACCATATATGCGTTTACGTCTATTTAATTTTCTTCGGCAGAGTTACCTCCATCTAATTCAGACATTCCACGTCTGAACTTCGAGTTTTTCACCGTGGGAACTTCCCATATTTCCTTTCAATAAACATCCCAGGTTACTTTTTATATTTTTTTTGTTGTGTGTTTTCTTTGAAGATATATTAGGTCCAGCAGCATCAAATGAGTAGCCAAAAAATCAATCAACCGTGGCCTCCGAATAACTGAACCTCTGCACATTGTTGCGTGTGCAAAATGTGTGGTCACTTGCTTGGTACTTGTGTTATTTTGTTTTTGGATAACTGAAGTTTACTTCTTTGTCTGCAGAAAAACTTCAGAGCATCACATCTGCTTGTGTTTATCCTCTGAAAAATGCCCATTGTTGTAGGCCTGCTTCGCCTGATGTGTCCTCCACCCCGCGACTCGCCTCCTACCGCTGCTGTCACGTGGATCTAGGCATCACACGGGGATCCGGCCTCCGTGTTCAACGCTTACTGATCCCGATGTTGCACGGCACGGTGACCCTCGCTGCGACCTCCGTCCAACGAGATGAAGTGGCTACCCCCTCTCATCACTTCGCTCCTCCCCATCACTTCTCTACCCCATGCCGGAAAGGAAAAGCTCCCCAACAAAGGCGGTCGAGAGCACCAGTCAGTTTTTTTTACCTTCGATCACTGCCCTCTCTGGTGAGCTGGTGACTGGTGACAGTAGAAGTTCCATTTAGTAGTAGTTCAACAAGAAAACCTACAGTAGTTCGTTTAGTATAGTTCCATTAGAAAAATCATGTTCTCGTATTTTGCTACTTGATGTTTTCAAAAAAGAAAAGGTGCAATTTTTTGCAGCAAAGTTGTGCAAAAATTACAGTGGAAAACTGTGCTCTCAAAAGTGTTAGTGTGTTAGTAAGAACCTAACATTTTGTCGAAATGGCCTCATGGTGCTCTGGAGTGCAGGTGTTCATCTAAATGCACAAGAGAAAACCAAAAACTGTGCAATTCTGCTGCTGCCAATAGGGAAGGAGAACGGCAGTGGAATTTTTCTCTTAACTTTCATATACAGTTATTGGGACTATGGTCGTTAATTCTGAACCATTTTGTGTGTGGGCCGTGCGGGTGTGTGTGTATTCTGTGCGGTGTGTACGTGTATGTTCTATGTGTCAGAGGCGTGCGTGTGTACTACATGAATTTTGATTATTAAAAATTCAAAGGTTCAAAAAAGAAAAGAAAATGCAAACAAAAACTAAAACACACAATTTGAAAAAAGATTTTTTTTGCCTAACAACTGTTTGTGCAAAAATGTATGTAAAAGCTAATGTTGATAATATTTCCAGCCGTGGTCGGTTGGAGCTCCACCCACCATTCTCATATTTTTCATCATTACCAAAGAATAAGATTAGAAGCTCAAATTTCCCTCAAAAAAAAAAGATTAGAAGCTCAAATTAATATAACAGAGTAGTTTGATGTATACAAAAAAAATTCAATTTCTTCTCGTTTCTAGGAAAAATGAAAGTGTGGAGTTCAATTTTAAAAAAATTGTATAATGTTTACTTAAATTTTGAAGCAAAAATAACAGAGCAGTTCAAAAATAAAAGAGCACTCATAAAGCAGATGTTTCACCATCTCTAATTTTTTTGTAAAAAATAAGAAGTTCGAGATTGAAAAATAGAGAAGTTCAAAATCATAAAAAGGAATTTCACTGTTTCTGCAATTAAAAAAACTCTAGAAGTTCAAATTTAAATAATGGACAGATCAAATATTTATTACAAAACTAGGATGTATCTGCTACTAAAAGAAATAAATGGAGAAGTCCAAATTACACAAATAGAGAAGTTTGATATTTATAAAAAAAACTCAGATTTTCCTTGTTAGTAAAGATTAAAAAATGGCGACGTTTAAACTAAAATAATAGTAGTTCGATCTATACAAAAAACTAAAATTCTTTCTGTTTCAAGGAAAAATAAAAGTATGAAATTAGATTTAGAAAATGTTTGATGCTTATTTAAGGAAATTCTAAGAATAAGTCTAAAAAGTTCAAATTAAAATAACATAGAAGTTCGATGTATATAAAAAAACTTCAATTTTTCCTCGATACTAAAGAATAAAATGAAGAAGTTCAAATTTAAATAATAGAGTCGTTCAATATTTAGTACAAAACTAGGATATTTGCATTACTAAAAGAAATAAACCAAGAAGTCCAAATTACAAAAACAGAGAAGTTCAATATCTATAAAAAAACTCACGTTTCCTTGTTACTAAAGAATAAAATGAAAAAATTCAAATTAAAATAAAGGAGTAGTTTGATGTAAACAGAAAACTCAAATTTGCCCGTTACTAATGAATAAACAAAGAAGTTCGGTTTGAAATAACAAAGAAGTTTGACCTTTACTAAAAAAAACTCCAATTTTTCACATTTCTAGGAAATACACAAAAAGGGGTTCAAAAAATTGAAAAAACTTAGATATTCTCACGTAACCGAGAGAAGTTCAGGTTGATAACTGTTCACGTACTACACAGTGTGCATTTTGTATGAAAAAAGAGAATGAAAATGCAAAGGCTAAAAAGTTTTCTTGCTAGAAGTTCAAGTGCTCGGCTCGAGAAAGTTCAAATATTCTTATTAGAGGTTGAAGAAAAATACGTGACAGAAGTTCAAGGTGAAAACAACGAGAAGTTCAACTACTGCAAGGCATGCATTTCAAATGAGAATAAAAGTACAGAAAATTAAAAGCTTAAAAGGTTTGTTAAAAGAAGTTCAAGTGCTCTGTCCGGTGAAGTTCAAAAATCCTTACGAGAGAGGCTCATCTTGTATTTCCATGTTCGATTTTTTTGGTATAAAAATCGAATACAATTCTTTACTCAAAATATAAAAAGGTGAAGTTCAAATTGAAATAACATAGAAGTTTGGAGTTTATTAAAACCTAGGATTTACCTTTTCAAAAAATAAAAAGCACAACACCATTTTTTGCACTTTTGAAAACAATCTCATAAATGAAAAAAAATGGTTGCTAGAAGTTCAAGTGCTCGGCGAGGAAAAGTTCAAAAAAAGTTATGAGAGAGGTTCACCATGTGTTTAGATGTCCAAAATACATAAAAAATTGTTGTTTGTTGTGTTTTAAAATAATTCACTCAAACCAGAGAGAAGTTCAAAGTGAGAACATCCAGAAGTTCACGTACTGCATGTTGTGTGTTTCGTATAAGAAAAATACAATGAAGTGAAACAACATGAAGTTCAAACAGACATGCCCCAGAAGTTCAACTACTTCATGTAGTGCAAAAAATAGTACATCAAAAACAGCACGTCAAAAATTAGAGTGAAGTTCAAACAGACATGCCCGAGAAGTTCAACTACTTCACGCAATGGCATTTCCATTCATGATGAAGGCAGAAATCATGATCTCGTCGTTTTCTAATTTACTTCAAAATCGCAGGAATATCATTTGTGTAAGTTCAAGTCCTCAGTCGGAGAAAGTTAAAAAAATATTGTGAGAGAGGTTTGTACAAAAATAATATCATTTGTGTAACACTGAAGAAAATGGATGGAAAAATTACTAACAAAAATATGTCACGAAAGTCCAACGCGAAAACAGCAGGAAGTTCAACTACTACACTGAATGAATTTCACAAGAATTTTTTATAAAACCGTCGGGAGCATGAAAAAATGATCAACACAGAAAAGTTGCGTGTTTATAGCAGCTTTCCATCGGTATATCACTTGCTTAATTCCGGTGAGTGAATGAAGAGCTACTAGCAAAAAAAAGCACGTGAAAAACAGAGTGAAGTTCAAGTAGAACTGCCACAGAAGTTCAGGTACTTCGCGCGATGCATTTTTGACGAATCTGTTTTGCGATAAAGGCAGAACGAGTGATCTCGCCGTTTCTTGAATTACTTGAAAATGGATGGGATTCAGATAAAACCATCAACATGAAAAAGTTTTACATTTTTTCGTAGCTTTTCAACAGTATATTATTTGCCCCATTCCGATGAAGTTTGTAGAAATTACGGCGAAAATACGTTTTTAGCCATTTTCAAAATCAACGTAAAGCTGTAATGAATTTGGAGAAACAATATATACCAAAAAGTTTCGCATTTATTCAGGCTTTCCAACGCCATATCATTTGCTACATTCGGGCGTATGATTAGAAAAATAGATCAAAAATACAAACTTGTTAGAACTTGTACCATTTTCCAAATTACTCTTAAACCATTCAAAATTAGAAAAAACTTTCAACATGAGAAAAAGTGCATTTTCATAAGCTTTCCAACGCCATATTATTTGTCTCAATTGGACAGGGCGTTTAGAAATGACATCGAAAATATGAACTCGGTTGTTCGGTTTGTGAAATTTTACGATTTTTCACATACTCTTTAACCATAGGGAATTAGAAAAAACTTTCCGCATGTGGAAGGAGTGGTTTTACAGCAGCTTTCCAACGCCATATTATTTGCCTCATTCAGATAAACGGTTTACAAATGCGATCGAAAATACAATTCACGTTTTTTGTATGAAGAAAAAATGGTTTTCAAAACTGCACTTAAAACACTTACATTTTGCCAAAATTTTAAGTTGGTCATGATACTGGTGTCTATAGTTTTCCAATGGTATATCGTAAGCCCCATTTGGGTAATATTGACGGAAGTTCAACCTAGCACTAGGGGAAGTTCAGGTCGGACAACTCAGGCAGTAAAATTGCAAAAAAACACAATTTCATCACGACCTGAGAACAAAATCCGCCAACGAGTGAGATTTCTATTTAAAACCGGTATTTAGTTGCTAAAAACGTTTCTAGATTACACTAACATCATATAGAACACTACTAACCAGAATAATTCGCGGGGGAAGCCACGGTTGCAAAGATAGCCCGAAGGTCGGGTTCGTACAGAGGGAAGTTCATGCGCGTGTACAAACAAAAATATGTCACAGAAGTTCAACGTGAAAACAACATGAAGTTCAACTACTATGCTGAATGAATTTCAGATTAAAAACTTTTAAAATCGTTGCGAGTATGAAAAAATGATCAACACGGGAAAGTTGCGTGTTTACAACAGCTTTCCATCGGTATATCACTTGCTCAATTCCGGTGAGTGGATAGAGAGTTAGGAGCAGTGGATAGAGATATACGAGCAAGAAAAGCACATGAAAAATAGAGTGAAGTTCAAGTACACGTGCCGAGAAGTTCAGGTTCTTCACGCGATGCATTTCCGAAGAATCGGTTTGCGATAAAGACAGAACGAATGATCTCGCCATTTTCGCAATTACTTGAAAACAGCTAGGAATCAGAGAAAATCATCAACATGAAAAAGTTTTGCATTTTTCGTAGCTTTTCAGCGGTATATTATTTGCCCCATTCCGATAAAGTGTGTAAAATTATGCCAAAAATACATTTTTAGCCATTTGCCAATTTAACTTAAAACTGTAAGAAATTAGGAGAAACAATATATACGAAAAAGTTTTGCATTTGCTCAAGCTTTCCAACGCCGTATCATTTGTTGCATTCAGTTGTACGGTTAAAAAATTAGCTCAAAAATACGAACTCGGTGGAACTTGTACCATTTTCTAAATTACTTTTAAACCGTTCCAAATTAGAAAAAACTTTTAACATGAAAAAGTAGTGCATTTTCACAAGCTTTCCAATGCCATATCATTTGCCTCAAATGGATTATCCATTTAGAAATTACATTGAAAATATGAACTCGGCTGTTCGGTTTGCGAAATTTTACGATTTTCAAAATTACTCTTTATCCATAGGGAATTAGAGAAAACTTTCAACATGTCGAAGGAGCGGTTCTGCAGCAGATTTCCAACGCTATATTATTTACCTCATTCAGATAAATGGTTTAGAAATGCGATAAAAAATATGATTCAGGTTTTTTGTATGAAGAAAAAAGGGTTTTCAAAACTGCTCTTAAATCGCTTACATTTTGCCAAAAAATTAACTTGGATCATGATATTGGTGTCCATAGCTTTCCAACGGTATATCGCAAGCCTCATTTGGACACATTTTAGCTGAAATTCAATCTAGTACTCGGGGGAAGGTGAGGCGTGTTACTCAGGAAGTTCATGTTGTGACAGAATAATATTCTGTTACTCCCGGCCCTATATAGACGAGCTATCCGCAAATTCCCCAACACATGAAAACCAACTACAAAGACGCACACCCCACAGCGCCCCGTCGCCCCGTCGCCCCATGGACACCCGCTCCCCGCCACCGCCCGGACGCCCCATGCCCTGTCGCCTCTTGGCCACCCCGCGCCTTGCCGCCGCCCGACCAGCCCGCCTCCCCGCCGGAGCCCGGCCACCCCGCGCCCCGCCGCCTCCTGGTCACCCCGCGCCCCGCCGCCTCCTGGCCACCCCGCGCCTCGCCGCCACACGGCCATCGCGCACCTCCCCTCCAACGGGCTCGCCAGCCCCTCCCCGTGCGCCTCCCCTCCGACGGGCGCCGCCCCCTCTTCGCCGACAGGCCCTGGCCCCTCCCTGTTCGCCTCCTCACTGGCGTTTTCCGTCCCCTCCCCACGCGTCTCCCCGCGGGCGTTCGCCGGCCCCTACCCGCAAGTCTCCTAGCCGCCGGGCCCTCCCCGTGAAGCTCCATGCCGCCATCGATGCAAACTGCTGCCCGCGAACATGATGGATTCAATGCCCGCCGTTGGGATCCAGCGCCCCCACGACCATCTCTCGATTCACTGTCTGCCGCGCATGGCGTCACCCTTCCTTCCTCTTAATCTTCTCTACCAGCTGGCTGTGGCATCCCATGTGCTATAGCTTCCAGCGTCGTCCTCTGCCTTGTCGGCGCACAAGCCATTCAACTCAGCCACCCGAGTCCGTTCACCATTTCCAACCGAGTCAGTTTAACACTAGCGTGCATCTGCCCGCCTTCTGGATTCAGGTTTTTTACATGCTCAAATGGGAAGCTTGTCTTTGTATCAGGATACTCTTCTTACAAACACCTGAACCAAAACTCAAACTCGTGTGTTACCGTCCTCTCATCTTGTGTGTTTTATTCTCAGTGATGCATTCATGGCTTCATTCAACAAGTGGACTGTGGGAAGATGTTGATCAACAAATCTGCGGTATTAAGGTTAGCTGCTAGTACATATTATGGAGTTGGGGACATGAGGGAGCGAGTGGTACATGGATCGATGGGTGTAGTCTTTGTTGGTTGAGTAGATTCTTCAAGAGTACTGAGGTTTCTTCAGGAGTACTGAAGAGCTTTATTGTTCTTGGAAAAATAATCATTAGCTAAAAATGTTAGCTTTGTCATTCCAAAATTATTGATTAATTGTTTGGTTTGATTTCATGGTACGGGCAAAAGGAAAGAAATCTTGCATCGTTTGCATATGGTACATAGACATGTTTCCCATTCAGCTGCCAACTCCACACTTAGTTCACTAGCTGATTATAGGGAAAACAAAAGTTGGTAAGTTCAAAATGTTCAGTCCTATAAGTTCATCTACTCTATGTAGGATTTTGTCCTGTGAGTTCATCTACTCTATGCGTTTGGGCAGTTCAAATATGTCTACAGTATATTACTGCTATGTAGAATTTTGTCATGTGAGTACATCTACTCTACTGTATGAGTTCATCTACTCTACAGTATAAGTTCAGCTATGAGAAAGAATTAGCAAAACTGAAAGAAAAAATGAATGTTATCAGAACTGAAAGCAAATGGTTTTTCAAACTTTTGGATGAGATCTTGCTTAGTTTTCTGGTTTAAAAAAGACAACATGGATTTACCATGTTCTACCGGTGTTGCTACTTTGTACTGATCCTGGAAACCTATGAGCGGTACAATTTCCTAAGCGGGTAATGACCGCAAACTCCTAGTTATGATGGCTTTTAATATAGAGCTAGGCCTTGTCATTGCAAATTTATTATGCACCTGATCCAAATTCTTCTGATGTTCTCGGCCTCTAGGGCATGGGTCCAATATATTAGTTTCTATGCTCCACTGGTCCTCTCCACCACGAGCCCCAGCATGGATCACCTACAGCGGCCAAATCCCGACGCGCCCAGCCACTGCTCGTGAACCCCGCCTCCATCAGCTCCACTTCACCGGAGCCGTCAGTCCGTAGGAGTAGGGGTAGCAGGTTCACCCGACGTGCGACGCCTTCTTCCATCTCCAAAAAAATTGTTTATTGAGTTCAGTTCTTCGTTGCATGTTTCACTAGATCAAAATGTATGGTGTTCTGAAATTTCTTGCGAACCACTAGCTGAAAAATAATCCCTCTTCTATTAAGTTCTGGTCAGAGTTCAGGCTATACCAAATTTCCAAATTACATGGTGTGGTCTTCTGTTCTCTCCGTTCATTTCAAGTTAACTATAGTTGAACTTGTGTTGTGTTGACACTGAACTTGTGTTTTGGCTGATTCTAAACTGATGTGTATCCAACATTAGTGTTTAAACAATTTTTGGTCCATTGACGGTTTGAACTTGGAACCTTACTGCCTTGAACTATGGTCTAAAAAGACTGAACTCATGCAGGTACTTGGTGGTGTAGACTTGGTAGCGGTGATATTTTGGTTCGATTATATATCAACAACAGTGCAATGACTGAAAGATCATCAGTTCAACATATATATGCAGGAGGTTTGCGAACCAAAAAGCTGATATTTTGTTGTGTTTAAATTTTCGGGTGCATGATTGAACAAGATATAAAAATTAAATATGATGTATTATATATACTTTTTTCTTGTAGGAGGTTCAAAGATTGTCGTGGAGCAAGTTAAAGAGTTTAGTATACCTGCGTCAGTCGTCCATCATCTTCTGACATCTAGTATCGAAGTCTCTCCTCCCCCTCGCCGCACACACAGTCCGGGCGGTCGAGCACCTCCTCAGGTGAGATGGGCGGCGAGGCCCTACCATCTCCCAGTGATGGCTTGTCAGCACACCCTGGAATTCACCACTCACCATGGGATAGAGTCTTCATGGATGAACTAGATCGTCGCCTACAAGCTCTGCTCCAGGTCATCTCCCTCCTTTGTTGTTTTCCACTAAAAATATTGTAGAATTTTTAGTTGTCTTCCGTGCGTAAAGAAGCATCAAAAGCGATGCATCATTGACATTAATCCTCTAACAAAAGAGTACATATGACAACCTGCTCCTGGTTCAGAACAACATGCATTCATACACTTCTTAAAAAAAGATTGAATTTCAGTTCAGAGCACTGGCTCCGGCAGCCGTAGCGCCCCATCTCCCCTGGCTCCCACACCACCGTGCCATCTCCTCCCGGCGGGGCTCTGCCGCCGGAGCGGCGTGGCCGTTCACAACCACCACCCTTCCATTCACTTGTACAAGATGTCCAGGCCGAGGTACGTGCTTGCTCGTGTCAAGTGATGAAACAAAGAGGGTTTGATGAATGGACGCTAGCTCGGATGTATTGCTTAGAAGTGGTGTTTGAACCCATTTTGAAGAGTGAAATCCATAGATGTTTTTGTATTATTATACATAAAAAACCAAAAAAACCAGTTCACCTTTGTGTGTGTTTGCAGATCATCTTACATGTCAAGCACCAAACCGACACCCCTGGTACCCACCGCGACTTGTGTTGCTGGTGCTAGTGCCGATGTGTACCAAGTTCAACTACCAGTCTACGCCGAGTTCAGGTATGTTGCCGTGGACGACCATGTTCAGGGATGCCTCTGTCCCTAAGGCAAGTTGAGGTACTGTAAGCAGTTCTTTGTAATAGTCCTATTTAGTACTACTTGTTAGCATTTTTTTAACTCTCTTCATTTCTTTATAATAGGGTAGTTCAATCTTGCTAATTCCTATAGTTCTCTAGTTAGAAAACCATTGGTTCATTTTTTTAATTCCTGTGGTCAACAAAATTATTTGACCATCGTCGTTGGTTGTTCTTCTTCGACATCTCCTAAAGTTCAGCTTTCGTCATCTCATCCTTGTATCTCTACTTATGTTCAATCGTTGCTCGCTTAAGAGTTCACAAATGAAGATTCTGAACAACAATCTCTAAATATTTTCTTGATCACTAAACAAGACCAATTTTAGCATGTTTCCTAAAATATTTTAGCATGTTTTATGTTTTCATCGACAAGTTCACACACTACTGTCTCAGACATTCAAACATTTGTTTCCCTGATGTTCAAATATTATCATCTAGGAATACATGTTGTAACTTCGAGAGAAAACATTCATGTTGATTACTCCCGTCAAGTGTAAAATTTTGCCAATATACAATCTATATGTTCAATATCCAGTATATTAGTTTAGTAGTTGGTACTAACTACTCAAGTTTCTTTCTTGATGTGCCTGTGGTGTCTAGTTTTTTCTTTCAGTTCAATTTCTAAATTTCATCGAGTTCAATTCGTATTGTAGCTCCAATTTAGTCCACGTGGTTAATTGTTGGCTGGTGTGTGTGTGTGTGTGTGTGTGTGTGCAGGGTACTGTGACATTGAGTAGGCGCGGAGTGCATCACTCCAGCATGCCATGCTCCAGTGCATTCAACACGGTCTCCACTGCAATGGAAGTTGCAGATTTTGCTCCGCTGTACTTGCCTTGCTAGTGTTTGCTTTAATGCCTCAATGGTGCACTGTGCATCTTTTGCACTCTAAAGACAGAGTCTGATTAGTCTGTTTCTACTATTAGTTCAAAATTGTTCGCTTGTATATGCTACTGTAAGTTCCTATGTTGAACCACACTATTTAAGTTTGGTTTACACACAGAACTTCAACTAGAAACTTTTGACAAAGTACGCCTGCTTTGTTTTTGAGAAAAGTTCAAGTATGATTATTTGAAAAGTACACCATTGAATGTCTTGAATAACATAAAAAACAAAAAAATATGTGTTAAATGCCTTAGACGTGAGTCCTCTAAAGCTAATTAATAGTCTGTATAATAGCAAACTTTAAAATGTCTTGCATTTCCTTATCTTATTTTAGTGAGAATTCCTCCAATAAACTGATGTTCTTATTTCAGTGACACACTCAGTTTAGTTCCCATATTTTACTTCAGTTCAATAGATAAATTATAAGAAGTAAAAAATAGCTCCTTGACTCTACCGATTTGCAGCAGTGTAGTTTGCTTCCTTTAAAGTTCAGTTAGTTCACCTTGGATGGCAACTCCCGCGCCAAAGACGCCCTGAGGGCGTACAGGATGGCGACGTGTTCAATATGACTAAGTTTCGTATTTTTGATATCTTTCCAATTGTATATTATTTGCCTCATTTCAACAAACTTCTAAAAAACACGTTCGAAATTAAATTTGACCGTATTCGAATTCCTTTTTAAACCATAAGGAATTAGAAAAACATTTCAATACGAAAAAGTTGACCATTTTTCATAGCTTTCCAACGCCGTATCATTTGCGTTAATTCGGTAAACCATGTGCAAAAAATCGCGAAAATACATTTCACCCAGAATTTCACCATTTTCCAAATTACTTTTAAATCATATAGAATTAGAAAAACCAATAGATATATGGAAGATGGGGATTTTCACCAGCTTTCCAACGCCATATTATTTTCTCAATTTCGACAAACCGTTTGAAAATTAAGTCCAAAATATGATTCACATTTTCGGTTTTGAAAAAAATGGTTTTTTTCAAAACTGCTCTTAAAACATAATGATTTTGCAAAAACGTTTAATATACTTGAAATATAGCTGTCAAGAGATTTCCAACGATATATTACACGCCCCGTTCCAACAAAAAAGTTGCAAATTTTTTTTGAACTAAAGAACATGATTTGTTAAACAAAACTAAAAGCATGAGTTCAACCGCTCGAAAACCATTAGTACAACCGTCTGAAACCGCTAGTTCAAGTAGGGTAACACAACAATATTCTTTTTCGCGAAACATAATAGCCCATATATATATATATATATATATATATATATATATATATATATATATATATATATATATATAGACACACACACACACTATTCTGATCATGGGATTAGAATATTATTCTGATCACAACATGAACTTCCTGAGTTACACGCCTGAACTTCCCTTTGTAGGAATCCGACCTTTGGGCTATCTTCGCAACCGTCTCTCCCCGCACGAATTATTCTGGTTAGTAGTGTTCTATATGATCTAAGTGTAATCTATAAACGGTTTTAGCAACTAAATGCCCGTTTTAAATAGGAATTTCGCTCATTGGCGGATGTTGCTCTCGGGTCGTGATGAACTAGCATTTTTGCAATTTTACTGCCTGAGTTGTTCGACCTGAACTTCCCCTCTGCTAGGTTGAACTTCCGCCAACATTGCCCAAATGGGGCTTGCGATATACTGTTTGAAAGCTATGGACACGAGTACCATGGCCCAAGTTAAATTTTTGGCAAAGTTTAAGAGCAGATTTGAAAATCATTTTTTCTTCATACAAAAAATGTGAATTGTATTTTGGATCGCATTTCTAAACCGTTTATCGAAATAAAGCAAATAATATGGCGTTGGAAAGCTGCTGCAAAATCGCTCCTTCAACATGTTGAAAGTTTTCTCTAATTCCTTATGGATAAAGAGTAACTTGGAAAATCGAAAAAATTCGTAAATCGAACAGCCGAGTTCGTATTTTTGATGTCATTTCTAAATGGCTAATCTAATTGAGGCAAATGATATCGCATTGGAAAACTTATGAAAATGTGTTACTTTTTCATGTTAAAAGTTTTTTCTAATTTGGAACAGCTTAAAAGTAATTTAGAAAACAATACAAGAATCACCAAGTTCGTATTTCGAGCTGATTTTTTAACCGTACGTCTGAATGCAGCAAATGATATGTTGTTTAAAGCTTGAAGAAATGTGAAACTTTTTCGTATATGTTGTTTCTCCCAATTCCTTACGGTTTTAAGTCAATTTTGAAAACGGCAAACTTTATCGGATTGGGGCAAATAATATACCGTTGAAAAGCTATAGAAAATGGGAAACTTTTTCATGTTGATGGTTTTCTCTAATTCCTAGCCATTTTCAAGTAATTTCAAAAATGGCGAGATCATTCATTTTGCCTCTATCGCGAAACAAATGCTCCGAAAATGCACCGTGTGAAGAAATTGAACTTCTCGGCATGTCTACTTGAACTTCACTCTGTTTTTCACGTGTTTTTTTTGCTCGTAGCTCTCCATCCACTCACTGAAACCGAGCAAGTGGTATACCGATGGAAAGATGTTGTAAACACGCAACTTTGCCGTGTTAATCATTTTTTCATACTCGCGACGATTTTAAATGTTTTTCATCCGAAATTCATTCAGTGTAGTAATTGAACTTTCCGTTGTTTTCACATTGAAATTCTTTGACGTATTTTCGTTTGTAATTTTCTCATCCATTCGTGAGTGTTACACAAATTATATTCCTTTTGTACAAACCTCTCTCATTAATTTTTTTAACTTTCTCCGACCGAGAACTTGAACTTATGATAACAAAAAAATTAGACCTTGCCTTTTAATTCATTTTTCTCATATTAAACACACACCATGTAGTACATGAACTTTTTCCATTTTTGTAATTTGAAAATTTTCTTTTCTTTTTGAAATCAAATTGCTCCCAAATAATAAGTGAACTTCTTTGTGGACTGAGAGAATTATTTTAAAACACAAAAAACAATTTCTTTTTTGTATTTTTGAACATGGAAATACAAGGTGAACCTCTCGGGAAGAATTTTTGAACTTTCCCGGATAGAGCACTTGAACTTCTAACAACAAAATTTCTAGACTTTGTCATTTTATTATTTTTCTCATATGAAACACATATCATGTAGTACGTGAACTTTTGACTGGTATCACTTTAACTTCTTATTTTTTCTATAGAAAAACTTGATAGATCCTATCTTTGTTCTAATCTTTGAATCACTCTCGTTTAAAAAATTGAACTTCTTGGCTTTTACACTTTAGGTGTGGGATAAATATGTATTATATAAACTTTGAGTTGGTCTACTAATATAACTTGAACTTCTTTGTTTTTGCTCTCCCGAGCACAAAACAAAGAATAGCAAGCAAAAATTTGTTTAATAAAAATATGAGTTTTTTATAAACTTTGAACTTCTCTATTATTTTAATTTGAACTTCCTCGTTTCATTCTTAGAGAAAAATATGGTTTTCAAATAGGCATCAAACAATTTCTTTAATACTGAACTTCATACTTTTATTTTTCCTAGAATTGGAAAGAATTTTGAGTTTTCCATATACATTGAACTAATCCATCATTTTAATTTGAACTTCCTGATTTTATTCTATTAGTAACGATGAAAATCTAAGTTTTTTATAAACATCGAACTCCTCCATTATTTTAATTTGAACTTCCTTTTTTTATTCTTTTTAATAACAGAGAAAATCCTAATTTTGTAAATAAACATCAAACCACTCTGTTTTTGAACTTGTTGTTTTTGAGAAACGGAAGATCCATTTTTTTATAAACATTGTACTGCTCTGTTTTTTAAATTTGAACTTCTTAGGGTTTATTTTTATTTGAAAAATCTGCACAAAGTTATACATTGCCAACTACTAGCAGATACACATGACACTTAATTTAAGAATAATTGAAGCCTCAAATGATCATTTAAGCACATGATGAATTTCCAAAATAAGCAACCCTTTTTCAAATGCATCATAGTAGATCAGATTTAGCTTCTTTGAAAATTGACATTTGCTTTTCTTTTTTTGACATCATGCTTTGTGGAAAACAATCTTCCAGTTTGTGAGCAGTTTTAAAAATGGCAACAATAGATAAAAAATTATACATCAAGAGCACAAAATGTTGAAGAAACTATTGACAAAACCAAAGCCAAACACCAAGCCATTAGAGAGCAGAAATATTCCATTAGTCATCAAATGTATTTCTGAATACTACTACTGCATGTTATCCAGAGATTGGGTAAGACAAGCATCCACAACATAATGAAGCATGACATATGCGCTGTGCATTCATGTGTATGAGAGGTGACCCCTTCAAGTTGGAGTCTTCAAAAACCATCCATTCATTGACGTCCTCTGAAATGTTCAGAAGACAATTAGAATCTCAGTTGGTAGAGGAAATATTGGTTTCACACACACAAGATAGAAAAATTAGATATTGATGGGAGAACAGGCACGCGGGAGCGTAGATGGGCAGCAACGCTCCGACCTGTAGAATATCGCTTGAAGGAGTAACCTCCCACTACATCCATCTGTAGATGCAGGTCGAGACCTCCTCTAGCTGTAGGCCGAGGCCTCCTCCATCTGCAAGTGGTGGAGAGGTGGCTCAGTGGACGGTGACGGGTTGCGCCGGTGGGGAGCATGGGGCAGGCAGCTGATAACCCACAAGTGTAGGGGATCGCAATAGTTTTCGATAAGTAAGAGTGTCGAACCCAACAAGGAGCTAAAGGTAGAATAAACATTCCCTCAAGTTCTATCGGCCACCGATACAACTCTACGCACGCTTGACGATCGCTTTACCTAGAACAAGTATGAAACTAGAAGTACTTTGTAGGTATGATAGGATATGTTCGGAAGATAATAAAGAACACGTAAATAAAAGCTAGGGGCTGTTTAGATAAAGAAACAATAAAGTAAATATAGCGAGTGTGTAAAAGTGGTGGTAGGAGTTGTGGAATTGTCCCAAAGCAATTGACTATGTTACTAGACCGGTAATCACTATTGCAATTCTATTTGAGGGAGAGGCATAAGCTAACATACTTTCTCTTCTTGGATCATATGCACTTATGATTGGAACTCTAGAAAGCATCCGCAACTACTAAAGATTCGTTAAGGTAAAACCCAACCATAGCATTAAAGCATCAAGTCCTCTTTATCCCATACGCAATAATCCCCTTACTCGAGTTTGTGTTTCAGTCACTCATGCAACCCACTATAAGCGAATCATGAACGCATTGCAACACCCTACAGCGGGAACCCCTCACGCTTGCGCGACACAGAGGGTACCATAGGATAGCACCAATAATAAAACATGCAACTCAAACCAATCATAGCAATTCATCAATCACCGATAGGACAACGAAAATCTACTCAGACATCATAGGATGGCAACACATCATTGGATAATAATATGAAGCATAAAGCACCATGTTCAACTAGAGGGTACAGCGGGATGCGGGAGAGTGGACCGCTGAATATAGAAGGGGGAAGGTGATGGAGATGTTGGTGAAGATGACGGCGGTGTTGGTGAAGATCGCGGTGATGATGATGGCCCCCGGCAGCGTTCCGGCGCCACCAGAAGCAAGGGGGAGAGAGGGATCCGTCTTCTTCTTCTTCCTTGACCTCCTCCCTAGATGGGAGAAGGGTTTACCCTATGGTCCTTGGCTCCCATGGCTTGGAAGGGGCAAGAGCCCCTCCGAGATTGGATCTATCTCTCTGTTTCTGCGTTCTCTGGTTCTTTCCCTTCACCGTTTCCTTTATATCTGGAGATCCGTAACTTCGATTGGGGTGAATCTTTCGCCCAGATCTTTCTCATAAAATTAGCTTTCTTGCGCCAAAAGAATAGCATCGACCGCCTTACGGGTGGCCCACGAGAGCCTAGGACGCGCCTGCCTCCCTGGGGCACAGCCCCCTGTCTCGTGGCCACCCCGGACACTGTTTCGCGTTGATTTTACTTCCCAAAAATCATAAATATCCTAAAAAAATCTCCGTCCGTTTTTATCCCGTTTGGACTCCGTTTGATATTGGGTTTCTGCGAAACAAAAAACATGCAACAGATAGGAACTGGCACTGGGCACTGGATCAATATGTTAGTCCCAAAAATAGTATAAAAAGTTGTCAAAAGTATATGAAAGTTGAAGAATATTGGCATGGAACAATCAAAAATTATAGATACGACGGAGACGTATGAGCAGCGAGGCGAGCCGATCGGGAGCGTGAGGCACGCGACGGGCTAGCCGTTGGGGAGCACGAGGTAGGCGTCCGATCACGCCCAAGTGGAGTGCGGGGTCTCCGCCGACGGGCGGCTATGGTGACCTGGCTCATGGAGGAGCAGGCGATGGTGGATAGCGCCGGTGGTTTCCGGCGGCGCTCGTGGAGGGAGCGCCGCCGCCGCGGTTGAAGCAGGGGGAGGGGGCTGCCGTGGTTGAAGCAGTGGGGGAGGTCGGCCTCGTGGTTGAAGCAGGGGAGGGAGGCCAGGGATGGGTTGGCACAACGACACGGTGGCGGAGGTATCATTTGGGACGGGGTGCAGATGGCGTGGGGTTGGCTGATGCTGCCATGGATCTAGGGTAGGGTCATAGGCCTGACCTATACGCCCTACCCAAGGTCACTACCCTAGAAGCAAAGACACCCGAAGAACAACAGAGGGTATCAATTGAGGTAGTCGAGTGCAATCCACTCGACCAATCATCTCACTCGAATACTTCTCACTCTTACAACCACTCGACTATACAGAAGACCACTCGACCAAAGAAGGCCCGGAGCCACTAAGGACAACAATGGTCAGGCGTTCACTTCGTAGTATTTAAGGTCATTGAATACACTTTATAGCTGGCATTACCAGTAACGCCCTGTCTTAATGTACATTGAACTCCTTGTAACGGGGGATTGCTGGGGTCCTGGCTCCTTCTTCTTCTTCCTTGACCTCCTACCTAGATGGGAGAAGGGTTTCCCCCTCTAGTCCTTGGCTCCTATGGCTTGGGAGGGGCGAGAGCCCCTCCGAGATTGGATCTATCTCTCTGTTTCTGCGTTCTGTCGTTCTTCCCCTTCACCGTTTCCTTTATATCTGGAGATCTGTAACTCCGATTGGGGTGAATCTTTCGCCCAGGTCTTTCTCATAAAATTATCTTTCTTGCGCCAAAAGAAGAGCGTCAACCGCCTTACGGGTGGCCCACGAGAGACCAGGGCGCACCTGCCTCCCTAGGACGCGCCCCCCTGTCTCGTGGCCACCCCGGACACTGTTTCGTGTTGATTTTACTTCCCAAAAATCATAAATATTCCAAAAAAATCTCCATCCGTTTTTATCCTGTTTGGACTCCGTTTGATATTGGGTTTCTACGAAACAAAAAACATGCAACAGACAGGAACTGGCACTGGGCACTGGATCAATATGTTAGTCCCAAAAATAGTATAAAAGGTTGCCAAAAGTATATGAAAGTTGATGAATATTGGCATGGAACAATTAAAAATTATAGATACGACGGAGACGTATCAGCATCCCCAAGCTTAATTCCTGCTCGTCCTCGAGTAGGTAAATGATAAAAAGATAATTTTTGATGTGGAATGCTACCTAGCATAATCTTGATCAAATGTCTAATCATGGCATGAATATTGAGACACAAGTGATTCAAAGCAATAGTCTATCATTTAACATAAAAAACGATAATACTTCGAGTGTACCAATAAAGCAATCATGTATTTTCAAAACAACAAGGCCAAAGCTAGCTTATCCCTACAAAATCATATAGTTTGGCCATGCTTCATTTTCGTCACACAAAAAATGCTCCCAGCATGCACAACCCCTATGACGAGCCAAGCAATTGGTTCACACTTTTTAACGCGCTTCAGCTTTTTCAACCCTCACGCAATACATGAGCGCAAGCCATGGATATAGCACTATAGGTGGAATAGAATATAATGATGGAGGTTTATGTGGAGAAGACAAAAAAGGAGAAAGTCTCACATCGACGCGGCTAATCAACGGGCTATGGAGATGCCCATAAATTGATATCAATGTGAGGATTAGGGATTGCCATGCAACGGATGCACTAAGAGCTATAAGTGTATGAAAGCTCAACAAAAGAAACTAAGTGGGTGTGCATCCAACATGCTTGCTCATGAATACCTAGGGCATTTGAGGAAGCCCATCGTTGGAATATACAAGCCAAGTTCTATAATGAAAATTCCCACTAGTATATGAAAGTGACAACATAGGAGACAATCTTTATGAAGAACATGGTGCTACTCTGAAGCACAAGTGTGGAAAAAGGATAGTAACATTGCCCCTTTTCTTTTCCTTTTTTTCTTTTTTTTCTTTTTTCTTTTTTTTGGTGGGCTTCTTTGGCCCCCTTTTTTATTTAGGCTTCTTTGGCCTTTCCTTTTTTTTCTTTTCTTTTCTTTTTTTCTCTTTTTTTTCATGGGGCAATGCTCTATAATGATGATCATCACACTTTTATTTTCTTACAACCCAAATTACAACTCGATACTAGAACAAAGATATGACTCTATATGAATGCTTCCGGCGGTGTACCGGGATCTGCAATGATCTAGCGTAGCAATGACATCAAAAAACGGACAAACCATGAAAACATCATGCTAGCTATCTTACGATCATGCAAAGCAATATGAAAATAAATGCTCAAGTCATGTATATGATGATGATGGAAGTTGCATGGCAATATATCTCGGAATGGCTATGGACATGCCATGATACGTAGGTATGGTGGCTGTTTTGAGGAAGATATAATGAGGCTTATGTGTGATAGAGCGTATCGTATCACGGGGTTTGGATGCACCGGTGAAGTTTGCACCAACTCTCGAGGTGAGAAAGGGCAATGCACGGTACCAAAGAGGCTAGCAATGATGGAAAGGTAGAAGTGCGTATAATCCATGGACTCACATTAGTCATAAAGAACTCATATACTTATTGCAAAAGTTTATTAGCCCTCGAAGCAAAGTACTACTACGCATGCCCCTAGGGGGATAGATTGGTAGGAAAAGACCATCGCTCGTCCCCGACTGCCACTCATAAGGAAGACAATCAAAGAAACACCCCATGCTTCAAATTTGTCACACAACGGTTACCATACGTGCATGCTACGGGACTTGCAAACCTCAACACAAGTGTCTCTACAATCCACAGCCACCCACTAGCATAACTCTAATATCACCATCTTTATATCGCAAAACTATTGCAAGGAATCAAACATATCATATTCAGCGATCTACAAGTTTTATGTAGGATTTTATGACTAACCATGTGAATGACCAATTCCTGTCATCTCTCTAAATAGATATAAGTGAAGCAAGAGAGTTTAATTCTTTCTACAAAAGATATGCCCATGCTCTAACAAATATAAGTGAAGAAAAAGAGCATTCTACAAATGGCGGTTTTCTATGTGAAGAGAAACATGCAATCCAAACTTCAAATGATAAAAGTGAAGCACATGAAGCATTCTATAAGCCGTACTCAAAAGATTTAAGTGAAGTGCAATGAGCATTCTATAAATCAATCAAGGACTATCTCATACCAGCATGGTGCATAAAAGAAAAATGAAAACTAAATGCAAAAGACACTCCAAGACTTGCACATAATGCATGAACGAAACGAATTTGAAAACATACCGATACTTGTTGAAGAAAGAAGGGATGCCTTCCAGGGCATCCCGAAGCTTAGACGCTTGAGTCTCCTTGAATATTTACTTGGGGTGCCTCGGGCATCCCCAAGCTTGAGCTCTTGCCTCTCTTCCTTTTCCTCATATCAAAACTTCCTCGATTAGACACTTCATCCACACAAAACTTCAACAGAAAACTCGGTAAGATCCATTAGTATAATAAAGAAAATCACTAGTCTAAGTACTGTAGCAAACAAATTCATATTTTGTTTTTGCATTGTGTCTACTGTAATATAGCTTTTTCACTGATATAAATTGATAGTTTCATCAAAACAAGCAAACTATGCATCAAAAACAGAATCTGTCAAAAACAGAACAGTCTGTAGATATCTGAACATTCACCATACATTTGGTACCCCAAAAATTCTACCAAAATTAGGAAAACTAAACAAGTTGTACAGAAATACAGTGCAAAAGGAATCAGAACCAATTGACGTTCCAGTTAAAAATGTAAAATCGCGCACTACAGATAAAGTTTCTATCCTGCACCGTACAAACCAACAAGCATTGTAAACATCCTAAAGGCAAACCTTGGGTCATTATTTTTATAAACAATGGAATTGTACAAGGGGATAATTATTTTTGTTGAAAAGTTTCTGTAATAAAGATTCACAAAGTTTCTGTGAGCATGAACAAAGTTCAAGGCTAGCTCCCACTTCAACAATGCTTGTCTCTCTCACTTTCACTTTCCTTTTTAAAAAGTTTTTAGGTTCCCCTCTTTATTTTTTTTTGTTTTTAAACTATATAAAAGAACTCAACAGAAATAAATGACTCTCTAAAACTTCCGGGTTGTCTCCCTGGCAGCGCTTTCTTTAAAGCCATTAAGCTAGGCATTTAGTGCTCAAGTAATGAATCCACCTGGATCCCAAGGTATATCAAAGCCAATTTTAATTAACAATGATTTGTAATTTAGTAGTGAGCACAAAGTAACATATATCATGCAACAACGAAGTCTAACTCTCTTCCTATGCATCGGCATGTCATAAAAGAATAATTCATGCACACAAAGTAAAGGCCAATGCATAGTATAAACAGTTTCTTGCAATTCTATCGTATTGGAAACATAGAGAGGTGGAGATAAAGTTCCTCTCTCATAATAATTGCAAGTAGGAGCAGCAAGCACATGCATATTACATTAATCAAAATCATCATGTGCAATGGTAAAAGGCAACCCATCAATATAATCCTTACTAAGCGCAAACTTCTTCGATATAGTGTAGTTTGGAGAATTCAAAAAGATAATAGGACTATCATGCGTGGGTGCAATAGCAACAATTTCATGTTTAACGTAAGGAACTATAGCAAGTTCATCTCCATAAGCATAATTCATATTGGCATCTTGGCCACAAGCATAGCAAGCATCATCAAAAAGGGATATTTCAAACAAATTCATGGGATCATAACAATCATCATAGCAATCATCATAGTAATCATCATAGCAATCATCCTTCGGTAAGCACGAAGGGAAATTAAACAATGTATGAGTTGAAGAGTTACTCTCATTAGAAGGTGGGCACGGGTAGCTAATCCTCTCTTCCTCCTTTTGTTCTTCGCTCTCCTCATCATCTTTTTCATCCAATGAGCTCACTGTTTCAACAATTTCTTCTTCCATAGCTTCCTGCAAAATATTAGTCTCTTCTTGGACAGCGTTGACTTTCTTCATAAAAGCATTAATATAGTAATTGTATTCATAATTTCCCTAGCAATATCCAAGTATAGCAAGATTTTTCAGCCTATAACCATCATCATCAAAAGCTTCATACTTTTCAAACAAAGCTTCAATATCATAGGCAGCCTTAAAAGCAAAAAATTCTTCTATTTGTTCCACATCATAGTAATCATATATACCATTAGCATAGGAAGCTAAGGTTTCATTATCGTCAAATTTGCATGAAAAGGGGAGGTGTGGAGCCTCCATCCTAGAGCAACAAGTAATATCATATCTCAAGCATAGATTCCAGGCATACCAACGCAACATAATAAATTGATCCCATAATAGTTTCCCTTTCTATGTCGAGCGATAATCCCTAAAGTATTCACGTTGATCCAAAACGTCTCCCATTATAAAGCTGAATGGGGCTTTCTCAGGATTATCAAAGTAGTACATAATATCTTTCGCATAATGAGAATCGAGGGTTTTAGGAGTTACCCCATCTTCATGAGTAGCAAGTACAGCTAATTTTTTTGGTATTTTGCGTTCCATATCCATAACTAAAGATAGAGAACAACTTAGAACAACAAATAAAAATTACTTAGTGATAAAGCAAACAAGCACACACAAGAATATTCACCCCACGCTATGACTCCCCGGCAACGGCGCCAGAAAAAGGTCTTGATAACCCACAAGTGTAGGGGATCGCAACAGTCTTCGATAAGTAAGAGTGTCGAACCCAACGAGGAGCTAAAGGTAGAATAAATATTCCCTCAAGTTCTATCGACCACCGATACAACTCTATGCACGCTTGACGATCGCTTTACCTAGAACAAGTATGAAACTAGAAGTACTTTGTAGGTGTGATAGGATAGGTTTGCAAGATAATAAAGAACACGTAAATAAAAGCTAGGGGCTGTTTAGATAAAGAAACAATAAAGTAAATATAGCGAGTGTGTAAAAGTGGTGGTAGGAGTTGTGGAATTGTCCCAAAGCAATTGACTATGTTACTAGACCGGTAATCACTATTGCAATTCTATTTGAGGGAGAGGCATAAGCTAACATACTTTCTCTTCTTGGATCATATGCACTTATGATTGGAACTCTAGAAAGCATCCGCAACTACTAAAGATTCGTTAAGGTAAAACCCAACCATAGCATTAAAGCATCAAGTCCTCTTTATCCCATACGCAACAATCCCCTTACTCGAGTTTGTGTTTCAGTCACTCATGCAACCCACTATAAGAGAATCATGAACGCATTGCAACACCCTACAGCGGGAATCCCTCATGCTTGCGCGATACAGAGGGTACCATAGGACAACACCAATAATAAAACATGAAACTCAAACCAATCATAGAAATTCATCAATCACCGTTAGGACAACGAAAATCTACTAA
This sequence comes from Triticum dicoccoides, assembly GCF_002162155.2. Classification (NCBI taxonomy): domain Eukaryota; kingdom Viridiplantae; phylum Streptophyta; class Magnoliopsida; order Poales; family Poaceae; genus Triticum; species Triticum dicoccoides. The sequence continues at coordinate 476,570,019 of NC_041387.1, forward strand.
GACATCATAGGATGGCAACACATCATTGGATAATAATATGAAGCATAAAGCACCATGTTCAACTAGAGGGTACAACGGGATGCGGGAGAGTGGACCGCTGAATATAGAAGGGGGAAGCTGATGGAGATGTTGGTGAAGATGACGGCGGTGTTGGTGAAGATCGCGGTGATGATGATGGCCCCCGGCAGTGTTCCGGCGCCACCAGAAGCAAGGGGGAGAGAGGGCTCCTTCTTCTTCTTCTTCCTTGACCTCCTCCCTAGATGGGAGAAGGGTTTCCCCTCTGGTCCTTGGCTCCCATGGCTTGGGAGGGGCAAGAGCCCCTCCGAGATTGGATCTATCTCTCTGTTTCTGCGTTCTCTGGTTCTTCCCCTTCACCGTTTCCTTTATATCTGGAGATCCGTAACTCCGATTGGGGTGAATCTTTCACCCAGATCTTTCTCATAAAATTAGCTTTCTTGCGCCAAAAGAATAGCATCGACCGCCTTACAGGTGGCCCACGAGAGCCTAGGACGAGCCTGCCTCCCTGGGGCACGGCCCCCTGTCTCGTGGCCACCCCGGACACTGTTTCGCGTTGATTTTACTTCCCAAAAATCATAAATATTCCAAAAAAAAATCTCTGTCCGTTTTTATCCCGTTTGGACTCTGTTTGATATTGGGTTTCTGCAAAACAAAAAACATGCAACAGACAGGAACTGGCACTGGGCACTGGATCAATATGTTAGTCCCAAAAATAGTATAAAAAGTTGTCAAAAGTATATGAAAGTTGAAGAATATTGGCATGGAACAATCAAAAATTATAGATACGACGGAGACGTATGAGCAGCAAGGCGAGCCGATCGGGAGCATGAGGCACGCGACGGGCTAGCCGTTGGGGAGCACGAGGTAGGCGTCCGATCACGCCCAAGTGGAGTGCGGGGTCTCCGCCGACGGACGGCTATGGTGACCTGGCTCATGGAGGAGCAGGCGACGGTGGATAGCGCCGGTGGTTTCCGGCGGCGCTCGTGGAGGGAGGGCCGCCGCCGCGGTTGAAGCAGGGGGAGGGGGCTGCCGTGGTTGAAGCAGTGGGGGAGGTCGGCCTCGTGGTTGAAGCAGGGGAGGGAGGCCAGGGATGGGTTGGCACAATGGCAGGGTGGCGGCGGTATCATTTGGGACGGGGTGCAGATGGTGTGGGGTTGGCTGATGCTGCCATGGACCTAGGGTAGGGTCATAGGCCTGACCTATACGCCCTACCCAAGGTCACTACCCTAGAAGCAAAGACACCCGAAAAACAACAGAGGGTATCAATTGAGGTAGTCGAGTTCAATCCACTCAACCAATCATCTCACTCGAATACTTCTCACTCTTACAGCCACTCGACTATATAGAAGACCACTCAACCAAAGAAGGCCAGGAGCCACTAAGGACAGCAATGGTCAGGCGTTCACTTCGTAGTATTTAAGGTCATTGAATACACTTTATAGCTGGCATTACCAGTAATGCCCTGTCTTAATGTACATTGAACTCCTTGTAACGGGGGATTGCTGGGGTACTGGCACAGTCTATATAAGCCACCCCCCTCATCTAGCACAAGGGTGGGCACCCCCTATAACACACACTATAATCCAGTTGACCGCCTTAGGGCACTGAGACGTAGGGCCTTTACCTCCTCTAAGAGGGGGGCCTGAACTCGTAAACACTTGCGTACAATCTCACCATAGCTAGGACCTTGCCTCCTCATACGTACCCCCTATTCTTACTGTTAGTCTTAGTACCACAACAGTTGGCGCCCACTGTGGGGCAAAGTGTCTTAGCGACTTCCAGCGAGGTTGCATTTTCTTCAATCTTCATCAACATGGTTTCCGGTGGCAGTTTGGTCGTGGGCCGCGAGTTCCGACTCGACGCGCTCACTTTCATCGCACTTCCGCGCAAGTGTCCGAGGCGTCCTCCTTCGGCAACCATCGACTTCGTACCAGTCGGTCCCCGCAACATCTTCTCACTCTGCTGGATGCCGCCGCAAGCAGTTTGATCGATCGCGGCTCCAGCGATGGGTGAAGCACGCGGTGACTCGGCAGGCGTTCACCCCCCTAGTCGCGGAAATCAAGCCCGACGTACCTCACTGCGGTCCAGTCGACCCGTCAACTAGCCTCGCAGATACACTTTCCGAGAGCGGGAGTTGTGACCCCGCGGCAGAAGTCCTTATGGTCGACACCCATCGCAACCCGCCTGGTTTCCGCCGCAGCAGCACCAACGACGGTGGCGATGGTTCGTCATTCGACCACGAGGAATATCGGCCCCAACCTCTCAATTCGCAACAGAGGGAGGAACTGCACCGCCACAACATGGAGGCTCTCCAGACCCCAATCATAGAGGAGACCGCCGAGGCTCAGGCCTCAGAGACAGTGCGCCTAGCCACGCTGGCCGAGCGCACTCGTTTGGAGAATCTCCAACATTCTCTCAATGAGCAAGCTCGTTGGTTGTTTACCGACTCCAGTCGACGTCCACGACAGTTGTTTCCACCAGAAACTCAGGTATTCTGCACACCGATCCAGAATCTTGCAGCTGCTGCACGTATCACGGAGTCCATTTAACCGTCCCGTTCAGAGGCTGGGAGGGGCCTGGAACAGATCAGGGTGCTGCTCCGAGCGGCGGGAGACCAGAACTCCGTCGTGTCCCAGTCGTGGAACATAATTCACAGCAGATCAGTTAGGGCAGACACTATTCAATCGGCATACAGTCCTGGGTCACCTTTGCGGTGCGAAGATCGCGATCGCCAGCGATACCCGCACCTGGGAAGAGCTCATGAGGAGTATGATCATGAATACATTCACGACAATCACCGTCGAGTGCCTTCGCCCCTTCCGAGGGGCGTGTTGTGCGTGCCCCGGTGGTATGATGATAGGTGTCCGTAAGGTAACGACCACAGAGTTCCAGTCAACCCAAGAGAGCCTAGGTTCGATGCAAGGTCAGTCCTTGTTCAGGGTTTGGTCGACCGGAACAGAGCATACGGAGAGGGGCTAGATAGAGACAGGCCCAGCGGAAGCAGGGTCCATGTGTCTGGTCCTGAGTGTTTCGGAAGAGCCATTAGGGCGGCTGAGATTCCTCACAACTTCAGATTGGTGATTGGCGTCAGTAAGTTTGCGGGAGAGTCAAAGCCCGACATTTGGCTTGAAGATTACCGAGTGGTTGTGCACATTGGAGGCGGCAGCAACAAGGTGGCTATGAAGCATCTCCCTCTGATGCTTGAAGGTTCTGCCAGGGCTTGGCTGAATCAGCTGGCCCCTGGGAGCATTTTGAGTTGATGAGTTGGCCCGACTGTTTACCAGAACATTCGAGGGCACATGCAAGAGACTTGTTGGTTTGCCAGAATTGCAACATTGCATGCAGAAATCGAATGAAACCTTGAGAGATTATATCCAGAGATGGATCACTCTGCACCACACAGTGGAAAATGTGTCAGATCACCAAGCAGTCTGTGCCTTTAAAGAAGGCGTTCGTTACAGAGAGCTCAATCTGAAATTCGGTCGGACCGGAGATATGTCCCTGACTCGGATGATGGAGATTGCTACAAAATATGCTAACGGCGAAGAAGAAGACTGACTCCGGAGCGGCAAATACAAGTCAGTCGCCCAGGACACCGGAGGAGGAAATTCCAGTCGGAAGAAGAAACTAAAGGCTGAGGCAGCCAGACCTGCCGAGGCAGCAGTGTTGAATCAAGGGAAGTTCAAAGGGAAGCCCAAGGGTCCTGGAATCCTAAGAAAGTGAAGGATCAAGACAGAAATGATGTACTTGACGTGTCGTGTCATATACCCACTAAGAAAGATGAAGAGGGGAATCTGATCCTCCCCAAGCATACCACTCGACAGTGTCGACTCCTGATTCAGAGTTTCCAGAAGAAAGGCTAGCCTAGTGAGAAGGATAAGGATTCTGATAAGGAGGAAGACAAGGAAGAGGAGGACGATGGATATCCCCATGTTAATGCCACCTTGGTGATTTTTGCTGATGTCGTGAGCAGAAGTCGACTGAAGGTCATTAACAGGGAGGTAAACATGGTTGCTCCGGCAACACCAAAGTATTTGAAGTGGTTGAAAACCCCTATTACATTCGACCAGTCCGATCACCCGCCATGAGTTCCTACCCCTGGGCAGCAAGCGCTGGTGGTCAACCCAGTCGTTGGGGGCACTCGACTGACCAAAGTTCTGATGGGTGGCAGTGGCCTCAATATCCTGTATGCTGAGGCTGTCAAAGGAATGGGCATTCCGATGTCCAAACTCAACAAGAGCAATACGAGGTTCCACGGAGTCATCCCAGGAAAAAAAAGCCGATTCACTCGGCCAGATCACTCTTGATGTGGTTTTCGGTGATGAGAAGAATTACCGCAAGGAAAAGTTGACGTTTGAGGTTGTGGATTTCCAAAGTGCTTATCATGCCATTTTGGGCAAACCTGCCTATGCTAGCTTCATGGCTCGACCGTGTTACATGTACCTTAAGTTGAAGATGCCTGGCCCCGAAGGCGTGATAACGGTCTCCGATAACCGGAAAAGAGGAGAGGGTTGTCTTCAGGATGGTGCAAAGATACCGGATGAGCAGATGGCGGTTGTGGAGTTTCAAGAGTATCAGAAGACTGCAGATCCGAGTGATTTGATGCGTGCCAAGAGACCTGCCTCGGAGTCCGCATTTTAGTCGGCCGGAGAGACCAAGCCTGTTCACATTCACCCGACCGACCCCAATGCTGCTCCAACCCATATCTCAACGACACTCGACAGGAAATAGGAAGAAGCGCTCATCTAGTTCCTCCATGAGAACTGGGACATCTTTGCATGGAAGCCATCTGACATGCCGGGTGCACCCAGGGGACTGACTTAGCACCATTTGCGAGTCAACCCAAAGGCAAAACCTGTTAAGGAGCATCTTCGTTGGTCCACCATGGAGAAGAGAAAGGCAATTGGCAAGGATGTGGCTTGGCTTCTGGCCGCTGAGTTCATCCGCGGGATATACCACTCCGAGTGGCTCGCCAATGTCGTTATGGTGCCCAAGAAAGACAAATCACTTCGAATGTGTATTGACTTCAAGCACATCAATCGGGCCTGCCCGAAAGATCATTTTCCTCTGCCCCGCATCGACCAGATAGTCAACTCAACTGCGGGATGTGAGCGACTGTCCTTTTTGGATGCTTATTCCGGGTACCATCAGATCCGACTGTTTGGACCCGATGAGATCAAGACATCTTTCATCACCCCGTTCGGGTATTTTTGCTATGTTACTATGCCCTTTGGCCTCAAGAATGCTGGTGCCACATTCATGCGCATGATTCAGAAGTGCCTGCTCACTCAAATCAGTCGGAATGTGGAAGCATACATGGATGACATAGTGGTTAAGTCACACAAAGGTTCCGACTTGCTGAATAACCTCGCTGAGACCTTTGCCAATTTAAGAAGGTATGATATCAAGCTCAATCCATTAGAATGCACATTCGGAGTCCCCGTTGGAAAGTTACTCGATTTTCTCGTTTCCAGACGAGGAATCGATGCGAATCCAAAGAAGATTGGCACAATCCTCCGAATGAAGTGCAATGTGCGTGTGCATGATGTTTAGAAGCTTACTGGTTGTTTGGCTGCATTGAGTCGATTCATCTCATGCCTCGGTGAAAAGGCACTGCCTCTTTACCGACTGATGAAGAAGTTTGACAAGTTCGAGTGGAATGATGAAGGTGAAGCAGCGTTTGAAGAGCTCAAAGCATTGCTTTATGTCACGCCCAATATGCGATACTATCCTAAAGAGTCTCGAAGGTCCCACCAAGGATAAAACCGCATATTGAAACGCTTTGCAAGGTGGATATCATTACATCAACATTACATAATAGATGGGGATACATACAAGAGGCATACAATGCCACACGAATACAACATCATCTTACATAAGAGCACCATTCGACTACGGATGAAACACAAATAGAAACTCAAACGACATCCACCCTGCTAGCCCAGGCTGCCGACCTGGAAAGCTATCCCCTGGTCAAAGAAGAAGCAGAAGAAGAACTCCAAAACAAGTAAACATCGCTCTTGCATCATGATCATCGCATAACCTGTACCTGCAACTATTGTTGTAGTAATCTGTGAACCACGAGGACTCAGCAATCCCATTACCATGGGTATCAAGACTAGCAAAGCTTAAAGGGAAAGGAAGGGGTAAAGTGGTGAGGTTGCAGCAACGACTAAGCATATATGGTGGCTAACATACGCAAATAAGAGCGAGAAGAGAGCAAACGAAATGGTCGTGAAGCTAGCAATGATCAAGAGGTGATCCTGAACTCCTACTTACATCAAACATAACCCGAAACCGTGTTCACTTCCCGGACTCCGCCGAAAAGAGACCATCACGGCTACACACGCGGTTGATGCGTTTTAATTCAGATCTGGTGTCAAGTTATCTACAACCGGACATTAACAAATTCCCATCTGCCCATAACCGCGGGCATGGCTTTCGAAAGTTTATACCCTTCACGGGTGTCCCAACTTAGCCCATGATAAGCTCTCGCGATCAACGAAGGATATACCTTCTCCCAGGAAGACCCGATCAGACTCAGAATCCCGGTTTACAAGACATTTCGACAATGGTAAAACAAGACCAGCAAAGCCGCCCGATGTGCCGACAAATCCCGATAGGAGCTGCACATATCTCGTTCTCAGGGCAACACCGAATGAGACTAGCTACAAGTAAAACCAGACTTCGAGTTTCCCCGAGGTGGCCCCGCAGGCAGCTCGGTTCGGACCAACACTCGAAGGAACACTGGCCCGGGGGGGCTAAAATAAAGATGACCCTTGGGCTCCGGAAACCCGAGGGAAAAATGGCTAGGTGAGGCAAATGGTAAAACCAAGGTTGGGCCTTGCTGGAGGAGTTTTATTCAAAGCGAACTGTCAAGGGGGTCCCATATATCACCCAACCGCGTAAGGAACGCAAAATCCGGGAACATAACACCGGTATGACGGAAACTAGGGCGGCAAGAGTGGAACAAAACACTAGGCATAAGGCCGAGTCTTCCACCCTTTACCAAGTATATAGATGCATTAATTAAAATAAGAGATATTGTGATATCCCAACATAATCCTGTCCACCATGGAGCAATCTTCAACTTCACCTGGAACTAACAATGCTATAAGAGGGGCTGAGCAAAAGCGGTAACATAGCCAAGCAACGGTTTGCTAGGAAGGGTGAAAAGGTTAGAGGCTGACATGGCAATTTGGGAGGCTTGATAACAAGTGATAGGTAGCGCAACATAGCGATAGAACGAAGCAACTAGCATAGCAATGATAGTAGTGAGATCCAAGGTGACGGTCATCTTGCCTGAAATCCCGCAAGGAAGAAGAACGAGTCCATGAAGAAGATGAACGGATGAAGCCGAACCAAGCGTAGACGAACGAATCCTCACGATGGCAACGAAACGGGAACTATCGAGAAGAAGCACACACCATGGTAAACACACCACACATAGACAAGACATGATGCACAACAAGCATGATGTATGACAAAGCTACATGGAGCTACTCATGGCAAGAGATGGTGCAAACAAGAGCAACACATCAAGGCAAGTTTAAATGAGGCCGGAAATAACATATAATAATTCCGGTAAGTCCACATATGCAAATTTCGAAATTGGTCCAGATCTGAATAAACCTTATCTTCAAGTTGTTAAACAGCAAGTTAAGATGCACCAAGATGATCTACATGAGATTCTAGTCAAGTTACATATAAAGTTCATTAGATTTGGAGTTACCCCCATGCTCTCCCCCTAGGCTCTCCCCCTAGGCTCTCCCGCAGGTGGCTACTCTGGCCTCTGCGGCCACCTCTACCGCCGGTGGCCACTTCGGCCCCGGCGGCCACCTCCTCTCCCTGCCACCTTCCACCCCGGTGGTGGTAGCCACCAACCTTTTAGCCTCTCTTTGGAGCTGGAGTCGAGGAGATGGCCATGGATCCTCCTTCTCTCAACTTTGCAAGAGGTAAAGACTTACAATGCTCTATGAGGGAGAAGTTTGGGCATCCAGTGGTTTTCTCTCCTGGTTTTCGCCAACGGGAGTTCACTTTTGTGGTTTCCTTCTGTCACTCCCGTTTTCGGCTGGATTGTCACACGGTTAGCATCACACTTCAATCTTGCTCTGGTGGTTATCCACAAGGTTTTTGTGTTTATCATCTCAAAGACAGATCCTTCAAGTTTTCGGTTGCTTCAAAAGCTGTGGGTTCTGAGATCTATAATCATGGCCGTGTGGTTGAAAAAGATTTTGAATTAGTGTTTAATCTTTGGGGTTTCGGAGGACCCAACTGGTTGCGTGAAGAACAACTTTTTTATCGTGAGGAGGATTCTTCTTGGACCTTGGTTACTACTGGTCCGCGTGCGTGATCTGTTGCCACGTCCACTGACTCCAGCGATCAACTCTGGCCATTGGTTTTTGCTCGCCTTGCGAATTTTCCGAGTTCAAGAGATAATGTGGTCACCGGCAATAATGTGGTCTCAGACAATAATGGATCTTCAATACAACATCTTAATACCTCAGGAGAGGTTAACGCTGCAGTTTCTTAGGGCGGCAATCAGGGTTTTTCAAATGGAACGCTTGCATGCTATTCTTGTGGCTTTTTGGGCCACTCTGCCAGGGAGTGTCGAGCCCAAAAACTCCCTGGGCTGTTCCCATTTCTTCAGTTCGCTACGTTTGCCAGCCCACCCGTTGAAGCTTGGAACTTGGATGCGGTCCAGGATTGGTTCACGTTGGTTGGCCCGGCCCACGACCCTCCGGTGGTTGCCTCTTTTAGTGAGCTAGCTATGGGATCTTTTCCTAATTTCTAGCCTCGATTGACACTTGCCTCCTCAACTTCTCCATAGTCAGCCTCTGCTTCACCACAGTTCCCAAACTCTGCTCCTGCCACCTCCTGCTCGCCGGTGTCAGTGTGCGCCTCTGCGGCGTTTCCGATGGCCAACATTCTGATCGACCCGCGTCCATTTGTGCCACATGGGTTCGCCATCCAGCAACTTGCGGGCCGCAATGGGGTGGCTCGGGTGGTGCTTCCGCATCGTCCTCGTCGACATGAAGACTGGGCTATTGCAACCATCCATCCACTCCCTGCCGATGCACCTTTCCCCAATGTAAGAAACGTCCTTGAAGAATTTATTGTCGAGCATAGGAAGTTAGGATTGAGAGATATCCAATGTTGCCCTTTTGGGGAGGCGTATGTGCGTTTGACAAGGGTTAGAGATAGGGACAAGCTAGTTCTGGATAGCCCGCATGAATTTAGAGACGTTTTCATCTCTTTCATGAAGCATGATGAGGGAAGGAATCATAGGAGGGTGCATTTCAATAGAACAGTTTGGTTGTTGCTGACCGGAGTTCCATTTGATTTTCGAAATACTGAAGATTTGGCCTGCACTGTCAGTAAATTCGGTCGCATGATCTCTTGGGACAAAGAGGACGATCACATGGGACGTATTGTGGTCAAGGCTCGTGTTATGAATCTGGATATAATCCCCAAGAGCATGAGATGGTCAGAAGGAGATGAGTTTGAAGAGGATGGTTGGTCCTCTTCCATTGAAGTTCTGGCTAGTGAGCTTCTTGGTGGGGGTCCAGCAGATGAAGACCCGATTCCACCAGACAATGTGGATCCACACCCTTTGCCAGAGAATGCTGAGCCTACTGCTGGATTTCACAATGTTGCTCTGATCAACAACAATTTCAATGCTCTGCAGGAAGACAACTGGGAACAAGAGGATAACTGGAATATTCCACAACAGGACAACTTGCATGCACCCCTAGATGACATTCTGGATGCTGTGGAACAAGAGGAGATGGCTTGGGCAGATGGTGAGGAGTTACTGCCTGCGTTCAGTAACAGCAACCTTTCTTCAGACATGTCTTTCTCTGAAGGCATTAATTCCAATATAGTTGGGCCACCGGTGCTTCCTGGGAATGTTGTTCCCATAGATGTTGAGCATATTGCTCTGCCTCCTCCTGCCAATGTGGTTGCAGATGGGCTTCAGAACATTATTCAAGCCTACCTATCTGATGAAGAAGAGCCCATTGTGTTACCTGAGCAGATTCTTGTTGCAGAAATTGAAGCTGTAGTTCCTCCCGTTCAAGTGCTTGCCGATCAGCCACTTCTTTTGGATAACAATAATCCTAATGGGGGTGCAGTGGTAGCTGATACCTCTGAAGTTCAATTTTGGGTCATAACTCCAATGCCCTTCAAACAACTGCTGCTATGGAAAACAGTTTGCCCCCTGTCTTGCCTCAAGGTGTTCCTGTGCCAGGTTCTGAGTCTGATCTGGCTGCTGTAGTGGGTGGTTCTTCTGACCAGGTTTTCCAGTCAAGCCCTGCTCACATTAGCTCTTTCAGAGGAGGGCTGGAGCCTGTCACCAGCTTTGAGAATCTTCAGTCAGGCCTGCAAGGTAAATGGGTAAATCAAATTAATGAGCATTTCAGCATGGCATCCTCCCTTCTAGGTTTGAAATGTATTCAGTTTGCTGCAACTGCTAATAATGATACTCTTCTATCTGAAGAAGGTCTCTTGTTGTGGAAGAAGCACTTTCAAGAACAGTCTGTGGATAAGCAAAGCTCATTTTCTGCCAACATTCCTGTAAGTTGGTTTAATTTCATTGTCCACCTTCTGTTGACTCCTGATAAGTTTGACTGGACTGTGAATATGCTTAAGTCTGGGATGTGGGAACTTTTCTCTGCTGTTAAGAACATGGAGCAAGCTATACTGTTTCATATACCTGCTAAATGCCCTGCTTCACATGCTCCTATTTGTCAGGCCATTGCCCTGAAGGAACAGCTTGCAAAGGATAAGGGCAAGGAGAATGTTGAGGTGGCTTCCAACAGGCAAGATTTGGAGTCCCAAGCTCTTCTGCAGCCTTTTGGCACTGATAACCTCAGGAAGAGAAGGAGTGGTAAAACACCCTTAGTGGAAACAGAGGTAAGGAGAAGTGACAGAATTAAAAAAGTGAATGATGGATATAAAAGAAACTCTTGCTCAAATACTAGTTGTCTTCCTTGTCATGCTATTCCTCCTGTCATTCAAAATTCAGTTGTCAGAAATCTCACTGCCTCTTTCTGTAAGGTTGCTGAGGGGGAGCTGGAGGACAAGCTGGCCAAGAAGCCAAGAAGAAAGCTTGAGGAGAACATTCTGAACTGGAATATTAGAGGGATGAATTCATAGGATAAATGGCTGGCTTTAAGGTAGAAAATCAATGAGAGTGACTGCAATATTCTGTGCTTGCAAGAAACCAAGAGAGAAAACTTTGATGTTGCTTACATAAAAAATTTCTGTCCCAATAGAATCAATAAGTTTGCTTTCCTTCCTTCAGTTGGAGCTTCAGGGGGTCTCCTTGTGGCTTGGAATGGCTCTCTCTTTACTGGAGAAGTAATTTCTCAAAACAGATTTTCACTCTCCATCCAGTTCACAAGTTTGCTCTCCAATCAGTCCTGGCTTCTCACCAATATTTATGGTCCTTGTGACCCACAGGACAAAATTGAGTTCATTGAGTGGTTTTTGAATATTCATATGCCTGATGATGTAGACTGGATTCTTATGGGAGATTTCAATTTCATGAGGGCCCCATCAGACAGAAATAGACCTGGTGGAGATGTTAATGAGATGCTCATGTTCAATGAAGCAATTAGTCATCAAGGCTTAGTGGAGTTACCTTTGCATGGAAGGAAATTTAGCTGGAGTAACATGCAGCAAAATCCTCTGCTGGTTAAACTTGATTGGTTCTTCACTTCAGCTTCTTGGATGACCACATTCCCAAACACTATGGTGTTACCTCTTGCAAAACCAATTTCAGACCATTTAACATGTGTAATCAAAGTTGGTACCTCAATTCCCAAAGCAAAAGTCTTTAAATTTGAGAACTATTGGTTGCAGCACTCAGACTTCAAACAGGTGGTTCATGCTGCTTGGAATATTCCAGTTGGAAACCTTGATTCAGTCAAATGTTTGAATGCAAAGTTTGAAAATTTAAGAAGAGCTTTGAAATTATGGGCCAGATCTCTAGCTTGCCTGAAAGCCCAAATTGCTAAAATCAATGAACTCATTTTTCTTTGGGATTTTTTTGAGGAGTTTAGAGCTTTGGACACTTATGAATGGAATTGTAGGATTCTCCTCAAAGATCATCTTCTAGTTCTGTTGAGGAACCAAAAGATATATTGGAAGCAGAGGGGAAAAATTAAAGGAGGAAAGTTTGGGGATGAAAATACCAAATTCTTTCATACCAAGGCCTCTATCAATCACAGGCACAATCATATTGCTGTCCTGCAAAATGAAGATCAAGTTGACATATCTGATCATGCTGGGAAAGCTGCTATTCTATGGGATACATATAAGAAAAGAATGGGGACTTCTCACAAAACTTCCATGCATTTTGATTTGGAGTCATTGTTTCAACAGAGACAGGATCCCACACCTTTTGAGTCCTTGGAACTGCCTTTTTCTAAGGAAGAAATCAATGATGTTGTAAAAGAATTACCTATGGATAAATCACCTGGTCCTGATGGCTTCAATAATGAGTTCCTTAAAGCTTGTTGGGACATAATCAAAGGAGATGTGCTCAAATTCATATCTGACTTCCATGATGGACAAATCTCTCTGGAAAGTTTGAACACCTCATTCATTACTCTTATTCCAAAAGGAAATTCTCCTCTCACAGCAAATGATTATAGGCCAATCTCCCTCCTTAACTGCTGTCTCAAGCTAGTCACTAAACTGTTGGCAAACAGGTTACAGAAAGTCATCTTAAAGCTGGTCCACATTAATCAATATGGCTTCCTCAAAGAGAGATCTATCCATGACTGCTTGGGATGGGCTTATGACTATTTGCATCAATGCCATAAATCAAAGGAAGAGATTATTGTGTTGAAATTGGACTTTGAAAAAGCTTTTGACACCATTGAACATCAGGCAATTCTGGATATTTTAAAAGCTAAAGGCTTTGGAGATAGATGGATTAACTAGATCAAGATGCTGTTCACTTCTGCCTCTTCTGCCATTCTGCTTAATGGTGTGCCTGGTAAAAAATTATAGTGCCTCAGGGGTGTGAGACAAGGAGACCCTCTGTCACCACTTCTCTTTGTGCTTGCTGCAGATATTCTTTAGTCAATCCTCAACAAGGCAATGCAAATGGGTTTGCTTTCTTCACCACTGCAAGTGAACTCTTGCCCTGATTTCCCAATAGTGCAATATGTAGATGACACTTTGGTCCTCCTTCAAGCAGATGCCAAACAACTTCACTACCTCAAGGCCCTCCTCAATACTTTTGCTGATGCTACTGGACTGGAAGTAAATTACTCTAAATCTAGCCTCATCCCACTCAATGTTCCTGAAGATAAAGTTGAAATTCTGACTAATACCTTCCATTGTAAAAGGGACTTCTTTCCCATTCAATATTTGGGTGCACCTCTGGGTATTTATAAACCAACTGTTGAACAATGTTTACCAATGGTTACAAGACTACAGAAGAAGCTTATGGGCCTATCATCTTTTTTGACCATGGCTGGAAGACTTTTGTTGGTAAAATCTATGCTTAACTCTTTGCTGATTTACCTTATGGGATGCCTTGATGTACCTGTCACCATTAAAACTCAAGCTATTAAACTATTGAGGCACTGCCTCTGGAGAGGCCCTGATTTGGAGGATCATAGGCCTGCCCTGGTGGCTTGGAGTACTGTTTGTAGGCCAAAGGACCAAGGAGGATTGGGAGTGATGGATATCTTTGTCCAAAACAAAGCTCTGCTACTCAAGAATCTGCACAAGTTTTATAATAGGCACAACATTCCTTGGGTTAACTTGATCTGGGAGGCACATTACAGTGCTGATTCACTGCCTGGCAACAATTGGATAGGTTCCTTCTGGTGGAAAGCTAACCTTAAGCTCATTGACAATTTCAAATCCATGGCCAGATGCCACATTGGAGATGGCAAAAGTGCCTTTTTCTGGTCTGGCCTTTGGCACTCAGCTTGCATGCAACATATGTTCCCTCATCTTTTTTTCTTTTGTGAAGAATAGGAATCCACTGTGTACACCATTATCCACACTAAATTTCTAGAGGATCTCTTTCACTTTTGACAGTGGAAGCATTCCAAGAATTTGAAGCAATGGAAGACATTTGTATAGCTTTGAGGGGTTCTGAACACCTGGATTGTACTGATACCTGGAGCTATATTTGGGGAAGAGATCAATTCTTAGTTGCAAAGGCGTATGAACTGATGATGGGAGTGAAAATAGTGCCACAACAATTTAACTGGATCTGGAATAGCTCTTGTCAACCCAAGCACAAGGTGTTCTTTTGGAGACTACTGCATGACAGACTCAATACCAGGAATCTATTTAGAAGGAAACTTTTCACTTGGACAATTACAATTGTGCTGTAAACAATTGCCAGTAGGAGGAAACACTTCAACATCTTTTTTGGACATGTCCTTTTGCTGCGCAGTGTTGGGATATGATCTGTCCCTCTAGGCAGGCCAATGCCTTAGTTCTTGAGGCTTTTGCTGATCTAAAACTAAAACTTCATGTGCCTTTCTTCATGGAAATCATCATCCTGGCTTCATGGGCCATCTGGATCACTAGGAACAATCACATTTTTCAAGACATTCAACCAAGCATTCAAGGATGGAAAGGCATATTCATGGAGGAACTCAATTTGCTAAGATTCAGAATTAAGAAGAGCTATGCTAGAGCTTTCTGTCTCTGGCTTGACAACCTTGTCCTGTAATCTTTTTTTAGTAGCTGTTAGCTGGTAGCTTCCTTTTCTCTTTTTTCGTTCTTTCTTTCCTTCCTTTCTTATTGTTTCTTGGCTTATCTCAAGCCTTTTTGTATTGCTGGATCTCTTTGCTGATATAATATAAAAATTGCAGTGGGGTTTTGCCCTACTGTGTATAGTCAAAAAACAAGTTAACCATGGCATTGATGCAAAATGCATACAAACATCAAGCAAACACACCAAAACAAGGATGCAACATGATAATATGAAACTACATGCAAAATCAAGCAAGTTTCATATAGAGCACACTCAAAACGGAGCAACGGTTCAACACATACACTCTATACAAGTCATAACAACAAACTGTCCATAACAGCAACTAGGCATCTTGCAAGCATCAAAACAACATGCTACAGCACCCGAACATGGGAACAAAAGGCATGGACATGATGTACAGGTAAAGCATGACAAAACATGAACACTGAGCTAACTCGATAAATCACTAGTACATGCTCAAAAACACATGGCAAGATTGCAAATAATAACAGTTTCAGGCTTTGCAGAAATAACATCAGGTTGCAATGTTTAGAGCTATCAAACAACATGCTACAGGAACTTATCGTGGCAAACAAAGGCATGGAATGAAACTACTAATTGCATTGCATAAAACAAAAGTCCTTTACTGACCATGAGCCAAAAAGGATCAGAAGATATGATGGCACCCATGTAAACATGGCAAGTTACGTTAACAGATTCAGCAAACAGGGCATGGCAGGAACACGACAAGTAGGCATGTTGGTGAGCTTGTACCACTCACCACAGAGCATTACATGGCATGACAAGGCAACCAACAGCAAGAAGACATGCTTATGAAGCTAAGCATGGCAAGAAAAAGCTCATAGGGTGCATGGATCACTAGCAAAGCTCATGGCAAAACTGAACTTAATGTTAACAGACTGAGCAACATTATTTAGCAACTTGAGAGCAAGATTACAACAAGCTACAGCAGGCTATAAATGCAACCAGGGGCCTGGATGGATAGAGCATGACATTTATAACAAAACATCCTTAGTGAACATATCCAGATTATGCATAGAAAGACTTGTAGCAGCAGGTTTACATAGCATCACAAAATAACAGATTAAGCCTAGCAAAACAGCAACAGCAAGTACCCTACTTAACAAGCTTGATTCACTCACTACACAACTCACAAAAATACAAGACAAGCACCCCTGTGAAGATGGCATGATGTAGTTCAAAACACATGTAGAGCTCATGCTCATAGAATGCACACATCAAATGCAACGAAAATGACAAATCACCAAGTTATAACAGTTTCAGCAGATTAACATCATATAGCACTCTTGCAACGATCATTAGGGCATCAAGATGATATCAAACAAGCATGGCACAGTGGAACAAAATGAAGGGCATCTCATGATGAACATTTTGATATATTACACACAGAAAACGGAGCAGTAATCATGGAGTTATGATGCGATGAACAAGTGCAAAAAATATAGCAGATCTGGGGACTTGGTGAAAATCAACCTCGTAGAAAACTGGATGGAGCCGTGCGGGATGGAGGGAACCGAGACGGGGCGCGGGCGCGTTTGGATGCGCGTTTGGATCGGGGGACGGGTGGATCTCATCCACCCATCCGGATCTGACCGGAGACGGACACCGACGGGGTCGCCGGAGTTGGTGGAGGAGGCGGCGCGGGCATGGCGGGGCGACACCGGATGCGGGCGGGACACCGGCGGCGGGGCGAAGCCCGGCGCGCGGGAGGCACGCGGGGCAAAGCGGAGGCGGCCGACGAGGGGCGCGGTCGGGCCGGGCGCGGTCGGACGGCGGGCGGCGTTGGGCGGCACCGGTGACGAGGCGGCGGGGAGCGGTGGCTCGGGGCGGCGGGGCGTGCGGGTGAGGAGGC
>NC_041387.1:476586981-476593521 GCF_002162155.2 Triticum dicoccoides
AGGCGGCGGGCCGCGGGGGCCCCGCACGGGCCGAGCGGGCCGGCGGCGGCTGGTGGCGGGGAGTGCCACGTGGCGCTCCCTGATTCACTGAGGGTGGCGGCGCGGAGGAGCGGACATGTCCGGTCCGATCCGGACGTGTCCGGTGGCGGAGAGGGAGCGGGGCTAGGGTTTCGGGACCCGGGATTTTCGGGGGGAGGCACAAATTTATAGATTCTGGGAGCTAGGAGAGTCCAAATGAGGAGCGGTTTTCGGACACGCGATCGTGATCGAACGACCGAGAGCATGGAAGGGGTTTGGAAGGGTTATTGCCACTTTGGAGGGGTGTTGGGCTGCAACATAAAGAGGCTTTTACGATTATCCGGTTAACCGTTGGAGTATCAAACGAGCTCCAAATGACACGAAACTTGACAGGTGGTCTACCGGTGGTGTACCAAGGCCACTTGGCAAGCCTCTATCCATTCCGAGAACGTTTAACACCCGCACATGAAAAGAGGCAAAAGGGGCGCCGGGGAACATAGGAGTGCCGGATTGCAAAACGGACAACGGGGAAAATGCTCGGATGGAAGAAACGAACATGTATGCAAAATGAAATGCACCTAATGACATGGAAAAATGCAACACGCAATCAAATGACATGGCAACAACGATGAATAACTGGCGGACACCTGGCGCGTCAGATCTGGGGCGTTACAACACTCCTCCACTAACAAGAGATCTCGTCCCGAGATCTTAGGACTGAGAAGCAAGGGAAAAGGGATGAGTGAACCAAGAACTCAAGAGAAGAAGCAAAGAATCGAGAGCACTCGAGAAGAAGGGAGGAACAACGAGAATGACAAGAATCAAATGCTCATGGAAACAAGATAGCGAAGGAATAAGAATGGAAGAATTTAGGCAGCACTCCGGCTGAAAATGGAAGGACTAGAACAAGAACTTCACAAGATGGGATGGCACTTGATGACATAAGCAATGCAATGCCTCTAGAAGAATTGAAAGAATGGAATGAAAAGAACTTAGAAAGAAGGATTGAATGGAGTTGTTGAGAAAACCAACAACGAAAGAATAAGCTTGTTGTGGTCTTATAGGTAACATCTCAAGATCATAAGGTGATAACCGGCCACAAATGGAAATGATTGGATAGCTGAGAAGAACGAAGAAATGCAAAACTCCACTTCAATAGAATACGGAGACTTAATTACACTTCGAGACACGATAAGAAAGATACTTGAACTCCACCAACAAAGTCTTGATGAACTCTTGAAGAATGAATTAAATCATGAAGAACCACCATGAAGAATTCCGGTGGCAAAAGGATGATGAGATAGAATGAAGGAAGAAAGAATAAGATTAAGCCTTGCAGTGATTTAGATGGAGGTTCTGACGAAATGGCCGAGGAAGATTTGAACTCCGGAAAAGAAAAGATGAAAACACTTGGAATTAGAAATTATTCAATAAGAACAAACTCCGAAGAAAGGGATTACTCACTTGGATGAAATAAGAATAGGATTTATTGTATGCTTATCCTTCATCAAAATAACTTGATGAGAAACAATGGATTTTGTATACTACTTATTCTTCTTGAAAAGGATTAAGGGTGTATAGCACAAAACTTGAGAAAGTCTTCCTGATCCAACGGTAGGATTGAAAAGAACAAAAAGGATTAATATGATAAACAAGGAAAAAGGAATATGAAGCAACCACCGTAAGAATTTGAAAATGACTGATGAAAGAGACTAAATCACCGGGAAGAATTAGAAGACCGATATGTTATAGGGGATTTAGATGCAAAAGAAGAAAGAGATCAAGAGTAGATTAAAGAACACTTGAACGAAGCACCGGGATAATTGGATAACGGTAGCTGAAATGTGAGGACGAAGAATTCTTCTGGAATGATGGCCTCCGGTGAAAAGAAATGGAAAAACAACTCCTAACAAACTCTGGATGGGTAAGAAAAGAGTATCTGACAATTGGAACAATTCGAGAGGATAACATGAAGCTAGAACCATGAATATTCAAGAGAACGAACAAGATTTAGAGGAAAAACTCTTCTTCGATCTTCAAATGACGACGAGAAGCACCACCAAAATTACTGAGATACCCCGGGAGAATGAAAGAGGAAAGATTGACCCGAACATGGGAGGATTTGAAAACGATCTCGGAGGAGTCGTCTTACTGATGAAATTCATACTTACGTCATACTTCGAAAAGAATTTAAGAATAGCTCCGGGGGAATTAGAAGAGTCAGGTAAGATCCTGGGAAAAGACCTGTGGGTTAGGGCCCACTGAAGAGAAAAACATCGTTGGAAAGGGATGTTGAGCAGATAGATGATGCACCGGAATAATTGAAATATTTGAATGAGGTGACCACCTCGAATTAATTGGAACATAGACGAATCTCCTGAGATGTCTTCTGAACTCCAGAATGATTGAATGGCGAGAGGCAACCGAGTAGGGAAAACACTTTGACCAAGGGAAAGAATATGATCAACACCGAAAAAAACATGAATTGAGTCCACCGGAAAAGAAAAAGAGATGAAGAATGTCCACCGAGACGAGAATTCACCAGTTGAAATGATTGAGGGAAGACTGAAGAGCCTCCGTATGAATGGAATTGATGGTCCGAAGATTCTCAGGCTCCGGGAAGAAGAGGGTGGGAGGGCGGGAAAACAAAGGCACCTGGAAGGGAGAACCGACAATTATCTTGAAGAGAAAACACCGGTTGAAATCATTGAGGAGAGAGAGCAAAAACTTCGCACAAGTAGGATGGATACTCAATTACGGACCCCGGCTTCGAGAAGAAAAGGGTGGGCGGGTGGGAAAAGAAAACAACTGAGGACAGAGAAACAACTTCGTTGAGAGCAAACTGAGGCTCTGATACCAACTTGTCACGCCCAATATGTGATACTATCCTAAAGAGACTCGAAGGTTCCACCAAGGATAGAACCGCATGTTGAAACGCTTTGCAAGGTGGATATCATTACATCAACATTATATAATAGATGGGCATACATACAAGAGGCATACAATGCCACACGAATACAACATCGTCTTACATAAGAGCACCATACGACTACGGATGAAACACAAACAGAAACTCAAACGACATCCACCCTGCTAGCCCAAGCTGCCAACCTGGAATCTATCCCCTGATCGAAGAAGAAGCAGAAGAAGAACTCCAAAACAAGTAAACATCGCTCTCGCGTCATGATCATCGCATAACCTGTACCTGCAACTGTTGTTGTAGTAATCTGTGAGCCACGAGGACTCAGCAATCCCATTACCATGGGTATCAAGACTAGCAAAGCTTAAAGGGAAAGGAAGGGGTAAAGTGGTGAGGTTGCAGCAGCGACTAAGCATATATGGTGGCTAACATACGCAAATAAGAGCGAGAAAAGAGCAAACAGAATGGTCGTGAAGCTAGCAATGATCAAGAGGTGATCCTGAACTCCTACTTACGTCAAACATAACCCAAAACCGTGTTCACTTTCCGGACTCCAACGAAAAGAGACCATCACGGCTACACACGCGGTTGATGCGTTTTAATTCGGATATGGTGTTAAGTTATCTACAACCGGACATTAACAAATTCCCATCTGCCAATAACCGCGGGCATGGCTTTCGAAAGTTTATACCCTGCAGGGGGTCCCAACTTAGCCCATGATAAGCTCTCGCGATCAACGAAGGATATACCTTCTCCCAGGAAGACCCGATCAGACTCGGAATCCCGGTTTACAAGACATTTCGACAATGGTAAAACAAGACCAGCAAAGCCGCCCGATGTGCCGACAAATCCCGATAGGAGCTGCACATATCTTGTTCTCAGGGCAACACCAGATGAGACTAGCTACAAGTAAAACCAGACTTCAAGTTTCCCTGAGGTGGCCCCGCAGGCAGCTCGGTTCGGACCAACACTCGAAGGAACATTGGCCCGGGGGGACTAAAATAAAGATGACCCTTGGGCTCCAGAAACCCGAGGGAAAAAGGGCTAGGTGAGGCAAATGGTAAAACCGAGGTTGGGCCTTGCTGGAGGAGTTTTATTCAAAGCGAACTGTCAAAGGGGTCCCATATATCACCCAACCGCGTAAGGAACGCAAAATCCGGGAACATAACACCGGTATGACGGAAACTAGGGCGGCAAGAGTGGAACAAAACACCAGGCATAAGGCCGAGTCTTCCACTCTTTACCAAGTATATAGATGCATTAATTAAAATAAGAGATATTGTGATATCCCAACATAATCCTGTCCACCATGGAGCAATCTTCAACTTCACCTAGAACTAACAATGCTATAAGAGGGGCTGAGCAAAAGTGGTAACATAGCCAAGCAACGGTTTGCTAGGAAGGGTGAAAAGGTTAGAGGCTGACATGGCATTTTGGGAGGCTTGATAACAAGTGATAGGTAGCGCAACATAGCGATAGAACGAAGCAACTAGCATAGCAATGATAGTAGTGAGATCCAAGGTGACGGTCATCTTGCCTGAAATCCCGCAAGGAAGAAGAACGAGTCCATGAAGAAGATGAACGGATGAAGCCGAACCAAGCGTAGACGAACGAATCCTCACGATCGCAACGAAACGGGAACTATCGAGAAGAAGCACACAACATGGTAAACACACCACACATAGACAAGACATGATGCACAACAAGCATGATGTATGACAAAGCTACATGGAGCTACTCATGGCAAGAGATGGTGCAAACAAGAGCAACACATCAAGGCAAGTTTAAATGAGGCCGGAAATAACATATAATAATTCCGGTAAGTCCACATATGCAAATTTCGAAATTGGTCCAGATATGAATAAACCTTATCTTCAAGTTGTTAAACAGCAAGTTAAGATGCACCAAGATGATCTACACGAGATTCTAGTCAAGTTACATATAAAGTTCATTAGATTTGGAGCTACGGCCTAGAAGATATGAGCAAAACAAGTTAACCATGGCATTGATGCAAAATGCATACAAACATCAATAAAACACACCAAAACAAGGATGCAACATGATAATATGAAACTACATGCAAAATCAAGCAAGTTTCATATAGATCACACTCAAAACGGAGCAACGGTTCAACACATACACTCTATACAAGTCATAACAACAAACTGTCCATAACAGCAACTAGGCATCTTGCAAGCATCAAAACAACATGCTACAACACCCGACCATGAGAACAAAAGGCATGGACATTATGTACAGGTAAAGCTTGACAAAACATGAACACTGAGCTAACTCCAGAAATCACTAGAATATGCTCAAAAACACATGGCAAGATTGCAAATAATAACAGGTTCAGGCTTTAGAGAAATAACATCAGGTTGCAATGTTTAGAGCTATCAAACAACATGCTACAGGAACTTATCATGGCAAAAATAGGCATGGAATGAAACTACTAATTGCATAAAACACTTTACTGACCATGAGCCTAAAAGGATCATAAGATATGATGGCACCCATGTAAACATGGCAAGTTACGTTAACAGATTCAGCAAACAGGGCATGGCAGGAACAACGATAAGTAGGCATGTTGGTGAGCTATTACCACTCACCACAGAGCATTACATGGCATGACAAGGCAACCAACAGCAAGAATACATGTTTATGAAGCAAAACATGGCAAGAACAAGTTCATAGGGCGCATGGATCACTAGCAAAGCTCATGGCAAAACTGAACTTAATGTTAACAGACTGACATCAACATTATTTATCAACTTGAGAGGAAGATTACAACAAGCTACAACAGGCTATAAATGCAACCAGGGGCCTGGATGGATAGAGCATGACATTTATAACAAAACATCCTTAGTGAACATATCCAGATTATGCATAGAAAGACTTGTAGCAGCAGGTTTACATAGCATCAAAAAATAACAGATTAAGCCTAGCAAAATAGCAACAGTAAGTACCCTACTTAACAAGCTTGATTCACTCACTACACAACTCACAAAAATACAAGACAAGCACCCCTGTAAAGATGGCATGATGTAGTTCAAAACACATGTAGAGCTCATGCTCACAGGATGCACACATCAAATGCAACGAAAATGAGAAATCACCAAGTTATAACAGTTTCAGCAGATTAACATCATATAGCACTCTTGCAACGATGATTAGGGCATCAAGATTATCTCAAACAAGCATGGCACAGTGGAACAAAATGAAGGGCATCTCATGATGAACATTTTGATATATTACACACAGAAAACGGAGCAGTAATCATGGAGTTATGATGCGATGAACAAGTGCAAAAAATATAGCAGATCTAGGGACTTGGTGAAAATCAACCTCGTAGAAAACTGGATGGAGCCGTGTGGGATGGAGGTAACCGAGACGGGGCGCGGGCACGTTTGGATTGCGGGATGGGTGGATATCATCCACCCGTCCGGATCTGACCGGAGACGGACGCCGGCGGGGTCGCTGGAGTTGGTGGAGGAGGAGGCGGCGCGAGCATGGCGGGGCGGCGCTGAATGCGGGCGGGACACCGGCGGCGGGGCGAAGCCCGGTGCGTGGGAGGCACGCAAGGCGAAGCGGCGGTGGCCGGC